>NW_027553327.1:6693750-7001875 GCF_045843805.1 Urocitellus parryii | reverse complement strand
CAGGACTTAATGTACATACTTTTGAAAGCAAAATATTTACCAACAAATTGAATCCATGTACCAAAGCTGTGACTATGACCTCTACTAAGGCAAATCTACAATACTCTGGAAAAATTCAAATGAATGCAATGAAAAGGAATAGTCTTCTCTAGTCCCTCCCCATGTGCCTGGCACCCAGATCTGGATTAAACATTCCTAGTACAGAAGGCACTTAGGAATCTGAAGGCCCCTTGAGCTACTATGAGAAAATTCCCTGTCTAAAGTGAGCCTGTGGATTTTTTTTAAGTTACCCCTGTATAATCCTAAGAAAGAAAGAAAAATGAAGCTTTAAACAAGCTAATGCCATGCTTGTCAAAACAGTTCAGGAGAGTCTATAAAATATGATTATAGAAAGAGACAGAACCCGTTGGAAAGAAAGCTAACATAAAAATAGGAAATTCTAGCAAAAAAACTTAGAGACCCAAAGCATCAAATGTTTTTCTGCACAGATGTCTGGAATTTGGACAAATACTAGAAAAGTGCCGGAGGCTGCGCGGCTAACGGGCGCTGAGCCGAGCTTAGCCTCGCCACCTCCCTGCTGGGCGCCTCGGTGCTAGCGCTGCTGCTAGCGCGTGCCGGCTTGCGATACCGCACGCAACCCATCTAGGTGCAGAAACACAAGCCGTTCGAATAGAAACAAAGTTTTATTATTTAAAAAGACCGGTAGTGGTCCGTGTGTGTCGCTGCTCACGAGCCGGTCCACACACGTGTGTCTTTTCCGGAACCCGGGGCACCCGCACCTCCCCCGGATGTTCCCTCCTACTATCCTTCCCCAACCAATGGGAGCTCTCCCATTACATGAGTGACATGAGTAACCATAACAGGCCCAGGTGAACAGCAGGAGTCCAATTTCCATATGAAATGTAAAGCTTATCATCTCAATGGTTAGCTGGCTGTCACCTAGACCAGAGGTGCCATGTTTCATAATACTTTGCTGTGGCTCCTAGCAGAAAAGAATCAGTCAACAGAAAAATTCTACAAAATTTTTAGTGGTTTTATTCAAAATATGAAAAAATTTGATTAGTTTCTTCCTTTTTAAAAAATTTTATTTTTGTTTAAATACAATCTGACCAGTGAAAAGAATAGAATCATGTCTTGTGATAACAGTTTGCTTAATCGGGGTTCAAAGTCAGTGTTCCCTGTCATCCAGCTAATTGTAAATGTTCATGTGTGTTATGGACTAAATGGTGTCTGCCCCTAATTCACATGTTGATCCTTAATATCCAAAGTGAAGGTGTCTGGAGAAAAGGGCCTGTAAGTACTATATGTTATAGGATGTCCTGAGAGCAGGTCTTGATGTCCCTGTTTGAAGAGGAGTGAACTGCAGAGATCTCTCTCCCATGCAAGAGGAAAACTCATATTAACATTCAGCAATGAGACCATCTACAAGGCAAGAAAAGCAACCTCATCAGAAACTGACACTGATGGCACCTTGAATTTGAACTGTTAGCCTCCAAAACTATAAGTAAACAAATTTCTTCTATTTAGGCCATTGGGTTCTGTAGTGTTTTGTTATGGTGACCCTAGAATACTACTACAATCTATAAAATCCATTTTAACCCATTAGTGTACAAAAAACAGGTAGCAGGCCGGAGTTTGCTGACTTTAAGCTGCATGATCAAGAAACCATTTATGAAAAGTTTTCTTGAATGGAAAAAGGAAAATGGGGTAGCACCAAAGAAGGGATCTTAGTTGCTTTTTGAATCAGATACATGGAGGGCGCCAGAAGCTGCTCATGGAAATATTTCCCATTCATTACAGTGTGTAAGGACTATATCCTCTCTCTCGAAGTCAAAAATCATGTTGTGTGTGTTTCCCACAAAGAACTTACATTCAATCTTCTTATTATCCTTGAGTTGTTCTTATCTTGTCATTTAACATTTCTGATTTCCAAACTATCATAATCTTTGTAAGAAGAAGAGCAATGCCATATGACCATTTTAAAATAAGTAGATTAAATGACCAGCTCTAGAGATATTTTGAGATTTCAGATGGTTTACATTCTCTGTTGTTTCAGGGGTGTCTGAGGGTTTATTTACTTATTTATTTTTAACATAACATGCACTTGCTGTGGAGGTTGCTCAAGTTACTTTCATTTCAATGTGTTTTAGAGGGTAAAAAACACATTTCAAATATTTTTAGTTTAAATAGAAAAAAAAATTAAATTTTCTTCATTTTCTCTCATCACTCCTTAACAGAGCTGGGCGGGGTTGAGGGAGAACAGTTAGCCGGAGGTGGGGAGGATGTCCCTGGATGGAACCTCACCCTAAGCGTCTCATCTTTCTGTTTGTATGCTCTTCAGAATAACACCAGAAGGGAAAGAGATGCTCATAGATGCATTAATATGTAAGTAACCTTCTTTTAGTTTGATACCATGTCTCAAACCTTGCAGTATTTACTCTGTGGCCATACTGTGTTCCTGCACAGATGTCTGGGACCATACTATGTTCCTGCACAAACTACTCTGGAGATTAGAAATCATCTCTTTACTGTGACACTAACTGAAAGTATAACACAATATGTTACCATGTGATGCGCCTCACTTTTTTCACCATACCCGAATATTTACTCAAAATACAAATCTATCTTATGTCATTAAAACAAAATACAACATTTCTATAATTTTCCATATGTCAACTAACTGATCATCCCAAGGGTTTCTCACTACGAAGAGCCAAAAACAGGAAAATAAATCAGAAGGATTCTATTAGAATAGTTGCACCTTACCATAGAAAACAATATTTTGGGATATTATAACAAAAGGTATTATTGGTCCCCCAAATTAGTTCTTTACTTCTTTTAAGTTGATAGAATTATTACCTGGGCACCAGGCTATGTGGAATAAAGTCTTTGTTTCAAACTCCTTGCAATGTTGGCCAGCCATTAGACTTAGTGACCAATGGAGTGTCAGTAACAGCAGTAGGTGAGAACTTATTTCCCCTTAGGGTCAAAAATAGAAACCTTTGAAAAATATCAGGGAAATTAAAATTTGGGGGCTGGGGTTTGTGGCTCAGTGGAAGAGCTCTCGACTGGCATGTGCTAGACACTGGATTCTATCCTCTAAATAAATTAAATAAATGTACAGTGTCCATCTACAAGTAAAAAAATTCAAATTTTAAGGCTAAAGACGAATCTGGACTTAACATCCTATCTTTTTATTTATTTATTATTTATATTACTGGGAAAATCAAGAGAATAGGGCATCTTTAACTTATTAACCTCTTTGGGTGGTCCCAGTATGCTTTATCAACAATTGATATATCAATTGTCAGAAATTCTTCCATTGTAATGAAGATCCTTTTCAGCTCCTGGGGGAACTTACCTAAAAGTGTGTTAAAGAAACCTGTCTCCTTTGACAGCACTTCAAGTGAGATGATGTCTAAAGGGATTGTTCAGCAGGTGAACTGCAGACATTGATGAACAATAGGATTTAAAAATTTCTTTGAATCAACTGGTAGGTGTAAGGGTAGGTTCTGCAAGAGAGGAGGTAAAGAATAAAACCTGAATCCAAGGAGTTATCATCAAGCAACAGGAAAAAGTACATTTTGCTAAAAAGCAAAAATACATGAAAATGAGTCACCTGAACAAGCAATATTTATCACTGTCCCCAAAACCATTCATTTGAAACTTCATTGACTGAGCTCAATGTTTTAAGTTAAAATTTTAAATGATAAATGATCATTTAAGATCTGTAGAAGGAATGACAGTCATGGTTGTGTATTGGCTTTCCTTGATTTTTTTTTTTTTGTGTGTGGTGCTAGAGATTGAACTCAAAGCCTTGTGCGTGAGAGGCAAGCACACTACCAACTGAGCTATATCCCTAGGTCTTTAGCAGTGGTTTTATTCTTGGTAATCCTCATTCTATTACTAATAGCATAATGGATTATTTTTGTAGCTAAAAATTATCCCAAATAATAACTCAACTTCAAATAATTAAACTAACACTGTTAATCTAAGAATATGTTTGTTTGCTTTTTAAAATCTAACTTCTCAATTGTTCTACTTAGAGAGCTAAGTGATATTCTTAAGAAAAAACGTATAATATGAACCATTTAATTGTACAAATAAGAATGAGAGTTATGTTGGAACTATAGCAGAAAACTTCTTGTGAAACTGCCTGAAAATAAATTTAATTTGTTGATTTTGATAAGACTTGAATTATTTATTATTTATGGAATGATTTCTAATGGATTTTATGCCATAAAATGTACATTTCCCTAGCAAATGAGCACATAGTTACAGAAAATTTCCTCTCATTGAATGCAATTTTACAATGTAATTTACTTGTTGGATTATTTTCAAAATGTGTTACATATGATTTTTATAAATTTGTTTATTGATTCTATTCTTTTTATCAATAAACACTTATTTTCTTGAGATAAAATTGTTTTAAATTGATTAGTAAAAAAAATAGAAATAAAAACACTCATAAAGAATCTTTCTCCCTTATCATTTAGTTGAAAAATTACCTTTTGTTTTTAACCATTTTTTTGCTATACGAAAAATCATTGCTTTTAATCAGTTTTTAAAATACTGAGTTTCCACAAATATAATACCCCCAAACCCTTAATTTCTTGACTATGTGAAACTAAATTACTAGTAGAATGCCTCAATGTTCTCAGTACATCACTATGTAATTCCTGCTGACAAGGACATTCTCCTGTAGGACCACAGTACAACCAACACTGATAGACGGCTACCTCTAAACTACACAGCACACTCAAGTTCAGTAACAACATGGAATTCAGTTGTCTAGGATTACATGTTCCATTTAGTCTGCTTGTTTCTTTTTGTCCCTTTCAATCTAAAACAGTTTCCTATGACTTTCATGATTTTGATGTGAGAAGATTACAGGTCAGTTAGTCTCTAGAATTGTTCCCAACAGGGGTTATTTGATATATTCTCATGATTAGATTCAGGCTGTATGTTTTTGGGTTAAAATTCTCTCAAGTGATATTCTATCCTGGGCATTCTCAGGTAATCAGGTAGTACCCCATTTTGATTATTCCATTACTACTGGTATTAATTTTATCACTTGGGTAATAATATATTCCCAGGTTTCTTTACATTAAAATTATTATTTTCCCTCTTTACTGTATTTGTAGGAGGAATTCAGACCATGTATGTTTTAATTTCCTGTGTATTTTTCATCCAATAATTTGTTAATCGACTGTGAAATGGGATTTTCTGATTTGACTATCCTACATTTGGTAATTGACCAGATTCTGTAAGAGAGAGGATGGAGTAAGGAATATTGTAAAGACATGTCATTTATTCTATCAATTTATGTATTTATTTCATTATATTCATATGAACTCATAAATTCCTATTTTATTGACAGTTATAATTCTTTATCATTGTTATATTTTTTAATGCTCAAATTGCCTACATTTGAGTCAAAGGAGCCTTTTTAATATGATTTTTTGATCCTCTGGACATACCCCTCATTCCATAAGATCTTCCTTCTCTGTGCAAGTCAACTCAAAGTCGATTAATGAGCTAGGAATGAAACCAGAAAGCTTGCAACTGCTAGAAGAAAATGCAGACCCAGCATGCCATCATGTTGGCTCAGGAACCAACTTCCTTAAGAAGACTCCTAATCTTAAAAAAAATTCAAAAAATAATAATTGAGATGGCATTGAATTGAAAAGCTTCTTTAGAGCCCAAAAGCAAGAGCATGAAGAGACAGCATGAAGAGAGTTAATTTGTTAACAAATTATTGGATGAAAAATACACAGGAAATTAAAACATACATGGTCTTAATTTCTCCCACAAATACAGTAATGAGGGAAGATAATAATTTTAATGTAAAGAAATCTGGGAAGTATATATTATTACCCAAGTGATAAAATTAATATCATCAGAAAGATTTGGAGAAAATCTTTCCCACTTGCTTCTCAGATAGGGTATTAATATCCAGAATATACAAAGAACTTAAAATACTTAACATTAAAAAATAATAACCCAACCAATAAATGGGCAAAAGAATGAAACAGACACTTCTCAAAAGAAGAAATACAGTCAACAAATATATGCAAAAATGTTTAACATCTCTAGCAATTAGAGATGCAAATTAAAACTACATTGAGATTCCATCTCACTTCAGTTAGAATGGCAATTATCAAGAATACAAATAATAATAAATGTTGGAAAGGATGTGAGGGAAAAGGAACACTCATACATCATTGGTGGGACTGCAAATTAGTGCAACCACTCTGAAATATATAATGCAGACTCCTCAATAAATTAAAACTGGAACCACCATATATATGACCCAGCTACCCCACGCCACAGTATATACCCCAAAGATTTAAAATCAGCATACTACAATGATGAACCCATATCAATGATTACAGCAACCTAGGTTCCCTTCAACAGATGAATGGATAAAGTAAGTGTGAGATATATATATATATATATATATATATATATATCTCACATATATATACATATGTGTATGTATATATATAATGGTATATATATATATATATATATATATATATATATATATATATATATATATATATATATATATATTGTGTATGCATGTATACACACACACACACACACACACATGCAGACATAAAGAAGAATGATATAGCACTTTGATGGTAAATAGATGGACCTGGAGACTATCATACTAAGTGAAACAACCGGTCCCCAAAAGTCAAAACTAAAATGTTTTCATGTTTTCTCTGGTAAGTGGAAGCTAGTCCAAAATTGGAATGGGGTGTAAAAAAATTGAAGAAAAATCAGTAGAGTAGATTAAGGGGAATGAAGCAGGAGGGTAGGAAAACCAAAGAGTGGAATGCATCTGACCTAATTTTCTATGCATATATATGAATATACCATAGTAAATCTCACCATCATGTACATTCACAAGACACTAATTTAAAATAAAAAAGTCCTATATGTAAATAGCAGAAAGATCAGAAGAGTAGAAGGAAAAGAACAGAAGAAGGAAGGAGGAGAGGTTAAGAAAAAGTACTGGGGACTGAATTAGAACAAGTTATATTTCATGCTTTTACAATTATGTCAAAACAAATCCTGATATTATGTATAAGTAAAAAAGAACCAGAAAAAAAATAACTGAACCTGAAAAAAGAAAAAGGACTTCTTTATTTTATGTGAAAACAGGATGTCACAGAATCATCTTGTTCATTTCATGCTGTAGATAAAAGCAGCCATTTTTAAAGGAGTCTTGGTTCTTCAAAAGTGGTATTTAGGAATAAAGACTGGTTGCTAGGAGCACCCACTAACATTTATGTAATGTTCTTCCATACATGTATGTAATAATATACATGTATGTATCTATGTTTATATGACTGGAGATATGCAGACACACTTGTACATACATATACACTGCAGATATTAACATAAATTTGTGATTTTCAATATTGTGGATAAAAGGTTAATATAGATTTTATATATATATATATATATATATATATATATATATATATATATATATATTTCATTTTATCAATGAAATAACATCAATTCAGACTAAGACTTCCCAATCTAATCCACAGAGTTCATTTTTGTTTCTCCTGTTACATACTTGATATTTTTGTTTCCAGCCATAAACATGTGGTTCCATTGCAGTGTGAGGGCTTCTGAATGGTCCTACAGGAACAGAGGATCACTCTGTGGTTTCTTGGAGCTTGAGCTTAAAAAAGTCAGATTACATTTATTTTCAATGAATTTTTATTTGCTTTATCTGCTCTGGATGTAAATAATCTCCAGTCAGTGTCACTGCTACCCATTTTGCCTGCCTTATGCATTCTCCTCAGCTCCTAAATGATTTGCTGGATGACTTGAATCCACACCTAAAGCAGATAGTTCCCTTCCTTCCTCAGTCTTTGACAATCTACACACAGCAGCTGTGCAGGCATAGGGAGTCGTAAACAACCTAAATCTGTTTGCTCAGGATCACTAGGCAATGCTGAGCTGACGTGGATCTGGGGCGAACAGTCTGGGCCTCTCAGAACACACACTGAGCCCGGATCGGCTGAATTCAAGCTCCCGTTCGCCTGCTTCCTGCAGACAAACAGCTGTGACTCAGCACTAATCCATCCGGCTGAAACAACTGGTCAGCCCTTCTGATCCTATGGAGGTAAATGCCAAACGAGCCTTCATAGATAGTGGCCACAGGTTTGAAACGGGGCTTGGGAGAAGACAGTAAGGACCCACCCATTGCATTGGTCACCAGGCAAAGGGAAACAACTGTCGCCATTTGCAAGAGATACCACCAGGGCAGAGAACTGACGTCATCAGACTGCCGCGGAGGAGACAACTTCATTGAAACCTGCGGCTACAGGTGTGTAATTCCCTAGCCTTCCCTCTCCCCACATCAGGGAAACCTTAAGGGCCCCTCCCAGCTCTCTCATAAGGGTCCCTCCCAGCTCTCCCGTGAGCACGATAGCCAGACCGTGGGAATTAGAGGTGGTGCGGGACCCGCTACATGGAACTACCACTCCCACCAGTGCTGACAGCTGAGGTCTCTTGCACCAGCTACCAGGGGTGTGGATACCGGAGGGCAAGTAAAATTCGCTGAGGATTAATAGAAACATTACAGAATAAAAGCCCAGACATCTTCAGTCCTTTGGTGATTAAATGCACATTAGCAAATCTATGTCTTGTCCTGATTTACTGTTGTAAAGCATGAGCCGAGGCTAGAAGTATCATCTGGATTGTTGCGAAATGTTTAAAAGCAGTGGCTCTCTGCTTTTATTCATTTCCCCCATCATGGTTTAAGTATAAAGCACTGTGAATGAAGGTAGTTGTCAGGGTTAGCTGCCAGGGGTATAGGTGTGTTTATTTTTTATTTTATTTTTTTTGAGGGGAAAGGTAGTTTTATTTTAATTTTATGGACTCCTTTCACTCCCCTTTATGGTGAGCTAATTTCATTGGTTAAAAGCAGCTAACCAGTTCTTTAGAATATGCTCTCTAGCCAAGTCTAACTTTATTTAGACTCTGTAGATGGACAAGCTTGATTGTTTGAATCAAAATAGGAACATTAAACAAACATCACAGCCCTCACTAATAACATTGTGACTTTGCTGTCAGGTGTAGATTTCCCCCCTTCAAAAAAAGAAAAAAAAAAGAAAAAACTTGTGACCATTTTGTATGGCTTCTCTGGAATTCTGTAAATCTTATGTTTTAGTAAAATATTTTTTGTTATTCTACTTTGCCTTTGTACAGTTTATTTTACTGTGTTTATTTCATTTTCCCAATGTGACAATCGTATTTAAAAATTAAAAAACTCTGAAACATTCTGTTTTGGTCTTCACCATCTGACAAATTGAATGGCAAGAGATTTTGCCAGTTTCTTTTCACTGATGCAAACTTATATTAAGAATTACTGAATGGATTATTTATAAATTGGCCCTGAGCATGCATAAAGCATCAGTGTCTGACTTTTTTCTTAACCTCCTAGAAATTAAAAATAAATGTTCGTTGTCTGATTTAGGTAGGCTATCATTGGTCTTGCCACAATGTTTGACAAATTACTGTACAGGGATTAGTCACAACAAAGAAAGCATTAGTGACTGACATGTAGAACTTTCACATGTCGTGCCACATTTTTACCTCAGATGTGGAGTATGACCTTTTTCTTGGTTCCTATCTTTAAACTTCCTATGTGGCCACTGGTGTGCATTATTAGGAAACACCAATCTGGTATTCATTTGGGGTTTGCTGAGGCATTTGAGTCTTCCTTATAGACCTAAGAGTGTATCTCAAGCAACCAGCTTGCATAAGTGTCATCAGAAAGGTTTCTTCCTTTGAGAGCATCAAATCTTAGTTAATGTGCTTTCACCTCCCTAGTATTTGCTTTGGAGCTTTTTTTATTCTTTAATTTGTTATTAGTAAATTTTTCTTCACTGACAGTTTCTTCCCTCACAAAACTGTTCTTTTCCACCTCTCTCCACATCTAATGCCTGATTCTTATTTTCAAGTCATAAATGTAGCCAGTCATAAATATGTAAATGTTAACCTTCACTTTGGAATCTTTTGTTTCTTGCAGTTTAAGGTAATGGATATCGTAGCCCAATCTGAATTTTCCTCACTCTTATTCTCATAATTTCTGGAGTTTCTTCAGAATGTGGTGTATTTTATTGTGCTCCTATGTAAGATGAAGAATTGTCTATTAAAATTATGTTTTCAACATAAAAAAATCGGTTATTTTAAGTCTGTGTCTGATTATTCCATTAATTGGGTCACAGACACATCTGTGTCTTATTATGTGTCTCTCTTTCCTGTTTGTTCTGTTTCTTGTTATGCCTGGTCATTTTTTATTGAGTGTTGGGCATTTTGTATTGAAATTACAGAGGCTCTGGATTGTTATTTCCCTTCTTTGGTGATATTCTGTGGTGAGCAGCAGAAAAGCAGATCACCTCAAGCCAGTCTGAGGCTGCTCTGACTTAAGGATTGCTTACAGTTTGTCTCAGGCTTCCTTTATCTCTGCTTATCACCACTCCCAGATGGAAGCATTCAGGGGTCTCAGATTTTCCTTAGGGCATAATTTTTGGCAGACCCTGACACTAATTTTTAATTCTCTCTCTATCACTGTGATACTAACAAAAATTTTCCATTTCTTTTTAGAGCCTGTGCTTGGTTTCTTAGCATCTTGCTTCTCAGAATACAATCAGCAAATTCCCTGACCTTAAGGGGTGAAAATAATTCAGAGCTAACTACTTAGGGTCTCTCTTCTTTTGAAACATAGCTCCTCCTCGGGTTCTGGCTGACTTAGCATCTCTGCACTTGAAATTATCTTTCCCCAATTCCTTGAGTTTTCCTAAGGCTTTTCTGGTTTCTCTGTCTCTCAACAGCCACGCTCTACCTAACATTCCAGTTTTGTATCCAACAGCAAAATTGGCGAGTGCCTTATGGGAATGATGAGCAAGTACAAAGTCAAGTTTACTTCAGTGATTTTCCTTCTCCTCTGGGACCTGGCCCTTTGAGTCCTGACTGCTTTCACAGTTCTCAAATGTCTTTATACAAAATTTATGATTTTTAAAACATTTTATGTGGCTATTTTAATTCTTGGTAAGTATTTTGGTCTGCCATAGGCTTCACTAATATAGGCAGAGTGGAAGTTCTATGTGGAGTCTTGAAGGGCAATTTAGGAATAGAAAACCGAAAAAGAAAATCTGTATAACAGTCAAAGTAAAAAGCATTGCAAAGCACAAAGTAGAAAGAAACTATGCTCTGTTAAGTGGGCACAGAGTTCCAAGAACAGAAATAGTACAAGTTTGATAAGGGGATAAGATGAGAGAGAGATTCTGGGTTTAAGTAAGCAAATGTCTTGTTTATCTTTATAAGTGATGTGTATTTTGTCTTATAGATAGTAGAATGCCATTAATAGATATTTGGTATGGAAATCACAGAAGATACATGAGATATGTTTTTTTAAAAAGTAAAAAAAATAACTCCTATGATATTGTAAAACATGAATTTGAAGGGGTACGAATGATGGGTAGGTCCATTAGGTGGGCTGTCGATATATACCAAACAAGACCATCTAAGGACTTGAAGTGAGAAAGCACCAGTGATGGGGGGAGAAGTGAATTACAGAATCAATGTGGATTTTGTGATGGATCAAGCATTATAAAGTAGAAGATGGATTCAGAAGTAACTCAAGTTTATGACTGATGGAAGTTTCTACCATTCAGTTATAAACAGAATACAGACAAAAAACCAGATTTGTTAGTGAAGAGAATAATATGTTGGACTTGACTTTCCGAGGCCTGAAGTACATTTATGCAAAGATGTGCAGTAGGTAGCTACACTGATATGTCCAACCATTAGCAGAAACTTTGGGCAGGAACTTAGGGTGGGATGTCATTGTGGGCTGAGTGTTAGCTTCAAAAATAGCACCACTCAGGCAGTACTTGTTCTCCTTTTTACTCTAGCAATCTAGTGGAGACATAACTTCAGTCCTTCCCTAGAAAATCAAGATATCAAGAAATTCTTTTTTTCTAAAAGTTGCTAGAAATTTGTTTGGATCATAACTCATTTTCAGACTCCAGAGTTCAGATAAACTATCTGACTTGATCTATGCTTCTAATACAAAGATAATTATGAATATTTTTAAGGATATTATTATATACAAACATATACACACAAGCTACAGATTGAACCCAGGGCCCTCAACCAATGAGTTATTAGCTATACATCCTAATCCCTTTTAATTTTGAGACAGGGTCTCATTAAGATGCCAATGTTGGCCTTGAACTTGTGATCCTCCTGCCTCAAATTCCTTAGTTACTGGGATTATAATGGTACACCACAGTGCACAGCTATAGACATAATATTGTTACAAAGGGCTCATAAAAACTTGAATTAGGCGTGATTTTAAAGAATATTTGCTGTGGATTACTCTTTCTATTCATGTGGGAAGGCATTCTTGCAAAAGGAAGGCTTTTGTGGCAGGTAGAGAATCTATTATTTGGAAGATATTTTTCAATTCACAACAAAATTTCTGCTGGCAAAAGTAACTCCTATGTGATATATTAAATTGCTCTATTATTATCTTAGGTATTAGATCATAAGTTGATTTATTCTGAAACTATTTATTAAGAAAAAAAACAATACTAAACCTAAAATTGGATACATTTATACAAGGTATGTAAAACATTAGCATTGTCAAAATTACTTAGATAAGACATAAATTTTGTATCGATAATATTGAAGATTCAAGACAATGTGCTATGAGGGAATAATAACATTACAAATTTCAAAAACATGTCAAAGAAATAAGTCCAAGGTCTGGACTCTCAAAATACTCCCATCTAGTATATTTTAGCCCTTTTTAGTTTTGCCTTTTCCACTTTATCCATTTCAGAATTATAATATTTTAAAACATTTGAAGTTCTCAGTTTATGCCTTCAACTTATTTGTAAGATGAGATTTCTGATTGTTTAGAGATAAAATTGTCATGTTGAGTACAATTTCTGTGTTCTTCCAAGCTTCAGAAAGCCTCCAATAGCATTCCTGCTTTCTAATCAAAGTCTAGGATTGATAAACTAGTGATGTCTGTGAGAAGCCACTAACATTTGTATGAAGTAAGGTATCTAACAAGACCAATAACACTTTGCAAATCATGTTACTTTTTAGAGATAAAGTGGCTGCTGTTATTTAAATCTTTTAATCTAATTAAAGTAAAAAGTAATGGAAGATAGAATTCTCTTAGATTATATTTCTTTAAAACTAACTGAGGATTTCTGCTTCTCACCATGATGGAATGACTGGGCCAGATTTCCCTTTTCAACTGAAGTGTGTAAAATGATGGAAAAACTACATGAGTACACTCATTTCAGACTTTATCAGATAACACTTGTAGTGCCCACAGGAAAGAAAGCCAGCAAGGTGATTCCCATGATCACCTTGGCTCTGTGCCCTGAGGAACATCCCATCTGGGCTCAAGGAGTAAGTTCCCAAGCAGAGTACCAGAGCAAGATTGTCTGAGCTGGGCAGACATGATAAAGTTCAAAGGAAACATACTCTATATACAAAGATATGAAAAATTGTACTCTATATGTATAATAAGAATTGTAATGCATTCCGCTGTCATGTATTTAAAAAAATAAAATCAATAAAACTAAAAAAAATAAATAAAAGCTAATATTTTTTTAAAAAAGAAATTAAATTGTTTACTCCTGTAACCAATTTTTAAAATAATTTTTTAAAAAGAAATTAAATGTCATACTAAGTTTTCTATTTTTTATGCTTCAAATAATAAAAATGTTTTTCCTAAAAAGAAATTTAAAAAAAATAAAGTTCAAAGGAGGCACTTCTGGATATTGTAGATGAGACTTCTGGAAAAGAGGGAGCGATACACAGAATGAGGTCAAGAAATGTGCATGGGGTCACGTTGAGTTTTTTTGCTGAATACGAAGCTACTCATGTATAATATAAAATTCCAATTTATTGATCCTTGGTTTTATTTTTTGTGCTTTAGGAGTCATATTAGGGAAGTCAGTTCCTAAGCTGACATGTTAGAGAGTTGGGCCTACTTTTTCTTCTAGTAAGTATAGGGCCTCTGGTCTAATTCCTAAGTATTTGATGCACTTAGAGTTGTGTTTCATGCAGGGTGAGAGGTAAAGGGTCCAACTTCATTCTATTGCATATGGATTTCCTGTTTTCCCAGCACCATCTGTTGTATCTGTATTCCAATGTATGTTTATGGTGCCTTTGTCTTGGATGAGAGACTTTATTTATGTGGGTATGTTTTTGTGTCTTCTATTTTGTTCCATTGATCTCCATGTCTGTTTTGGTATCAATACCATGCTCTTTTTGTTACTATACCACTGTAGTATGATTTAAGTCTGGTATCATGCATGATGCCTCCTGCATCACTTTTCCTGCTAATGATTGTTTTTGCTGCTCTGGGTCTCTTATTTTTCCAAAAGAATTTCATGATGGCTTTTTAAAAATTTCTGTGAAGAATGTCATTGTCATCTTTATAGGAATTGCATTAAATCTCTATAGTGCTTTGGTAGTGTGACCATTTTGACCATATTAATTCTGCCTATCCAGAAACATGCTATGAAGAAGAATGAAATAATGGCATTTACCATTAAATGAACAAATGCAACTGGAGAGAATATCATGCTAAGTGAAATAAGGAAACCCCCCCAAAAAACAAAGGCCAAATATTCTCTCTGATTTGTGGATGCTAACCCAAAATAAAGGAGGTTGTGAAGGAAAATAATATAAATCCATTGGATTAGACAAAGGAAAACAAAGGGAAGGAGCAGGGAGGGAATATAAATGACAGTAGAACTAATAAGACATAACTTTTCTAGCCTTGGATTTGAATAAACAACCAGGGTAACTCCACATCATGTACAATCACAAGAGTGGGATTCTAAATATAATGAGTTATACTCTATGTGTGTATATTTGACAAAACACATTGTACTGTCATGTATAACTACAAAGAACAAATTTTAAAAATATTCCAAGAAACTGGCAAAGAAATATTCCAAAAAACTGGGGCAGAAATGAGGAAACTACTTCCAGAGCTCTGATCAGGGACAGTGAAGATTCTTTTTTCATCGTT
Source organism: Urocitellus parryii (assembly GCF_045843805.1). Taxonomy (NCBI): domain Eukaryota; kingdom Metazoa; phylum Chordata; class Mammalia; order Rodentia; family Sciuridae; genus Urocitellus; species Urocitellus parryii. The sequence goes on along the minus strand of NW_027553327.1, from coordinate 6,986,769 downwards.
TGAAACACTTAACAGAGCCTTGGGATGGACTCAAGTATGAGGCTAAACTCTTTCTAGAGAGTGATAAAAAGACAGTCTTAATAGCTGCCAAGGAAGAACCAGCTGGTGCAGTGGCCCACTCCTGTAACCACAGAGGCTCCTGAGGCGGAGGCAGGAGGATCACAAGTTCAAAGCCAGACTCAGCAACTTATCGAGGCCCTAAGCAACTTAGAATGACCCTATCTCAAAATTAAAAAAATAAAAAGGGCTGGACGTGTGGCTCAATTAAGTGCCCTAGGTTCAATCCCCAGTACTCTCCTCCCCCAAAAGAGGAAGAACCATAATTTAAACCATGATTTAGAGATGAATGCATCTATAGACGTTTCCTCACAAAACACATAACTCAGAAGACAATGAAATGTCTTCCTTAAAACTGCTGCTAGCAAACCACTGTGAACCTACAATTCCATGCCTAGAGAAAATATTTCTAAAAAAAGCAAGTTAAAACTTTTGAAGAATACTTATAAAAATAAATTTGTGAGTGAATATAAAGATATTATATGCTATGTCAATGTACAAATATACCACAATGAACCACATCTGTGTACACATGTGTATATATGTGTATATATATATATATATAGATATAGATATAGATATAGATATATATGTCATAATAATGTACTAATTAAAATAACAACAGTAATACAGGGAGATTAGTAGAGTAGAGCAAGTGAACAGGGAAATGATAATGGGAGGGAGCTGGAGAGTAATGGGAAGAAGACTCAGCAAATTATTATGTATATGTATGGATATAGTGAGTGAATTCCACTATTATGTATAATTCTAATACACCAGTAAAAACTTCTTAAAAATATCAAAATATGCTTGACAATTTAAAACAAACATAATTGTGTATTGTGAAATTTACAATAAGTTAGAGTTAAATTTATGTGACAAATAGTATAAAAATGTGAAAGGAAAAATGGGAGTACTTTACTGTGTTTTATATTTAAGTAGAATCATACTTTGTAGAATAACTGTGATAATTTTAAAGATGCATATTGTAAACACTAAAGAAAACACTAAAAAAATTAAAACAAAGAGAACCTGAAAAGGAGTGAGCAATGGAGATAAAATGGAATATTAAAAATATTCAACTAACCCAAAAGAAGACAAAGAAGAAGTAAAATAAGATTGCAAGTAAAATAAAATCAAAAGCTGGAAGGTTGAAACCTGACCATATGAATATGTACATATATAATAAACAAAAAATATATATATTTAATATATATGACCTAAATATCTAATTAAACTAAAGAAATTGTCAGACTTATTTTAAAAAGAAAATGCCCTATTCTATGCACCTATTAAATATATTAAGTAGAGAGATTGAAGGTAAGTCTATAATAATACATTCTCACTGTACACCTATTTGAATGGCTAATACCAACACATGCTGGTGAGGATGATAAGTAAATCTCAGACGTTGCTGGAGGAAATTCAAGACACTTTGGAAAACTCTTTGGAATATTTAAAAATGGTCAGATATACAATGTAATTTTCAAGGCAATCCCTATAAAGCTTTATTTATAATTACCAAAATGTGAAAACAATTTAATGTCCTTCAGCTGGTGATGAATAAATACACTGCAGTACAGCCACATAATGGAATAGTGCTCAGCAGAAAAACTTAATGAGCCATGGAAGAAGGGCTCAATATGGAAGACTCTCATATTGGTTATGCTAAGTGAAATTAGCCAGAATCAAAAAATTACATTGGTTCTACTTATATGAAATTCTGGAAAAGGCAGAACAATAGTGACAATGATTTCAGGAACTGATAGTGGAAGACAGGTCTGACTTCATCAATGTAGCATCAGACAAATTTGACAATGTAGCATCAGACAAATTTGACAATGTAGCATCATTACAAAGTTCTGTAATTGAGTTATTTGCTAAATGACTATATGTATTTGCCAAAAGTAAGAGAATAGTACACTAAATATTATGCAATATATATAATAAAATGCATGAAAATTAGGTCTCAAAGATTAGTAACTGGATGGATGAAAATCTGTTCCAAGAACAATCATAAAAAACCTGGAATGACAAATAAGCTAGTCTTTAGAATAAAATTATTACCAAATATTTTATAGAGATTATAAGTTGGAATAATAATATTTCATACACATTGGATTTAATAAAACATTATTCAAATGAACTTGATCTTTTTTTCATTTTATTAATGTAACTATTAGAAATTTTAAGATGATATATGTGACTCACATTAAATGTTTATCACATAGTTCTGGAGTCATGTGTCCAGACTTTTTTAAACACGAATATCATGGTAATTCAATGGGAAAGGACAGTTTTTTCAACAAATGGTACTCGGAAAACTGGATATTTATATGGAAATATAAATAAATAAGTAAGTAAATAAATAAATAAACAAACAAATAAATAAAGTTTTCACTCTTACCTCACATATCCACAAAAATTAAATCAATAAGATCATAGAATTTGATCAATCCCTGTTATCAAAACTAGAAGAGACCACTGGAGAAAATACTTGTACTCTTATGTAAGCAAAGAATTCTTAAAGATGACACAAGAAGCATAATCTACAGAACAAAAAAAATGACATATTGGTTTTTATCAGAATTTAAAACTTTTGCACTAACTGGAAGTAAATATTTGAACTATATGTATTAGACACAGTCCTTCTAGCAATGATATATATTTATTTTTATTATAACTCAATAATAAAAAGACAACCAACATAATTGGGAAATAGGCAAAAAATATGAACAAATACTTAAGCAAAGTGTACAAATGGCACATGAAAAGAAGCTTAACACTCCATTCATCAAATAAACACAAAATAAAACCAGAATAAGATGTCATTACACACGTATAGAAAATGTAAAATTAACAGGTGAAAAATACCAAGTTTACCAAACATGTGGATCAACTGAACGTTTCCTCACTGTGGAAATGTCAAATGTCACAACCACTTTGAAAACTAATTCAGAAAAATGTTTTAATTTAGTCATACATTTACCATATTACTCAGAAATTCTACTTATTTACCCAAAAGAAATGAAGATATATGGCCAGGCACAGTGGTGCATGCCTGTAATCCCAGTGGCTCTGGAGGCTGAGGCAGAAGGATCACGAGTTTAAAGCCAGCTTCAGCAAAAAGTGAGGCCCTGTCTCTAAATAAAATTTTAAAAAAATAGGGATGGGGATGTGGCTCAGTGGTTGAGTGCCCCTGAGTTCAATCCCTGCTATCAAAAAATTTTAAAAAATGAAGATATATTTGAAGACTTGGACATGTAGATTCATGCACCTTTATTCCTATTAGCCAAAATTTAGAATGATTTTAATGCCTGTAAATAGGGTGAGTGAATAGGCAATTTGTTGTATATTTATACAATGAAATAAATACAAGGCATTGAAAAAGAGGAGAAAATTACTTATAAATGTAACTGCATAAATAAATCACAGAAACATGCAAAACAAAAGATAACAGCACAAGATAGTATATATCATATCACTAAATTTATATGATAAATTTAATCAGTAGTGGAAAAAAGGATAACAGTCATTGCTGAATCTGAGGGCATTTGGGGATTGACAGGGACCAAGTGCCAAGGAATTTGGGGGAGTTTGTGGAAATGTTTATCTTGATTATAATGGTTGTATATATGAATATATAAATGGTTGTATATATGAATGTATATATTTGTCATCACTCAGGTAACGGTTTAAATTGTGTTTGCCAAAATTAATCTGTGTAAGTCCTAATTACCAGTACTTCAGAATGTGACCTCACAGATTAACTAGTTAAGATGAGGTCCCATTGGAGTAAGGTAGGTCTCTAATCCAATATGATTGATATCCTTATAAAAAAGAAATTTTGAACAGACCCACACACAAGGAGAATCCTCTGTGAAAATACAGGTTAAGTTACAAGCCAAGGAATGCACAAACTTTCCTGCAACCCAGCAGAAGACAGGGGAGAGGCATGGGACAGATCACACATGCAATCAGAGGGAGCATGCCCTACCAACACCTTGGTCTTAGAAGTTTAGACTCCAGAACCATGAGACGGTAAATGTCTACTGTTTAAGCCATTCCATCCGTGGTGCTTTGTTCTAGTAGCCCTAGGAAACTAATACAACCCATCAAAATGTAGCACACATTATTTGTGTCTAAATTGTACCTTAATAAATTTGATTTAAAATAATTGAATATATTTCATAAAATAATTCTGAAAGAAAATCCATGTAACCTCTGAGAATACAATCTCCTTCTGTGCCCCTATGTGTGTATGTGTGTGTGTATGTAATATCATTTAATTAGTGTTCAGCAAGTGCCAGGCAATTTCATCTATGTTCTTTAATTTCTCATATCAATGTTGTGAGGAATTTATCATTCCAGCATTATATGTAAACAAACTATACTGGAGAAGTTTGATAAAATGTCTCAATAATATGGCATTATCTGATTAGAAAAAGGCAAAACTGTTACAAAAATACATTTCTCGCTAGAAATTCTGTGCTATATCATGCCTTACCCTTAATTTTACATGATTACTGATAGTATCAATGTGCTTGGATGACTACTTATATTGCATATTTTTATCTTGAAGTAGAAATTTTTCTATTCCAACTTCCACAGCTACCCTTAAGATTCTGACTTTTAGTCCCCATCACGATGTATAAGCTTGTCTTCATTCTCAGTCCTTAAAGTAGCTGAGTCTTTCCTCCTCTGATTTTCAAAGTCTAATATTGTTTTTGTCCTCGGATATTTTTATATACTATCCTGTTCTTGTTTACTTGTGTACTGTCCTCTAACCTCCCCTTTGCGGATATTAATAATACTGTTAGAGGAATTTTTACCTAAAACACTGGTTTCCTCTGATATCATTTGACATTATGCTCATTTATCTGTGCCTTTCTCTGATGACCCTTTTAGTTTTTATGTTAATGTTTGAAGAAATTGATTCATGAACATAGGAATCTCTTGTTATCAGTGGTGGCCTGACCTAAGATTCCCTTATGCACCTGGTGACATGTTGGTTGGTTGGCCTCTTTTGCTGTTATGTGGGCAGGGTTAGGGTCAGAGAGTAAAGAATGAAGTCCAGCTGCCAGCAACTGGATGTTAGAAAGGAGATTCTGTGGTCACTTTAGTCTGTGACACTACCATAGATTCACAAACTAACCCCTCACCTCAGTGTCAGTCTTCTCTGCTGTGGGTGCTGAGCCCAGTCTCCTTGTGCTCTGAATTAATCACCAGTATAATTCCAGCTGCCATCCATATTCAGGACATTCTTGCTTTTATGAGCACATTTGTGTTTCTCTTTATTTTCCCTTTTATGAACTGGGGGAGGGGTATTCAGTCTGTTTCCTCGGGAAAGTAGCCCAATGATTCAAAATCTGTGGAACACAAACTTCAGCTTTCTTTGATGTTTCTTGAACCAATATTCTTTTTATCTTTGTTATAGTCCACTTGTAAAGAAAGCTATTATCTCTATTCCTCTTCTACAGACCTTCCTACATCTACCAAATTCCTGGAATAGCCAAGGATTATAAAATGTTCTATGTTTCTAACCCTGGCATGGGAGGAACTCTTGAGTTCATTCACAGTCCCAGCAGAAAAATCTTGTGAGGGTGATCCAATAGAGGAGAGAGGACATTGCGCTTAGAGAATGGAGATGTGAATTACTTTTCTCAAACTGGAGACACAATTTTGCTTAACCTTTGAGAATCTGCATTCTAACATTTAAGAATGGAAATACAATCTTGTCTCTTGAGTTTAAAAATCAACATGAAGTGTATAGTGGTTTCTCTAACACATAGTTGGTGCTCAATACATGTCATCACTTCTCCCTGCTCATAAAATCATCCACAACCCACGGCTGACAGACGTTATAATTACTTGAGAGTCAAACTCTTTAGGTTCCCAGAGTATTAAAACACTTTATTGTAAAGTGATAGAGAATTCTAAGATTGATTTCTTTATAGAATGTGTTCATTACTTTTCCTTCTGTGCACAAACTTTGAATACCTGAGTGCCTTTTGAGTGTATTGATACCTGTCACTTCATATTACTTATTCAATCTAGGCATCTCTTTGAGCTCCAATAGTGCATTTTAATCCTAGAGAGGTTCTATCCAGGCTTTTCTGTTCCCCCACTTTGGTCCTGACTCATATAGCACATTATTTGTTCTATGCCTTCAAAACATACTGACCTTTTTTTTGTTGTTGTTGTTGTTGCTGCTATTCCTGCAATATGGTATTTCCTTCCTTCTTTCTTGTTGGTGTGATTATAATTAATATGTCTAATTAATATGTCTCCCTCACTAGATTCTGGTTTCCTGAAGACATTTTTGCTTACAGGCATGCATATCTACATTGATCAACAGTCCACAGCACATTGTAGAAATTCAATATTTTTCTTGAATGAATGAAGCCCCAAAGCAGAAAGCTTCAGGAGAGGCTATTTGTATTTGTTTTTTGTTTTTGTTTTCCTTATATTGTTCCTAGGCATGCTGTTTTCACATAGCTTTTAAAAAATTCTTTTTATGTTTAACCCTCAGGACTCAATCAGTTTGGATTTTAGCAACCTGATTGTTATTAGCAACCTGATATTTTAAATCAGTTCTTGCCTTTTAAATATAAATCCTGGATTTCTAATTCATTTTCTGTGCATGTGTCTTTTTAAATTGAGCTTTTCAGTTAATCTTGTGTGAGCCTTCTGCTTTTCATATTCATGAACATAGTCATAAACATAATTGACAACAATTATGGTTTTAATTAGAAAATAGTTTTTAGCAATCATGGAAATATTAGTTTCCAAAACTTAATGGTCTAGTGCAAGGATGTTTAGTTATTAGCATTGTTTTCTACACTGATTATTTTGTGCAACATACATAAGAATTGGAGGATAAGAATAAATAAAGAATGTTTAATTGCAAAGTGGTAATTGCAGTTCTAAGGAGAGTGCCTGCCTTTTTAATCTCAAACTGATATAATTTAGCCTTAATTCCAACAAATAAATGAAAGAGAATCAGATTATTTCATTCAACTATAAATAACATTTCTCCTAAATGTTATGGTGCCAGGGTGAAGATATCACCTCATACAAGTTTGTTTGTTTGTTTTTCTTTTTAAATCAACTTAAACAATGTAATTCTTTGTGAAATAAATAAACTCCAAATCTGAAGATTGGTATGTTTGTGAAAATGATAGCATGTTTCTTTGCTTAGTTCATAATATTATTTAGAAGAGTTGAAATTTCTTTTAAAAACATTTTTGAACTACTAAAGAGATTTCAAAATAGAATATTGAATGGAAAGTAGACACTAATATGAAAATTAACTAATGGATTAGGAGAGAAATTTATTTTTGTATTTTTCTCATTTGCTTGAAATTTAGGAATTATTTTTAATAGATGAAGACACTAACGCAATTAACATGTGTTCTGTTAAAAATTGAAAGCTAAAATAATGATGCTGATACTATTCTATAAGTATTGACCTGTTTTAAATCCACATAAAGAATGTCTATCATCTCCATGAGCTATAATACTTTACATTAATGTTGACCTTCTACTATGATAATATGCAAAAAAAATATTCACTTATGTAATCCACAATCAAATTAGGAATCCTTGTAATATTCATTCAACAATATAGACTCGGTAATTGCAGAGTGCAATAAGTGCAAACTCATTCAGCTAATTGTACTCTCAGGTAGAGAGAGATAAGAATATTATCATTCTCAAAGACTTACTGTCAAGTTTAAAGAACTAGATATAACACAAGCTAATTTAATAATTAATAGGGTCAAATTAAAAAGGCATGATATTGGAAGCATTGAATTATTACCAAAAGAATTAAAGAAAAATTCCTAGAAGATTTCACACTTACTGAAGTGTCAAAGGATGAATAGTATAGTATGATAGGTACATAGTTTTTCAAGGTAAATAATAACAAAATAATGATAAAAATGAACACTGACCATATATTATTTGTGTAAAGTTCTTCTTAGTACATTACACATAATGTCACAATTGATTCTGAGAGCACTCTCTCTGAGAGGTTATATATCCATTTTTCAGGTGTGGTAACAGAAGAATAGAAAGTTTAATAACCCACCCAAGTCCATAGCCTTGTGTAGAAGACAGACAATATAAATGTGACCATGTAAGTTCTTAAATGCTTTTATAATGGAGTTTGGTTTTCTTAAACAATGGAAACTCAGGAAAGGGAAAGATTGATGAAAAAATAAACATGCATTGAAAGGAAATGAGAGGGACCAAACAAAGGGGCTCCAGTGAGTGACAGTGCATGATGGAGCTCTAACTAGGGACAAATTCAAGAAACTGTGTAACTAACAAAATTGATGGGAAGTCCCTACTGTGGGATAACAAGTGAGAAACAGAAGAATAAATTCATAACACACTATTTTAAAAGGTGGTAAAGCATGTATGTTTTAGAAAAAGTGCTCCCACAAAATCTGCTTTAAGTTTTGAATTTTTAATGTCTAAATCAAGAACTTTTGGCTATCTATATTTTGAACTGGCAATCTGCCTGTTGATTCTCCAATAAGAAATTTTGGCTCATTCACAAATTTGCCTTTCTGTGGTCATATGATTCTCTTTTTTTCTTTTTAATTATCCAGCTTGCTTGCTATCCTTGACCCCTGCATATAAATGATCTCCCATTTATCTGCACCTAAACACTGCTCAATTACTCTCTAAAAATTCTTTAGGTATTTATTGTCTTGCCAAATCTTTCATAATTTCAGTCACTGCATATCTTTTGAGCTCTTTTCTTCTACTTTAAGAATACATTTCTCTCATTTTATTCAAATTTTTTTTCTTGTGATTATACTTCTAAAATGACATGACTGTAGCCAGGCCTGGTGGCGCACACCTGTAATTCTAGTAGCTAGGGAGGCTGAGAGCCAGGACTGTGAGTTCAAAGCCAATATCAACAACTTAGTGAGGCCTTAAGCAACTCAGTAAGACCCTGTCTCTAAATAAATAAAAATATAAAAAAAAGAACTAAGGATGTGGCTCAATGGTTAAATGTCTCTGGGTTCAATCACTGATACCAAAAAAAAAAAAAAAGTGTTTTCTCCTCCACATTTTAAATATACCTAAGTAATTACACTGACTTTGCAACCTTCTATTATTATGTTTATTTATACTAATACCAAAGTTATGGTTTGGATATGAGTTTCCCCAAAAAAAAACTTCTGTTAATGCAGAAAAAAGTATTCAGAGGTCAAATGATTAGATTATGGGAGTGTGACCTAATCAGTTCATCCTAGTTTGAATGGACTGAATAGGTGGCAACTTGTACACAGGAAAGAATGTGTCTGGAGGAGGTGGGTCACTGGAAGGGCACATCTTCCCCTCCCCCTCACTTTTTGCTTCCAGAATGAGCCATGAGCAGAGCAGCTCTCCTCCACTGGGCCCTTCCCCCATGATGTACTGCCGTGGGCCCAGAGCAACAGAGAACTCTATGAAATGAGACCTCTGCAACTGTGAGCCCCAAATAAACTTTTCCTCCTCTAAGCTGTTGTTGTCAGGTATTTTGGTCACAGTGAGGCAAAAACTAACTAAAATAGTTAATAACTCGAATTTAGACAACTTCTACCAATTGTGCTCATTAATTGCAATAGTACTTCTAAATCAAAGCATGCACCATACAAACAGAACTGAAAACAATACTTTGAAACATTATTAATTTTAATATGTTTATAGGAAATGCACAAATTCACCAGCAGAAAAAATATCAAAAGTAACATTTTACAGATTTTTTTAGTCTCAACGCACAAAACATCTTTCATAGAAACAAATATATCACCACTATTGGTACTATAATATGACAACATTTATACATAAGGCCATTTGCCACTATGAAGATCAGTAGCAATGATGATGCAATACATTAGTTCATCTTTGTTAAATGTTTTGCTATTATACTTCCTGGCCTGCATGAGTATTTGCCACGATATAAAAGACAATGTTGTGACCTCAATTTAAACATTGCACAGGAAGCTATAGCTACCCATGCTTAACCTATATTTATGACATGATCACTAGAAATGTTTTCATACCACTACTTTTACCTTATTCCATTTACTATTAAAGCCATTCCCAAGAAACCAAACATTTTAATAGATTCATCTGAATATTAAAGAATTATTTTAAACAAAATAGCGAGTGTAATAACATGATTTACTATTCTATATTCCTAAACTTAACAAAAGAAAAAAAAACTGTTCAGGTATTCAATGGAAAACAAACTTGAGATTTAGTGCAGGTAACAATAGCTGAGGAAAATGTGATAAAAAGATTTCTTTTCATTTTAGAGTTGATTATTTTTAAATGCACCAGATAATTTTCTGAGGACCATTCACATTCAATGTTGAGATTTGTTTTATTAGTGGCATATACAAAGCACCATATAATATAACATATATAATGTAGAACAATCATGACTATGTAATTAACTGTAGAAATAACTGCTAAGAAAATATAGCAATATTTAACACAGGATTTCTAAAACCATTACATATTCATTACTTTTTTCAAAGTTAATGTCCCATGTTTTATTTTATAGATTTTGTCTATCAATTTTTATGCAGTTGGCACTTTTGGGGGGCTGAAAATAGTTGCTATCTTCTGTACAGTAATGTTACAGTTTTATACAAACTTCAGAAATATGACATTTGAAATAGTCTTTATGATACCCTTCCAAGTGTTCCATTTCACACAACAGCAAATACTCTGAATGCCTTTCCTCCTGGAGGATTCTGTAAACTGCAGAAATGAAAAAAATATTGATGTCATCTCTAAACATAATCCTTCTAATAAATCATGCTGTCTTATGACAGTTATATGAATCCAGATGATTAACTTTCTAAGGCCACTATAATTTGTAGCTATTGGAATGTGTGAGTGAGGATGACATAATTCTTTAAATTTTGGTTGTACGCTAGACTGAAAGTTCATTAAAGAAATTGAAGATGTGCAATCGGAGTAATAGTAGTCTCTAGAAAATGTCACAAAGTCTGTATCAAGTTTTCATATTTTATTTCCTTTGATTCTAATAAAACAGAGATAGGCACTCATCACTCCACTTTTTTGAGGTAATGCGGAGACTCAGTTTACAATTGATTTTTATAGACAAAAGTTAACTCCAAGTCAAAAAGATGTCTGATACTTAAGCAATATTGTGGAGTACTAGGTCAGTATCATTTCTGACAGAATTTAAATTATATTGCTATTGCATAGATTAATTCTTCATAACATCCACATTCTCAAGGAAAATATTAGCAGGAAAATTTAATGGTGAAATCTGAAAACATTCAAAAATTTCTTCATCAAAATGGGAAAACACACACACACACACACACATACCACAAAGCATGCAGTGTCATTTTGGAGGTACTTTTAAAACAGAGTTAAAAGTAATGAGAACCATAAATTCTACTCTTTATTAAATTGTTTATTTTTTATTTGGCATCAATGATTAAACTACATTTTGCTTAAATTTCTAGAAATTAAAACATACTGATAAGATCATTAATCATTATTTCATCTTTCAACTAGAAGCTTTTAAAGTTTTTGCTTTTTTACATAGTTCTATTGGCTTAATAATTTTAAAAGATTTTAAAGGCAATAAATGATCAATACAATGAATGCTAAGAAAGAGATAAAGTGTAAGTGCTTTCATGTATTTCTTTATATATATGTAATAAAAGGAAGAATTTTAGGAGTTCTTTTAATTTTTTTTAATATTTATTTTTTAGTTTTCAGCAGGCACAACATCTTTGTTTGTATGTGGTGCTGAGGATTGAACCTGGGCCGCCTGCATGCCAGGCGAGTGCGCTACTGCTTGAGCCACATCTCCAGCCCTGGAAGAGAATTTTAAAGTGAGAAAAATGATGCAGAAACCACAAATGTGCATACACACACAAAATATATGGATGGACACGCATGCACCAAGTTTTTCACACAAGCAAATGCTCAAGTTCAAGGTTTATCTCTGAGCCCATAGCCTTAGTGTGGAGTCTGAGTTCAGGGATTATTAAGCTATGTGACCTTGGGCACGTCAATTATTTAACCAACTTGGAACAACAGTTAACATGTGTATACATCAGAGTTTACAGAACTGAATAGACATTATGGGGCTTTTGGTGAAGTTGAGAGAAAATACTTAGAGTATGGTAGTGCCTAGTGTCTGGAATATTCATATCAGATACTCCAAAATTATTATTCTCAATTTTGTTAGAATGCCATTTTATAGCTTCAAGATGAATTTAAGAAATATAAGCAGTGAATGGAATCATATCACTCAGGTTAGCTTATAATGGAAATATCAGATTCCATAGACTCAAGAATTCACTTTGCATATCATATCTGATTCTCGAGGCCAGGAGGCAAGTTATTGAGAAATCCCCCTCTCAATAATGGCCTCTTGATATGATCTCATCTGAATATAGATACTAAATGCAGATTTGTCTTTTTATGAGGCTGATACCCAGAAAGTTATGTGAAAGACAATCTAGATATCCTGCATGGCATATCCTGTGGTGTTCTTTAGAGTAACTAGTTGATATACGAATCCTCCATTGGTAATTTTGGAAATCCCAGGAAACATCTAAAAGTTAGGGATTTTATTCTGTGTCTATACAAATAAGTGGGACATAACATTACTTCCAAAGTACCAATAATTTCAAGAAATCATTGAGGGTTCATTTATCTTATTATTTATTAACACATGATTAGGTGAGCCACATGAATTTTTCTCAAATCCCCAGGTATATATAACACTAATGAGCTAAATACCATGAGAGGACCTGAAAGAGTTCGTTTACAACATACAAGGCATCCAAGTTCCAGTGCAAAAGAGAATTTGGTTCTAGGGAAAATCAGACTCATTATTTTTGTCAAATACTTTGTCAGATAACTGGATTAGAGAAATATTCAGTGCCTTGTTCATCGAGAAAGAATTAAGTATAAAACCTAATCTAGAAAATCCAAAAGAGGTTGAAAGAAATTTCCTAATTATAAGAGCAATTAACAAAAGAATGGTTCTGACTTGTAATCAGATTTTCATGTTGATTTTTATAAGCCTGCAGGAGACAGGCACCTCTGGTACTGCAGATTCTCCCACCCCTGGAAAACCAGTCGTTACACAAGTATGTAAAGGAAACACCCAAGCTGGGTCGCCTAATGAAATCATGTGCAAGTGGGTCTGCTGTGAAGCAACCATACATCACAAGGTAGGTACATGAAAACAATTGCACACACTACACATACACATACACACATGCTTGTTTTTACCTTTCTGAGAAGAAAAAGAAGCCGTGTAAGTCTTCCTTTTGTCCACAGGCATAACATCAACATAACCACCATGATTTCGAACCACTCCAGCATGTACTGCTGCTCCGCAGATACTGGACAGCTGAGGAGGCAAGGAGAAAAACGCACCACTATTAGGAAAATACTGCGGAACTTGCACAGCCTATTCTTCTACTTCTGACATCTGTCTATGCAGCCATTTAGGAGTTCCTGGACAATGTTTGGCATATAAAGGAATGTTTCAAAAGGCACAAAGTCAAAGCCAATCCTGAGAAAGTCTGAAGGAAGATCTTGAGGGTGGCTTCCATGGTAACACCCTTCCACCATCTAATCTACAAACACTAGTGCTGTACAAAAAACAGGCTTTTATAGTCAAAGCAATAAAAAAGCAAGTTAGGTCCTTTTATCTCCTCAGGGTCCTATGTGTCATTATTAAATTTTACCCTTTGCTGATGCATACTGAAATCAGTCTGCTGAAATGTTCATAGGTTGGATTATCTGTGCCTCATTCATGTTCCCTTTTGACTTCCATATAACCTTAGTTTTATATCTCTATGGTCCATTTGCCAAAATATGGGCATATATTAAATGGGGATTTTTTTCCTATTACATAATAAAATTCTATGCAGAAATGTTTTGCCCTACAGAATAACACAAAGTGACCAGATTACAGATTACACTGTTATATTGTGTGCATTTACAAATATGTAGCAATGAATTCCACTATTATGTGTAATTATAATGCACTAATAAAAATATTTGTGACAAAAAAGAAAAAAATATAGCTTCTACTTAGATTTGCAACGGTTATTATTACTCTGGTTTGAAGCACCTGACATGAGTATTAGAAAAATGACTTTGTTTACAATGTACCAGTTACATAATCTGAATTTAATACAATTTCTATGAAGGAGAAAATTACTGTTTCAAGTCTAATACTTTCAAAATTTTTAAATGAATCCTAAAAGTCAAATAATTTCTTTTGGCCTATCACAGTCTTTCCTAGATTTTACTATTGGCTTTAAGCCAAATGTTCTACCAAAATTTGTCGATAGCTGAGTGCAGCCTAAGGAAATCCCATAACAGGAAATGCCTGAACTGTTTCAGTATAGAGCCACCCACCTCAAATCCCCATGGGTCTTTCCCAGTCTCATTGGCATGTTCTGTTCTTACCTCTCTGCACATGTGGGTGACTGAATATGCTTTTTTAAACTTCACATAAGCGTGTATATCTTACATGACCTTGCTTTCTCGCTGTGCTCTGAACTCTGTGCCATCAGTCAGTATTTATTAGCTCAAAGAGCCTTAAGCCAGGCTGTTTAATCCTTCTCAGGCTTTTCCTATCTCACCAAAATACCACACATCTAAAACCTTGTGTCCAGACTCTAAGGAGGCATTTTATTGACCATATGAAAGGCCCACACTGAATTCATAATCGTATCCAAATACAGTTCATAACACATGGAAATAGAAACAGTTCTGTACACATATTTTTGCTCTTCTGTTAAAAGGGTAATATCAGCATTTTTTCCCCCAAGGCAACAAAAGTGCTTAGATGATAACATTCACTAAATCCAAACACTTTTACTATGTTTTGAGACTATTGTTTAGCTTACAGCTCTGCAGTCAGCAGGCATTCCAGCTGAGTTCAAAAGTCAGAAGTTTTTTTTTTTTTTTCATATCCATACTTTGTAAGAATATATTATTTGAAAGAAATAAGAATTTTCTCCATGCATATAGTGGAATTTTGTAATGAATGTGAAATTAACAATCTGTAATAAACTACCAATAAAAATTCAAGGCAGTAAAATGTGCACGTTCTAACTCTACAGTGTAAAGTAGGAGAGGGCGGAGAGAAAGAGAAAGCCAGAGGGAGGCAATTTGGTTGACTAATGCTCATCTTTCCATATCAACCTTATTTAAAGGGATTATATATATTGTAGGAGCTGGGAACCCTGGAAATTATTGGTTTAATCTGACTCTGCACTCCCCATGTGACTGTAATTTTTATATTGCCAACTTACTCCCTAAAGAACCAAATAATGATACATATTATCTACCCACTTTACTGAGATAGGAAGATAAAATGATATCAGGATACAAGATCTAACAAACTCTAATTCTAGAAAATGGTGGCTTCAAGGTATAGAATTGAATGGACAATTCTGAAAGACTTTTTTACAGGCATGACTAAAATTAAAAGTTCTGATGCTTAATGGGAAAATCGGAAGAAACAATGCTTCTGGAAGTCTCTGAAGAGTCCAGATAGACACATTCCTACACATTCATTAGTTGTTTTCAGCAAATATTTATGTGTAAGATATTTGCTTAGAGTCGGATGACACTGTGTGCTCTAGGTTCTGTCAGAGCAGAAACAAGCATAACTTGGCAGATATCAAAGAAGTGATGTAGAAATGATGGACAGCACAGCTGCTGCCCTTGAGGAACTCACAAACTAATAAGACAGACAGGGTAACCAACAGGATACCTAACAAAATAGGTAAAGTGGTAAAGGCAACACAATAGGAGATGAAAGCAGGATGAATTCATGATTGAATTAGGAGGGCCAGCAAGGTACCTCACAGAGAAAGTAGCAATAATTTGGAATATAAGAAACAGCCATGAATTTGACAGAAAAATTTCAAAAAGGGTGTATTTCAAAGAGATAAGAATATAAACACAAATGTGAGGGCTAGCAAATTCCAGGTATCTGTAGGAAATTTAAGCAGCTGACAGTAATAATGCAAATTGCAAATCTAAAGCTTGTAATGCTTAGAATGGGAGAATAATTTCAAAGCTGAATTTGGGAAAACCTTGGACTCAAATGAATGTTTCAAAAGAGACAAGGTGGTAATATGCATATTTCAGGCTTCTTTACACAATCAGATTCTTGTAGTATTCTATTGAATAAGTACATTCTTACTTTGGATTGTGTAGAGGGGAGTGAGAGGAGGGGTGGGGGTGTTGGCAATGCAAAAGACAGTAGAATGAGATGGATACTATTACCCTATATACATGCATAACTACACTATTGGTGTGACCCTATACTCTGTACAGCCAGAAGAATGAAAAGTTGTGCTCCATTTGTGTACAATGTGTCAAAATGCATTCTACTATCATGTATAACTAATTAGAGCAAACTAAAAAATCAAAACAAGAAGATTCTTAAATTTGTTTTTGTAACTCTTTGGCTTAGAAATCTGTGATGGTTTCTACATGTCTACAGCATGAAATCTAAACTCATCAGCATGACTTTCAGCGTCTTCACCTATACATTCCCAGAGCAGATTCCTCTCTCTCTTTCAGACTAATTTGGCTGTGGCCTTTCTTAGCTCCAATTTTCAAGGTATGGCTACGAGCAACACATTTAATCCATGTATTTGTAGATATCATGCAAACCACCCAGAATGTTCCATAATCTCCTCTACCAACCAACACTTTAAACCTTGCTCAAAGTACATTTATCCATAAGGAAACCATCATAGTTAATATTCATTGTTCAACCCTCTTAAGTCATCTACTTACAGCATACATGCAATTAGTTTCCTTTTGCACTTTAGGGAATGATCTGATTTGTATTCTAAGCTACTTCTCAAATAGATCTTTTTAAATTTTTCAACTAAGTTTATTAAGGAATAATTTACATAGAATAAAATTTACCAATTCAACCTTTTCTAAAAAGGCATACAGTTCAGTGACTTTGTCAAACATATAGTCATGTAACCACTAGAATACTTTCTATGCATTTAGCAAATTCTATATGTTTAGCAAATCCGTAACCATCCAATTTATACTTCAGATGTGGATGAATTAAAAGGAAGAAAAAATAAAAATGCATTTTCCTTCCCAATAATGCCTCCAAGGTTATTCCTTTAAGTGCCTGATATAAAATACATGAAAAAGATATATGCTAGGGAGTGATATGGGCCAAATCATATTGTCATATTGTGTGTATGTAGGAATATGTAACAACAAATCCAATCGTTATGTATAACTATAATGCAATAACAAAAACTGTGGTGAAAAGACATACTGGAAAGATATAAATAACAACTTATGCAAAATAAACTATTTTACACTCATATTTGCACATGAATATACTCATTTTTCAGTGATATTATTGAGTAACTGTTCCAAGAGTAAGTCTCTGGGTAAAGAAACTTTTCTTATTCTCTACATAAAGGCACATATATACATTTAAATACATGTATATATTTTTATATAAGCATGAATATTGAGATCTGTATTAATTAAGATACATCAGAGTAAATTCGAGATCCAATTACACGAGCATAATGTGGATTTGCCTGCATACAGTTACGAGGACAATATACTCTGAAAAAAAAAAACAACATGTAATGTAAGTGGTTTACTTCAGTCATTCTTATTAATAAGAACATAGGCATTCATACACAGAACCAAACTCAACATTGTAAACCCTATTATTTTTTTCTCTCCTGAAGTAGGTCAATTGTACAAGCAGGCAATCGGCACAATTGCTTCTGTTTATTTTATCCACATCTAAGTTTCAGCACAAATGTGAGATCTTAAATTTAGTCAGGAAGACATTTAACTTGGGGATTCAAAGCAGAAGAAAATATCAAAAGCACCTCTATGCAGTGGGGAATCTGCTACTCACTGTGTCTGTAGAAAAATGTAGTCAACAGACAACTAGGAAAATCTGAGTCACTGTCATAACATCTCATAGTTCCTTTTCTGTTTACATATTTTGTCTTATATTCAATTCATGGCTTTAATTATCATTTACAAACACCTGATTTCCAAATTTGTATCTGCAGTTGGGACTTCTTTTATTCAAAAATTATAGTTGGGTGAGATGGCACAAGCCTATAATCCCAGAGGCTCAGTAGGCTGAGTCAAGTTCAATGCCAGCCTCAGCAAAAGCAAGGCTCTCTCTCTATATATATATATCTCCTGCCATTTATTCAACCCTCCTGTTAGTTTGAGGTCTAATTAATATCTCAAATTTATTTTGTATGAATAAAAATTCCTAATCTCTACTCCCCAAATCTATTTCTTTGTAGGATTCCCATCACAATACATGGTATTTTCATTATTATAGGAGTCTCAGCCAAAACCTTTATTCTACCCATGGTCCCTTTCTTTATCTCACACCTTACATTCAACCCAGCCATTTCTATTGGCTACACCTTAGGATATATCTAAGATCAGAGATCCCTAAGCATATCAAGCTCAGTGACTCTGGATTCTATCATCTACTGTCAAATTGACCGCAACAGGCTCTCCAGGGATGATCTTGTTCATTACTGGTTCTCTCCAATCTATATCCATATGTATAAGTCCAAACACATCATTTCTCTGCTTCAAATACTCCAGGGGCTTTCCATTTCATTCAAAGAAATGACAAGATGCTTAGAATGTCCAATAAGCCCTGCATATTCAGTACACCATTAACTTTCTGAGCTAAACACTCCTCTTTTTCTTCCTCACTCTGCCCCAGTCATGATGGTTTGACATGATATTTCTTAAACACAATGTGATTCTGCCTTGGGACATTGGGACATAATCATATTCTTCTTTGCATAAAAAGTTCTTTCCCCAGATATCCTATTTCCTGTTATCTGACTGGATTAGTTCATGTAAAACAAATTTCCCAAAACTTTATTTAAATATAAAGTTCAATTATCAGTGTTTAATCAAAAATATTTTCAAATCTACTCCTAGAGTTCAAGAAACTGTCATATAGCACATTTTTAAAGATCAATTGCTCTTCTTAGTTTATTCTCTCCCCCTATCTCATGTACACACATGCACATGCATGCAAGCATACATGCCAACACATATTCATGCACTAAAAGGAAATATAAATCAACATTGGAAAAACTACAATTAAGTTTTACATATTAAATGAGATTCTCAATATAACAACTACATGAAAATCACTGGTGGATGGTGGTATCAATGATTTTCAAAATTTTCATTGAAACTACCTTAACCAATTAAGCAGCTCTTCGTCAGGATAGCTTTTAAAAATAGCTCTAGTTCTTATTTCTAAAATATGCATAACACTGTATACTTTTGACTGTACATATTTCATATTTAAATATCTAAACCAGAACTATTTAAACAATAAGAAATAAATAAATCTGAGTGTTTTATAACTTTGAATTTAAAAACTGACTATTATAAAAGACAGTGTTGCGGGGCACAATGGCACATGCCTGCAATCCCAGTAGCTGTAGGGCTGAGCCAGACTCAGTAACTTATAGAGGCCCTAAGCAACTCAGTGAGACCCTGTCTCTAAGTAAAATATAAAATAGAGCTGGGGATATGGCTCAGTGGTGGAGTGCCCCTAAGCTCAAAGCTGGTAGCCCCATCTCCCCCCCAAAAAATACATTGTCTGGGGTTTTAAAGAACGAAGGGTGTCCCATAGACTGGAAAATGAGCTGACTATATTTGGGAACTGTTGGACATTCACTGCCCTCCCACTGGTTGTAAAACTACCTGCTATGCCCTTAAAGTCATGCTGTGTGAACTCTACCTTACTTATATTTAACACTTGGTTTACAGAAGGCCAAGGTCAATAGCTTTGAGGTGAGTTAATATCTACTTAGTTAATTTCAGGTAAAAGCAGAAAAGACAGGGCAATTTTTTTGCTTATATCCTATATCTATTTTTAACATCTCATTACATTCTACAGAGAAGGTAGGCAGTGATCTAGTAAACATTCCATTATCTATATTTTGCCTGTAAGCCTTGAATTAAAATGCTAACACATTTTAATGACACTTTTACATCTTAAGTATTCAATAACTTTAAAGACGTAATTATTTATAGATAAATGTAAAGCAGGATAAGATTTCTAGTAATACAAATGTGTGTGCACACACGCGTGCATACACACACACACACAAATTCTACAGTTTATTTTAGGTTATTCTGTATCTATGAAACCTCCCAAGGACATGACTATGCAAGCAGTCCTTCATATCCTTCATTAGCTACTTTATTTATATTATCCTTGCCATTGTTCTCCAGGATATACCCTTAAGTGAAATAAAACTCTAAGGCAGATACATCAATCATATAGTTCCCTAAAAGTTATAAACTATTATATCAGTTATACAATTATGACCTAATTTATGAGCTATTAAAAATTTTACATGAGAAAAGATAATCTTGGTTTCACTATTCAATAAAACAAAAAGTTAAAAAGTGTATAAGGAGGTACTTTCCAAACTACATAAGGTAAAAATCATGTATAAATTATTAACTCTATGGTTTTATTATTTGGTGAAAACATAATAAAATTAAAATTTAAAAATTTATATCATTTTCCTTTTTTGGATGCTTCCCTTCCTGGAATAAGACAAGAAGTAGGAAACTCATTAATTAATATTTTACTTGAATGATTTTTCTCTATGGGAAAAATATTTTTATACATACTGTGAGAGAGACAGAATTACCATTTGTTGAGTATTTACTAAAGAAAGACTTTATAGTCTATGCTTCATGGAGATTATGCTTATTATTTATTCCTACTCATTTAGCTGCATGGGCCCTAGCATAGTACTGGCATATGGTGAATAATAAATATTTATAAATGTGGAATTTTGATGCTAAAATTCATCAACTTCACCTATCAATATATCTCTACTTCTCCCTATAAACATGTAATCTGTAAATACAGGACTAGTCTGAAAAAAATCCTGCAAAATTTTCTAAAATTACATAATGACTTAATCAAATCAGTAGGCTTTGTAATAGCATAACTGGTGAAGCTCTAGAAACAGAAGATTATTTTATTATAACAAATTTTTAACATAGCCAGGCAACAAGTAGCACATGCCTATAATCTCACTGGATTGGGAGGTTAACGCAGGAGGATCATGAGTTCAAAGCCATCCTCAGCAAAATTGAGGTGCTCAGCAACTCAGTAGGACCCTGTCTCTAAATAAAATATAAAATAAGGCTGGGGATGTGGCTCAGTGGTCAAGTGCCCCTGAGTTCAACCTCCAGTACCCCAAAAAATAAAAATATTAAAAAAAAATGTTTAACATATAGTTCATTTGTGGTCAGATGGTGAAAAAGTATACAAAGAATTTCATACAGTAAGGGATCCTCAAAGTATTCCATCCATTTTGTAATCTGCTGACTTTAATAAAACACATACGCTGAAGAATCCAGAAGTCTCAAATCAGTATGCACCAAGTTAGCTGACCAAAAACATTACAACAGTATTCTTGCATTAGAGTAGAAATAAAAGGATTTAGTGTTCAAAAGGAAACAGGTTAGATATTCCTGTGCGAAAGAATTGATACCTTAAATCACATCAATAATTGAGAATCTTCCTTCTGACAGATGAAGTATTTGCTTTCCTGTATCAACAACATAGTCTTCTGTTACTTTGTCAACAACAAGCTCATTCTTTAACTGAGATATTACTTCAGTTTTAAAAGGGTTTTCCTAAGTAAATAAATTTTACCATATAATTAGATTCCTTAATTTTTTTGGCGGGGGGGGGGGAGAAGGGGGAGTTAGCAGGAATTGAACTCAGGAATGCTTGACCACTGAGCCACATTCCCCAGCCCTATTTTGTATTTTATTTAGAGATAGAGTCTCACTGAGTTGCTTAGGGCCTCACTTTTGCTGAGGCTAGATTTGAACTCATGATCGTCCTACCTCAACCTCTGTCATCAAACTACCATTATTTCTCTAAATCTCATTATGAGTTTGGGAAGTAGCATGTCTATGATTAAGACAGTATGTGTAGGCACATAGTTTACTTTTCTTCAGTGTTGATGATGGCTTGTGGATGTACTGTTCCTCTAATAGTGTTCATCTTAGCTTGGTTCAGAAAAGTGAAGACTTTTTCTTCATTATTTTATAGTAGATAAATTTCATTATAATTTTTAAGAACATATTAAAAACTAAAAGAAAAGCAGACATAGGCCTTTTGACTTATGAGTTGCAATTAGATTAATCTAATTTAGAAACTGAATAGCAATGCTAAAACTACATCATTTCAGTGTCTATGGAGGAACATTTTATAGAAAGAATGTTTTTGTATCTCAAAATTCATATGCTGAAGTCCAAACCCCATTGTGACTTTGTGATAGGACCTTTATGAAGGGAATTAAGGTTACAACATGACATAAGGGAGGGCCCCTTACCAAATATAAGAATTAGTGACCTTCTAAGAAGAGATACAAGGGAGTAAGCCCTTTCTCCAGCCGCCATGTGAGGACACAAAATACATTATGCTACCTGACAGCTAGGAAGAGTCCCAATAAGTAACCAAATTATACGGCAACTTGATTTTGGACATCCCAAACCTCTAGAACTGTGAGGAAAACATTTTTGTTGTTTATACCATCTGGTCTATGGCATTTTATTATAGTAGCCCAAGCAGACTGATAAAGAACTCTTTTGTAGCAAATATGAACATACAAATCACATGCACCATCCTTGTTGCTAAAGAATAGCAGTAAGTACTCTGGAATTTGGAGAAGACATACTAGGAGGGCCAGGAGTGTGTGAAGTTTGTGAAGTCCTATCACTTTTTACTGCTTAGCAGTTCAAGATCGTATGTATATGATCTTTTTTTTTAGTCAATAAATTCCACTATAATTTGAATCCTAGAGACATAGAATTTCATGTAAAAACAGACTAAAGCCATACACACACACACACACACACACACACACACACACACAAACACAAACATACATATGCACATATACATACCCACATAAGAAAATTTAGAAAACATTACCTTGGGCAATGTGAAGCAGGCTTATGAAATGGAAAGAGCTGTTCCACAGTAGTTTCACAAGTCACAGCCTGAACTGAAGAATAAAAGCACAAAACAATAAGTGACTCTGTTAGAAATGAAAACTCAACACACAGTAATAAGGAAATGAAATTTAAAAAAAAAAGTCTCACCTGTCACTTTAGAGACTGTGAAGGAATTAGCAGACTGATATTTGCTAAAGATAAAAAGACAGTAATATCAATCATTTGCTTTTAGGCATCATCATAAGTGTAACTGCTAGGGCCTTTCAGATCCATGCACACTGTATTTTTAAAATCTTTTTCATTAAAATGTAAGAAGAGATATAAGTATACCTATGTAAGTAGAGATATAAGAATACATCACCTAGGCTAAATCCATACTAGCTTCACTTCTTAACATTAGAGGGTGGTTTCTTTTCATTATTAATCTCAAAAATAGATAAAAACACAAACAATGAACATACTATCTACACATTGGTTTCATATCAAAATTAAAATTCTCAAATACTAATTCCCAGTTTCCATGGAATCCACAGAGATAAACACAAGACAATGTTGTACAAAGCCTACAAATAATATGTCCCTTAAAGGAGTATGCATTAATCAATTTTTATTTATCCTCATATCTAGTGAAGTGTCTACAGCACATGAATGAATCTCGCCTCATTATATGAATTATTAAAAATAGGAATATAAAGTTAGGTACACCATTGTATGTCAAAATTTTAATTGCTTATGCATGTCCAGATTTTGAGATAAATACCTGTTACAGAAGGTAAAGATTTTTGTGATGGTATGTGTGTGTATGTCTGTGGGTGTGTGTGAAAATATATATATATTTGGTACTGAGGATTGAACTCAAGGCCACTCGGCCACTGAGTCACATCCCCAGCCCTATTTTGTATTTTATTTAAAGGCAGGGTCTCACTGAGTTGCTTAGCTCCTCACTTTTGCTGAGGCTGGCTTTGAACTCAAGATCTTCCTGCCTCAGCCTCCCAAGTTGCTGGGATTACAGGTGCACCACCACACCCAGCCATGTGATGGTATTTTTAGCATGGATATGATGTGTTCACCCTCTGAACATGTTAGCTCAGTATTGAAGGTGCAAATCTTAACAATATTTTATTTCAGTTTCAAATTTAATATTTAATATTTATCATCTGCAATGTGACATCCCTCCCAATAACATTATTTGAGTCACAAAGTATATATAACCTATCAAATGTAGTACACTTAATATTTCAAGAGAATTTCTACAATAGACAAGCAAAACTTAAACTTAAGAGAAAATATAAATGTTCTTTAATACAATATGCAGAGCTTGGCTTAATAAAGATAATAACTAGTAATTATTTATTGATGTAATTTATAAAATTTTGCTGAATGAATTAGCTAATAAATATTTCTACAAATATATTTTACTAAAGAGAGTTTTGCAAGTAGCTAAAACCTACATATCAAGCCTCTGAAAAAAAACTGTATACATTAAAGTTCATTCCGCAAATTTTAATAATTTATTTTCTATAACTATGAATTCCAGCTTAACCCTACTACGGAGCTTGGTTAGATTAAATTGTATAGTTACAAAGAAAGGAAATTACATTTGCTAAGAAAAACATTCTTCTGAGGCTCAACAATTCTTCTGAGGTTCAAAAGACACTACACCAAAATATGTCAAATATTATTTCTATTTCCTATAGAAAAATGAACAAAACTGTAGTGTTTTAGAATAAAGTACTTAGTGTATATAACATGAGAAACATTGAAAACAGTAATCAGTGCTTCTTATGGTATTGAATTGTATTTAGACTGACAATGGAAGACAATATAGTATATTATAGACTTAGCCAAATGCTCTTTACCAAGTAATCTGATTTAATTCATTAAAAATTGCTGTTGCATAAAATAAACCATTTTCCTTAAACAGAGCAGAAAGAATATGCAAATTAATTAGTCTTCTCTGGGGTATCACTTGCCATAGCTAAAAATTCATTGCTTTATATTAAACTGTAAATTTACACATTCTTAATGAA
The DNA here is from genome assembly GCF_045843805.1 of Urocitellus parryii. Taxonomy (NCBI): domain Eukaryota; kingdom Metazoa; phylum Chordata; class Mammalia; order Rodentia; family Sciuridae; genus Urocitellus; species Urocitellus parryii. The sequence goes on along the minus strand of NW_027553327.1, from coordinate 6,961,585 downwards.
ACTGTTGAAAATTCAGATCATGCCCTTTATAAGCAAAAAGGTTTCAACTTTGAATTTAGATCCTTTTCCTTCTTCTAATCTATGGACATTAAGTAGCTAAAACACATCTTGAAAATTACCAACTTCTCTCGTCATTAATTAAATGCTTCTACACTTTGCCCTAAAAAAAATGTTTTAGTTCATTTTTACAATTTAAAATCATCTGGGTACTTACCCTATTGTTTGAACACCGTTTCTATTGGATTTGATGAAATAATGTTTTCTTCCTTGTCTGGTGATATCAACCCAACCACCCTCATTGTCTATGATACCATAATGAATTGAAGCTCTACAGATGCTGGATTGCTTGAAGGAAAAAAGAGGAGACACCATGATGTTAAAATATTTAATCTCTGCCTAAGATAAAACTACTTGCTACTAATATGACTTTAAATTAAATAAATATGTCTATGTCTAAGAAAAATATACTTAATATAAGTTGCTATATCCCACATGCAAATCTTTAAAATTATAGGGAAGGATTCTATTTCCATAAAATTAACATTTTTGATACTTACCATTTCATAATGTACACTGCCAATGACTTTAGCTTTACTATCCAAACAGCCAGCAGGACATTCATACCCAAATGAAAGTAATGGAAACAAAATTTAGCTTCTCTGTACATCAGTTTGAAATAAAAAGATTTCTTATATATTGTCAGTTGATTTTGAGAATGATAGTAAGTACTACCTATTACAGGTTGTCCCTTTGCACTGGTCTCGTAATCTTACTTCACAAGAAACAATCTGGGCTAAAAAGGAAAATAAAAGAAATCACCAAAATCATCTAGATAATGTAAAAGCTGCTACATTTGTTATGTATAATACAATGACAAGTTTGGGTTCATTCCCAAATGAACCAAATTAACAAAATCTACATGGCCTGGCCATCTAGGACAAATTTTAAATTCTTATAGTGATGCAGAGGTCTTACACATTTGCTGTGTGCTAATGACCTCATTTCTGTTGCTGTCATCTGATCTTGTCTGGACGTGGGTATCATGAACTTGTGCCTGCTGTCACTCAATTTCATTGGTTTCCTCTTCTCCAGGAGGATAATAGCTATCTGACCCTTCTGTCAGAAAGAAAGAGATATTTGAGAAAAATTAATCCCAGTTTACATGAGCAAAAGTTACTAAATAATGAAATGCCTGTATACAATGTTTAGTATTTAAAACTACAAAAATCAGTACTCTTTTGGCACAGATTTTATCTTAAAGCCATAATATTATGTACTGCACTGAAGTAAATGAAATACACATACAGGACTTTGAGCCCTTGATTCATCTGTGTGAGTATCTGGCTAATATTCAGTGGAGTCATTTCTAAACTCTGCTTGTATTTCAGTATGTTATCAGTGTTTGGTTTTCATAATGACATCAGAAAATATGCATAGTGATTTAATAATGCCAGGTATTAGGAAATGTAAGTTTTGCTTTCCCAAATGAAATCATATTTTTAGAATTTTCAGCAGGATCACATTTAGAATTCTCCCACAAGAAGGACTGATGTGCCTAAAGAAGGATTGATGTGCCCTTGTTATTTACTACCATATCCATTTCCATGGAAAACATTTTTTAAGAAGGAATTCAGTGTTCAAAAATTTCATCTTGACAATGGGAGATAGTTTCAAGCTTTAAATATATTTTTTTTTCTCAGACTGTCCTATATCAAGGGCTTATCAGTGGCACGTTATAGAGCAGTATATTATTTTCATGTGTGTCCCAGAACTCAAAACCTAGGAAAAATGAAGTCTGAAGGCAGAGGAAAGCCAACTTTAAGAAAAATGATCCTTGGTAAAGGGCAGAGACATAGCAGGTTCATGGGTAGAGTATAAAAAACAAAAACTAAACCAAACAAACCAACAACCCCCGCCCCCCGCCACACACACTCACAGTGAAAAGATGGTGCAAATGCTTCTGGGAATTTAAAAATAATCTGACATAGATGGGTACTTCTTGACTGCTCAGTATAGCAAATGAGCATTTATTCATCAAGAGAAAGTAAGACATTTCAACCAATCATCATTAAGAAGAATGTACAAGGCAATAAAAAGCATCCCCTTGGATCCTCAAAAGCATGACTTTCACAAAGCTCTGTTAAATATAATTTTTCTCTGTGTACTATAAATGTGACACCATATTTATATTTACTTTTTAAGATTTCAAATGCATTTGAGTGTACTAATATTATAATTGTTTTGTAGTACAACAAATGCATTAATATTATAACAGTTTTATAGTACCATTATATATGTTTTGGGATATTTTGGCATAAAGAATTGTACAGCCTACAGTGAAAAGTGTAGAATCAATATAATTCATTGTATATAAGGTACATGGAGAGTTTTGCAAAAACTCTAAATTCACTAAAAATAAACTTAAATTGTCAAAACCTTAAAAAATTAAAGCAGTTATGGAAACACTCTAGTCAACAATATATCCAAAAACAGCTATGGAAACTAAGTGTACTTTTGTGTAATTAAGTACATTTTTAAATTAATTATTATTATTTTAATGTGTGTGGTGCTGTGGAATGAACCCAGAGCCTCATGCATGCTAAGTAAGGATTCTACCCTGAGCTATACTCCTAGCCCTACTTTTTTTTTAAGTACAAATTAATGCAGACTGAATTAAAATATAAATCAAAGTGAATATTACAAAAAAATAGCACTTACCTTTGTAGCACAGATTTTCTCTACAGCCCCCTCCAAAACTAGGTGGGTAAGCAGAAGAGGGTCGTCCATGTTTGTAAGGGGCATGGCCCCACCAGTTTCCCCTTAAAGATATGATACACTCCATTAAGAGGTAGTCTAACGGCATGATTTATAAGACATTGCAACATATCACCCTATATGAATCTTCCAAGTAATGATCTTGATGTGTTACATGTATATATTTTGGTAAGCAGTCCTTTTGTTTACTAGGTTTAAATACAGATTTCTACCTCATTCTTCTGAAAATTATCAAAGTAATTTACTATATTACTGTTAAAAATTTAATTTTTTTTACTGAAAACTAAATATTATAATGAAATATTCACCTATATCCCATATTCTTTAATCAAAATAGCTCACAAATTTAAATTTGTCCCTAAGAATGATTGTGGAATTTTTTAGAGTATGTTCAAATGGTCTTTATAAAGATAAAAATACATTTTCTCTAATCAAAATTCTAAACATCTATGGAACAGAATAGTTCAATGAGTGAAACTGAAGACATAAATATATGATTCCTGACTTCACAAAGATCATATTTTTAATTTTCATAAACACTTTAAGAACTTATTTTATGACCTATGCAACTATAATCACTGTTATATTAGGTAAAGTGAATTAAAACAATGTGATTTACTCAATATATACTGAAAATGAGAAAAAAATCACAAATATAAATTATTTTCATGTTCTTAGAAAAATTTACATCTAAAGGTAATGTTTTGTCTACTCACTTTGGGGAATAATTGCACACCATGTAGACAGCTTTGGGCCATATCTGCCCACAGATGTTCATGTTATGGAACAAATTAATGGCACAGTCTATTCTGTTAGTGGTTGCCCACACCACCTACATTAGAGAAAAGAAAGATTCAGAAAAAGCAGGCTAAGATGGACTAAGATGACATATCCAGGAGAAAAATGAATAAAATTGAACTGGAGAAACCAATATTTATCAACCAACATGAAATGAGACAATATCAAAAAGTGTATTTTCCCCAAGACTTTGGTTTCTGCTGAATTAAACTTTTACAGGGAATCTAAAGGTAAATAATTCTTTCTTGAATAAAATGTCAGCATTTATGAAATATAAACTTACTAAATAATTCAAAATTTAATATCTTCACAAACCTGTCTGCCATATTAACATGTCTATGAACTGAATTTTACATCTTAAACAGAAAGCACTCAGAAAAAAATTGAAGTGTTGAGATTTCTTATACGACAGGATCTTTTCATTGTGCCACTGGTAATTAGGAAGTTCCAAGTTGATCTTAAATCTTATCACATGGCAAAGACGTATAGGTTTCATCTCACTGGTAGATTATTAGTCTCACTGATAATAGATTGTAGGAATTCTAGAAACTGAAATCAGTGGTGAGTTTTGTCTAGTCAAATCTGCCTATTATTTTATTTAGAAGTTTAGAACACATTCAATACCAAATATGAACATAAAATATAAAAAATATACATAAATTCTATAAATCTATAAAATGAATTGTTACTGGTAAATAAAACGAAAGTTCTATACTTTAGAGTAAAACTTTGACATTAAAGATAGTAAACTGCTCCCCATATGCATTTATTAAGGCCATATTAAAAGATGTTTCATATGAAAAATCATGGAAATAATGTCTTTTTAAGTCTTTTGGAATTTTTGTGATTGTTAGTTTTATTATTTAAAGAAATTTATAAGGCTGTTTCATGTAATCAGTAATGATGTGAGTTTTTAAAACAATAACCATTTCAAATAACATAATAAAGACACATACTCAGTAAACTTTGTTCTCCTCCTGTTGCTTAATTAAATTTGAAAAAAATGAAGAGAAACATACCCCAAACATACCTGCGTATAATGAGTACATACACGGCCAGAACATCTGAATGGACAATACGGGTTACATTCATGTTCATATGGGTACCTAAAGTCTCTCACTTCATCATACCATGCTTGCACATGAAACGTTGGGGGTCTATACCTATTAGAAGCAAATAACCACAAAGAATAAGTAAAGTTGGAAAAATTTCAAAACAAAATATGGCAAAATAGATATATAAAACTTGGTAGAAAGATAGTTCCGTGTAAGTTGCACATTTTAAGCACTTCTGTCCATTATATTGTATCAATTATTTAAAACAAGCCTAAAAACCTGCTGACAATTCTGGTATGATATTTCATTTTTGTTATTTATTTTATGATATTTTATTCTTTTAAGCATCAAGGCTTTGAAAGTCTGCAATGATAAATTAATAAGTATTTCATTTCTAGCACTTATGTTTTTGAAAACAAAAATTCACATTTTTAAGCTACCTTCCCCAATGTGCTCCCAAGTTTTGTCCGATGGATGGCAGCAGGCTTGCAGGTCTGTACTCCCACAAACAAGTTTCAGCCCAGGATTCTGCAGATCTTTCCAGCTCCACATCCCATGTCTACAATTCAAAACAGAAATAAAATACAGTTACAAGAATACAGTGTGCATATAGAGAGTGTGGACATTTCTTAGGCTTTTAGCATTCATTATTCAGTCCTTAGGATTTCTTCCTTCTCTACAAAGTCAACATCTTGGTCGTATCATCTTGATTTTCTTATCTAGACTTTTGTATTAGTCATCTAATTAATCTCCTTGACTATGTATTTCCTCCAGCCAATTTGTCTTACAAATGTTGAGAGCTACTAAAGTGATCACAAATATATTTTTCTGCTTAAACACACCCAATAAATTCCCATACACATAAAACCCATGGTCTTTGTTCCTTATGATGACATGCTATTCCTTGCTGGTATTGTTTCCTTTGCCTTAAACTTCAGTTATTGGTCATATGCACCCCTACTCTTTTTTTCCTATCCTACCTTACATAACACAGTCTCTGTGATACCTTTTCAATTCTTTTAGAAATTGAAGCTCTCAAAGACTCTTTATTTAGCACCTATGACACTATAATATTAATGTCTGATTGCATGTCTGATTATTTTCCTGAGACATAAAGTTGTCACAAGGCAGTTTACCTCATGCATTTTCTGAGTCTGTCAATAAATGCTGGTTGAAAACATGAATGAATAATAAATTTGATTCCTATAAAATATGTATGATTTTTATACATTAAATTAAATGACAACCAATTCATTTTAAAATAATCTATAAGGAAATTATTAAAATTATAAAATGATTACAGAAATAACTTTTCAAGCTCTGGGTTTAGAATTCAACTTGGTATTAATTTGAAAAATAGGCAGTGTGCTAAACATGATAGTAAAGGAACTAAGTCAGGTAGAAAGGGGATTGATCTTGGCACTACCACTTCAGTGTTATGAAGACAGGGAAAGAGTTCAGGGAAGAGAACATGAGCACAACTAAAGGACTAGCAAGGAGATTTCAGAGAGTAGATGAACTGAAATGACATTTAGGAATCTAAATTCCTCAAAGTTGATGGGAGACTGAAAGTAAGTGGTAAAGAAACAGAAAAGGTGAAGATTGACATGTTATGAGAAAGGAAAAAAGGGAAAGAGAAATAGAAGTATGTGTCTGTGGATTTCCCTGGCAGAATCTCAGCAGGCAGTACAAGGACTATATATCTGCCAAGTAGAGCACAGAAATATATAATTGGAATTCTGGAGTTCTATGTGAAGAATTATGCAGTTATTCACCCAAAGATTAATTTATTCAGGAAAAAAGATGTAGAATGATAAGCATAATTAAAAAAAATTATAGGGTTACCAAAATCAAAAGGGAGGAAGAACAATTAAGATTGTACATTGTGTCAAAAAATGATCAGAAAATTGAGAGAATCTAAAAAGGACTAGATTACAGGAATGACAGAACAAGAGATTTGAGGAATCACGAATGGGCAATGAGGCCCAGTGCCATATAAAGGTTGAGAAATATGAGGTTTGCTAAGTATCCATTCAGGATTAAGAGCAATTTCAGATCAGTGATGGGGAGAAATCTTAAAAAGTTAAGTGGAAAGAAAGTGGGGAAAAGCAAGTATGAGTGAATTAATGCTTTGCACAGAAGGAAGAGAGGTGAGGTAGAAGTTGAAGAAGGGAGGATGTCAGGGTGTGGGGAGAATTTGTTACTTTGATTTTAAAAAATGAAAGAAACCATGGAGACAGACAGACACACACACACACACAAACACACACACACACCAGTGTGAGGAACAGTCTCATAATTCATTCATATAATTTTCCCTAGATAATAATTCCTCCCTTTATGTTATGAAAACATAAAGAAAATCATGTTTTCAAAGTCACAAAGTAAAATATAATCAAAGTTAGAATAAGTATATTCCTATTATTGAACACTTTTATTAACCAGAAAAATACACAGGGACATATGTTTACATGCAACTAAAATCTTAGGAGCTGTAAGACTTTCATAAAAACTTAAATTTTACTGTTAATTAATGTCAAATATTCAAGATAACCAGTTTTATGACAAATATGAGAAATGCATGCTACAAATAAATATCTATCAGACATGTACTCTTTGCTAATATGGGCATACTATTCATTAACTTGTAACTACTAATTAATTTGTTTGACTTAACTTTATAATTACATATTTTATCTATTATATGAAAATATAATGCAAGTTGCTATAGTTATCTGTCTAAACAAAATTTAGGTTAAAACTAACGAATTCAGCTAAAGTCCCAGAAAATGAGCAAAATGCTGATTTTCCTTTTGTTTCTAGAATGTTGAAGAAATAATCACCTCTCATGTTTCCAAGCAGAACTAAGAAATAGGTTGTCCTTAAAGGACAAATTGTCCACAATGCTGGAAATCAGGGACTTGCATCTTGTTAAGTCATACTACAAAACTACACTTATCCTAAGGTGTCCAGTCCAGCAACCGCCTGTCAGGAACAGACAGGAATTGGAGGAAGATCACACACAGATACATATGGCTAGGGAAAAAATGCCTAGTGATGTTTTAAAATGCTCTCCCCACACAAGGTATAGATGAATTCCCCCCTCTCTCCTTCAGTCTGAGCTGCATAGTGACTTCTAATAAACAGAATGAGGTTGTAAGACTTTTAAGGCTAGGTTAGGAAACAGAGCTTTTATCTGCTTTTGGTTTATATTTATTTTCAATTTTAAGAAACATCTTGAATACCTGAGCCAATAATTTAAAAGTTGGGCCACAGCAAAGAGATAGCTGGAAAGACAATGTGGAGAGATAACACAGAGATGGAGATCAAGAACAGCTTGCTCCATTAAGGAATTTGGAGCCCAACCCCACAATATGTAGATCGGAGCCAACTTTTTCTTCTATCAGATGCAGAGTCTCTGATTTGATATCAAGCTCTTTGATCCATTTTGAGTTAACTTTTGTTCATGGCGAGTAAAAGGGATTCAGTTTCATTTCGTTGCATATGGATTTCCAGTTTTCCCAACACCATTTGTTGAAGATGCTATCCTTCCTCCATTGCATGCCTTTAGCCCCTTTATCAAATATAAGAAAGTTGTAATTTTGTGGATTGGTCTCTGTGTCCTCTATTCTGTACCGTTGGTACACCTGCCTGTTTTGGTACCATTACCATGCTGTTTTTGTTACTATTGCTCTGTAGTATACTTTGAAATCTGGTATTGCTATACTGCCTGATTCACACTTCCTGCTTAGACTTGCTTTTGCTATTCTGGGTCTTTTATTTTTCCATATGAATTTCATCCAGCTTTCTGAGCTCCAGCCAAGCCCTCAGGTGATGGTGATCCAGGTCATGGAAACATGTAGGACCCCAAAGGAGCACCACCAGATAACCTGCATTAGAGTCCTGAAGACCGTCATTTGAGGTCATTTTGCTCTTGTTTCACATGGTTCTATAATCTTAGATGTTATTTTTTTTGGATAAAATTGAAGATAGACCCTTTTTAGAGAAGATATACAACTAGCTTCAAATTAATAAATTTGTAAATTTTGATAGTTTGTTTATATATACTATATAGAATTTAAAATCAAATCTAAAATATTGCATTCATATGCTTTAGGCTAATTTTTTTTTAATTTGTAAAATATGTCAGCTGAAATTTGGTTACTCAGAAAGACAACTTTGAGGACTAAATTCATTTATTGTGTATACACAATGTGTAAGTTGCTTCTAAGTTGCAAGTTCAATTTTTGGTAAGCCCACTGAAAATAGAAGGAAAATACATTGAATAAACTATAATATCACTAATAAGGTCATTATTATTTTAACATAAGGGCTGAGGCAGAGAGGGCATACAGCAAAATTCAGTCCTTTATCAATATTTAATAAATATTAATTAGTGACAATTTAAAATAAATTATTTAAAGAATGTAATCAAGAATAGGTATTTAGGTCAGATTCAATAATACAAATCAAAAAGATTATTAGAACACAAGGTACTGGAAATATAACACTTCTGGAAGAAATACTGTCATGACATGATGACAGTATGGTATGTGTATATTTTCATACTACAACATGTTATTTCAGGTTTTAAGACTATCAATAATTCATTGTACCCATTCTGTTTAAAATTAAGGTTGGTCTCTAAGAATTGCTATTTAAATTCAGGTTTGAAAATTAAATCAAGATGGCCTAAGGGGCTTTGGTTTTGTTTCTTTCCTCTCTGAACTATTCACCCAGCATTCAAATTAAACTACACTAAAATTACCATTTAATAAAATGGATCCCGAGATAAATAGAAATGAAAACACCTTTGTTTTCCAGCAACATTTATATGTTGTTCATTCTTAGAACATAGTAATGTCTTCAATGAAATTTTATTAATAAAAGAAACATTGAGAATACTATTGACATTCTTCATTTCATTTCATTGTATTTTTTCTGGTTTTTGTTTCTGTAGTATTGGGGATTGAACCTAGAGTTTGCATACTCTAGGCAAGTGCTCTACCACTGAGCTACACTCCCAGCTTAACATTTTTAAGCCAGTCCAATATGGCGGCTTACTTATTCCAAGTATGTGTGTGTACAAATTTAAATCTTAACAAAAGACTTTGAATACATAATGACTTTCGTATTAAAATATTATATTTGTAGAAAGTAGAAATTCATAGTTATCTGGACTAACATTAAACTTTGACCACTATCCTTTGTGAAATATGAATGAATATGAGCAGTTCATATTCCCACCAGGATATCTGCTATCTTGCTCAAATAGAGTATTCAATAGTAGTTGGAAATCATTCAAGAAGATGGCTTTAGTAGAGGTAAGACTACAAGCTTACCAGTAAGTTATATCACTACATATTAGGCAAAAAGACTCCTTAGAAATTTAGTGTTTTCTCTCTCTTAAGTATGGAGAAGTTTTCCCTTTAACAGTTTTAAGTATTTTCAATTATATCTTCTTGAGCATAGTAAGTTTATAGCTATTTTCAGATTTATATAATTTGGAAATTGATGTTTTGGGAATTCACTCTTCATAGCTTCAAATTTTTTATTGCACTGTGTCATACAAGAGTTTAAGATGAATGTTGATTAGTCACTATGAACTGTTTGGAGATGAGCATTATCTGATAACTAAGTCTTTGCAATTGGTAGTTGCTATGATTTGAATATGAGTAGTTGTCCTCCAAAAATACATATATGATGACTTGGTGCCCAGAGAAGCTCTGTTAAGAGGGGCTGTGAAACTTTTAGGAGATAGGGCCTGATGAGAGGTTCTTATGTCATTGGGGGTCATACCCTCATAGGACTGTGGGCTCTACTCATTTTCTTCTCTGCTTGATATGTGACTGCTTGCTTCATGATGTGCTCCCACCATTGCCATGGGATGCCCTCACCAAAGGCCCAAAGCAATGGGGTAACCTAATCCTAAATTTGAACCTCAAAAGCTGTGAGCTAAATAAACCTTTTGTCTTTATTAATTGCCTCAAGTATTTTGTTTTAGTAATGTGAAGCTAACACAGTATTAAAAACTACAGTGAAAGACAGACCATATTCCATGTAAAAGTTAAACATCCATTTCATACAGAACATGTTATAATCAATTATTGAAAAACTTTAAATAGCATAAACATATATAAGACTAAATTTGTTGTATGTATTCACAAAAGTGATATATCTTTAATGTATTCCCAAGATGAATGTGAAAAAAAATCATAATCGGTTCTTAAGTATCATCCTATTAAGTAATCTAATGAAATGACAAACACAAGTCCATGACATAATTTACAACTTAATGTGGACTTTTAAAATATGCATTACTTTCTAGCAAAATAATAATCTAACATAAGCACAGTGGCATTAAAAAAGCAGTAATGCTGGACGTCTGGATCTATGTTGGATGCTCTGGCCTTGCCTTCCCACCACTGAAAATTTCAAGTAACATGAAAAAACTATTTTCTAAAGCTGTTTGAGCATTTGGAATAAACTCTGAAAAATAAATTCTGTGGTCAAGGGTGATATGTTGTTTTTTTTCCTCATATGTGGATGCTAGAAAGGAAAAGGGGGGAAAAGATGAGTCTTTGATCTCATAAAAGTAGAAAGGAGACCAGTAGAATAGAAAAAGAGGCCACGTGGGGAAGAAAGGGAGGAAAACAGGGATTTATTCAATATAGCAGAATGATATATACTCAATATAATAGAATGATATTGACCAGATTACATGGTTCTATCATTGGCACATATGTATAATTATAATGCACCAATACAATATAGGAAAAATTAACAAATAATAAAAATTTAAAAGTGATTATGGAAGGGGTGGGAATACTTCAATTTGAGGAAAACTAATTAATTTCACAAACATCCTGCATTGGGTCCCATGACATACATAATTTGGAAAACCACTCCTGTATCTCCAATACTACCCACCCCGTTTCTGAGCATACTGTCAGAACCAATGAGAGCAGCTTTCTGTGAGGCTAAAATGTCCCTTCCTGAGGGCTTCGTGTTCTGGACAAATACCTCAAGGGCATGAGTAACACACTTTCCTCCCATTTTATTGTATAGGCTGAGACCAAGGTAAAAACTACTCAACCATAGGTAATTAAATAACCCATAAATCAAATACTATTAAAATTGTACCTTTTCATCTCTATCCCTTTGATTATGTCAAGTTTGGTTTCTGTTTTTCTTATCTGTAACATCATAGAAATGGAAAATATCTTTTTCCTTCCTTTTAGCTTTAAATGCTATTATTTGGACTTATGTTCCCTTGGAAATGGCCTGTAGTACTTTGCAGCACCCATAAGAACATAATAACAGTAAAATAATACTTCTGATGACAATAAAGAGATTCTCTTAACTAAGGGGCAAAAGCAGTTTTGTGACTTCCAAGATCACATAACCAAGTAGACTTCAGATGTTCTAATTATGAGTAATTTTTAAAGCAGAGCTCAATGGTTTCTGAGCCGCTTGTATTAACACTGTTCAAAATAGATATATATAACAAAAGGTACGAATTTCCAATTAAGGGAATAAGAAGATATTTTTAATCAAGAAGTTAAAACCAGGCCTCTCTTTAGCCTTGTTCTGAAAACACAATGGTAATATATTTGAAATAAGGCACAGTCCTCTTTGTGTAATTTTTCTGAAAGTTAACAGGAACACAGTGATTTTTGTGTCAACTCATGAATATCAAAGTAATTTAAATATATATATATATATATATATATATATATATATATATATATATAATTATCTTTTATAATAACACCTTTACGAGATTATTCTTGCTATCTCACCACTTCTAAAAGACAGGTTCTTAAATTAATCATCTTACTTCAAAAATTAAATACCTCCTCAAATCACTTGTTTTTTCTTATTTAAATCAGAAACTGCAATAAAAATAATCAGATGAAATGTGTTGTCCATGTGATCCTTTCTTTAACTGGATCACCCAGATATCCCAACAATTCATTATTCTATGGAAGCAACATCAGACAGTTTAAAAGTCACCGTATTCAAATTCCAAATACAACTCTTCATTCTAAGTCTTCAAGGCAACTTTCTTTTCTTCCAAACAGACATCTTCGAAATAAATAAATAAATAATTCTGTGCTGAAAAGGCATCTGATATTTTAGTTAGCGAGTCACCTGGTATTAAAAAGCACTATGGAAAAGAGCCGCAATGTGCCCCTGGCCATTTGAGGTTACTGCAGGTATTCAACTGCTCTGTTTCACCTGTCCTGAGAAGACTTTATAGTTGTGGGGAAAATGCACAAGGCTCAGGTTTCAAAGGAAGCACTTAAGTCACCAGCACAGAGGCACTGCCAACTAGAGAGCAGGATCACCTCAAGGCCATACACACAGTGAGGTCTCCAGAAAACTGCAGAGACTGTGAGGCAGGCCAGGCAAGGTTTCTTTAAAATTGACTCTAAAACAAAGCCACATCACTAAAAGAAAAGTATGTAACCCCTGAGAGAGATGCCTAAAATTAATTAATTTCTGATATGGAAATCAGAATTCCAATTAAACACCCGTGTTTTAATATTATACTAATACTATACATATACATATATTTTTTTTCTGGGGGGAGGGGGAGTTATCAGGGGATTGAACTCAGGGACACTTGACCATTGAGCCACATCTCCAGCTCGATTTTGTATTTTATTTAGAGACAGAGTCTCACTGAGTTGCTTAGCACCTTGCTTTTGCTGAGGCTGGCTTTGAACTCACCATCCTGCCTCAGCATCCTGAGCCACTTGGATTATAGGCACATACCACTGGGTCCACGGGTACTATATTTAATATTATAACAGATGCATAATATAGGGCAGACTTTCCTCATGGTGCAATTGAGCCATTAATCTGAAACAACACTTACATTACATTTTGTCCAGCATTTCTATTAATTAACCTCATCTCATTGTACAATTGAGGCCCTTGTGGCTCAACCATTCTCAACATGGGCCCTTTACAGCTGCTCTAATAAACTTTTACGATGGCTCCTTATATAAAATTTGGCTTAGAATAGATCACAAATAAACACTTATTGATTATTTCGAGTCTCACATTTGGCCTGGGACTGAGCAATAGCTTAGGTCAGATGTACCAGAACCTGGGTTCCCAGCCTTAGATAACCATGCTTAGAAACCACTAGGGAATTCTGTCAAAATATAGATTCTGACTCAGTTGGTCAGGAGAGAAATGCTAAGTCTCACCTGGTGCCAGGACCGTGCTGAGAAGCCATGCTTTCAGTAGTAAGGTTCTAACACCTGTCCATTCATATTTCTTGGTCACACCAGAGATAACCACAGGACTGTTCTCTCTATCCTCTCTTCCTTAACTACTTAAACCTTATCCTTTTTCCTCTTGGAAAGTCCCTTCTCTTGGAACCAACTGCAACCACAAAACTCCCTTTATCTCACCCTCCTCTGAATCTTTTTTAAACATATAAGTTACCTATTACTATATGTTATAGCTTGTATGTGCTGTGGTTTAGATCTCGAGTGTCCCCCAAGGCTCATGTATTGTAGGCATGGTCCCCATGAAACAACATTCAAAAGTGGATATCTGGAGATAGGACAGGATTGTGAAGGCTCTCATCTCACCAGTGGATTAATTCATTGACAGATTCATAATTTGAGGGTTTTATTGGGAGGTGGTGGAAACTGTATAGAATGTGAAGCCTAATAGGAGGACGTAGGTCAGTGTGGACATGTCCTGGAAGGGTATATCATGTCTCGTGTCCCCTTTTCCCACGCCCTCTCACACACTCTCTTTTTTTCCTATCACTGTCTATCTGTCTCTTTCACTCTCTTGCTCTCTGCTTCATGGCCACCATGAGCTAGCTGAACAGTTTTCCTTCCACCATGATGTTTTTGCACTGGAGTCAGCACACAATGGCCTGAATCCTCTGAAACCATGAGCCAATATAAATTTTTCCTCCTGTCAGTTGATTTTCTCAAATATTTATCACATGAATGAAAAGCTGTCTACCACACTACATATTCTCCTAATTCTCTCTATTGCTTTGAGTCTTACCAAACCAGAATTTTAACTCAAAATTTGTGCCTTATACTTTTTTTCCATGGCACCTATTTGCCTGAGACTGGGCAATAACTTAGGTCAGATATACAAGAACCTAAGTTCCCAGCCTCAGACGTACATGATGATTTAAATTTAGGTGGAAGGACGTCCGTTACATAGGGGTAAGTCCCTATCAGTTGAAGTTGAATTTTTCTGTAAATGTCATAACTTTTTATAGACTTTCTCATAAAGGCTACAGTAATGCCATTACTCTGTTCATTGTCATGTAAAGAGAAGAGTCGTTTACTCTTCAGGACTAAGCTCTCAAGATCTGAGGAGACCTCAGTATTCAGTTTTTAATATTTCATATATTTTATATTTTAATATCAAAATAATAGTAACAGGGTTTGAAACTAATTAAAACTTGCTTTAATTTACTGCACTTAGAGATGCCTACTTTAAAACCAAACATTAACATGACAATTTTGTAAAAGAAAAAGTTGGTGGACAGATAGAAACAGACACTACAATTTAACATCAAATTTCCCACTTAAATCAATGACTAATATAAGAAACATTAAATGCATGTTACATATTTTGAAACTCCAGTATAACACTATTCATTTTACCTCTCTCACTGTATTGAGAATTCTGTGTTATTATCAAAGATTCTTGCCTCAGGAATGACAGGTTTCTATGCTTCCAGAGAAAGCCATGCAATCTCTATGTCTTCTGTTTTCTTGACTGCCAAGAAGCTGAAAGTTATTTTAATAACAATAGCATTTCTATCAGATTCTTCACTTTACTGGGGAATATGCCTACAGCATCCTCTTCCTGACATTTAAAACAATGACTATCATGATGGTAAATATGCACATACAGCTTTCCAAAGTCTTTTTCTGAAAACCTGAGAAATAAACTTTATGTTATTCTTCATTTGTCCCCATACAGTCATCTCAGCCCCTGATGTCATGTACTATGCTTCAAAAGGCTCAACTACCTAGAGTCCCCTCAGGCTCTCTGGCTTCTGGTTGTTTTTGGCCAATGGAAGACACGGATGACAAATCAGGGCAATTTAAGTACTGATTATGCCTTCTGAGTCCTCTCCTCTCTGCCTGTCCATGGTTATGGTGTTCCCTCACACAGTCCAATTCCAGGTTTCAGTCCCACTAGGTTGTGGCTCCACCACTCAAGGCTGGACATCCAACCATCTCCTGTACATCTCTCACCTTAACCCAGTCCACACTCTGCCTATAGACCTCTCTTTATTATTCTATTTCTGTAGAGCACATATTAATGTATCATTTGTTTCCTGAGAAACAAATATCTGAGTATAAAAGGATCTCAAAATTATATCAGCAAACTAACATATTATTTGACACATACCAGATCTTAATAAATGTTTTCTTCTTCCTATTACTCTAAGAATCACAAGACTCTAAGAATCTGCTGTAATTAATATAAACTTTTAATTTCCATTTGGAACCTTGATATTCACATGACCAAGGATGAATTTCAAACCCATTTTTTTTCATCAGTGTTGGGGATCAAACTCGGGGCCTCTTGCATGCCAGGCAAGTACTCTGCTGTAAGCTATGCCCTCAGCTCCCTAAATCCAAAGTTTTAAATGATCTAAACACAGGATAATCACTGCCATCTAAAGTTCAAATGAAAGAATAATCACAGAATATGAATTAAAATTTAGAGTAAGTTATTCCTAGCATTGCTTCGAATCTCTTAATAGTCAAATAATTGGAGACCTTGCTAACATTAAATTCCCAAGATTACATTTCTTCTAAAGCTTCTAACTTCAGGAAATAAATGATACAACAACATGTGCTCTACAGAAAAACTAAATAAAAGAGTTTAGGTGATACCAATACTATATATATATATATATATATATATATATATATATATATATATATACACACACACATACACAGAAATACATGTTTGTATATATACATGCATATGTATCTATATATGCTAAGACAAATATTTTTAAAATATGAAGAAACCCAAAGTTTTAAAATAATTTGTATTGATTTACGGAAACCAAACTAAATGCTGCCAAACTACTCCCAATGACATCTTTCTTTACAGGTAAGCAGAGAAAAAATTAATAGTGATATGCTCTTGCTCAAGTCTGCCATGAGTATCACTCAATAGAACAAGGTTCTCCATTATTTGGGAAAATATCCCTTTGAATATCTACAAAATAGAGGCCCAGATCAGTTCACACAGATCACATCTCCCACACTCTCCCCTTCAAAGCTGCACTCATATTTCCCTACCAATAACTGCAGATAAAGTTCTCACCATCCAAATGCTCTCTACTACAGACCCTGCTACATGATCACTATAACCTCTTCCAAATAGCATTTCAAAATATACCTCTTCTAATATACCTCCCCTAGCCACTCCTTCATTCTGAATTTGTTATGCTTATGCAGTTTAAAAGATACTAATGTTTTCTTCTTACCACATGGTGATTTATATTTTGAAGACAGTTCTCAGTGGAAAGCCCTGGCATTGTGATCATTCTATCTTCAGGAAGATTCCCCTCCCTGCCTTCAGAGAGGTTCTGACCACCCCACATCACATGACAGAGATGTCAGTGACCCATTGCAGCTCTGAAAATCACAAAATCCATGAGAATTTAAAAACCCATCATGCTTACTAAAGAAGTTTTTCCCTCTAATCAAAAAACTGCTGCACTTAAAAATGGAAAATTAAGTAAAACATAAGCTCTCTACTTCACTGGGAAGAATGCCTTTGCAATTTTCTAACGGAACTAACTTGTCAAAACAGAATCAAATCCTTTGCATTCAGTCCACTTTAAATTGTTGAAAAATCTAGTCATCTTTGTATTCATTCATTACAGTGTTTCTCCTTCCAACTAGCATAATACTGAGCTTAGAGCACCTGTGAGCTGCTCAGCTGGGGATTACAAAGATTACTACAGCACAGTCTCTAACCACAAAGTAATGCAAGGACAGGGGGGAGGGGGGACATATAGAGAAGAGGCAGAGGCATGTCTAGGAGGTTATGGAGACCAGAACTGGGGTGGAGGCAACATGTGACTCTGGAGGGAAGGTTTATTCAAAAGCTGATTATGAGGAAAAGTAGAAACCCCTTAAAGAAAAATAATCTGCTGGGATGAATGAGCTTGATCAGCATAAAAACCCCAAGGCATACAAAATGAGTACAGAGATGTTCCCATGTAATAGCACTGCTTTTTATTGTTTTGGTTTTACTCACTTTGTTCACAAAAATCTCAGCATAAGAGACCTCTTGGTCTTTTCTTCACAGATAAGATCTGATGTCCTTACTCCATCTTCATTCAAGAGCCACCCCAATGCATTATCATGTCAGTATTTGGGTGACTGCTCTTTAATGCTGGATTTGCAACACCATCAACATAAAAGGGAGAGCTCATAATAATAACTCCATGTTCATGGCAGGTCTCACCTAGTAGTGAGACCTGCCCTTTCTGAAATTCGCCTTCCTCCCTTCTCACTCATATGCCTTTGAATTGTCTCCTGTCACTGGCAGCACTTTCACTATCCTGTAGAGCAGGGTCATTGCCAAATTTTGATGTTGCATTTCCTACTCCTCAGATGGAGCTCAACAGTAGGCCGACATATTGGACATGCTGTCCAAGCCTCTTCATTTCTGAAGTCTAAATACTTAGGAGGGTGGAAAGGGGCTTCTCTTCTCCTGCATCAGTTGTTACACTTGCTAAATATAAAAAGAGAGAAGGAGAAAGAAATCATTGAGAGGGAAAATTAAAGAAACTGAATTCTGGAGTCAGCTATTCATGTCTGCTTTTAAACCTTGCTTCAAGCTTTCCTTCTACTTCATATGGGGATCCCAGCAGTTACCATAATCACCTGGAACCTTGTTAGGAATGTAGGATATTAGATCCACCCCTAGATCTACTAGGTCAATATCTGCATTTTAACAAGAACCCAGGGAAGTCTATGCACATTAAAATTTGAGGGAAATGGAATAAAGTACCCCTATTTCTACCCAACAAACCATATCTCATTGGTTTTTTAATGAAAAATATTTTCTACCCTTAATATCCTGGTAACTGATTTCAAAATATGTGTTAGTTAAATGTGTAAAATATAAAGCATGAACTGCTTTATGCAAAAGATACTGCGTTGGTTTTCATATTTTGCCTTTGAAGTTGATGAGCCACTAATACAGGCTATCTGTTGACTTTCCCCCAATGAGCTACATGTAGGTAGTTGACACAGTAATACCTTATTGATTCTATTAATCAGTATAGACTAAAGAAAACCAGTAAGATTCACAAGATCACAGTGTTAGGTTCCTATCTTTGGCCAGTTAGTAACCCATGAATGCAAGTTACATAGTTGGGTCAATGGTACCTAATTGTATTTTTTAGAGTTCCTATGCAAATATCTATATTTAGCATTCAGTTTTCAATGTAAACCTCAAATATACTATCTGGTCTGTGTATCCTGATCTGTATTGTCTGATATCCAGATATTTTAAAATGGATCCCCTCCTATGATGACTTAAATTATCTCTTTTTTGCCTAGTCAAGCCATGGCACTATGGGCAGTGGCTGGACAGAGTGATCTGAACAATGGCAAAATAGAGAAGGCACCATTATTTACCATATCTGATTTTTTTTAGTAACATCATGACATACTAGTAAACTTCTCCCATACCTAATAGACTTCTGAACTTAAAAGTAATGAGAGAAAAGTGAGCTTGAAGTATCTCAACACCTCCCATATGTCTGACTCCATAAGTTCCCTTACTCAGAATCTCCAGAATCACTATTTCATAATAGTGATAATAGTCCTATCTTTAAACCCCCTTCTTTCCCTCCCACTCAATCCCAGCTAATGATTTTGCTTCATAGTTCACTGGAAGTAATAAAAGCATTCATATAAAAATTTCCTTTTCTTTATCAAACACACCAAATGACCTACTTCTGTGTCAACAGCCTCAGCCTTTGCTGTTTGAATAAATGAACTGACCTGTAGTTCTATTTTCTCTCTCCCACACCAAGGGCTTTCTCAACTTGTTTGTTTCCACTGACCTATAAATACGTTCACAAAAAATTAAAGCAAAGCTTTTTCATATGCCTCTATAGCTATAGTCTCCCATTTCTCCAATTTCCTTCACAGCAATGGTATATTGAGTAGGTAAGTTACTTCATTTGCATATCCTCTAATCTGTTCTTACTCCTCACCAGGGCTTTTGGGCACACTTCACCCCTGAAATCCCGTAAGAAGGTTACCAACAGCCTCCATATTGACAAAATTAACTTATCTTCATATCTTACAGCTTTTTCAGCAATACTGAAAAAAGTGACCTCTCCTTTGTCAATCTTTCCTCTCCTGGCTTTGTGACACCAATTTAATCTGTCTTTCCCTCCAAGCTTGCCAGCCACTTGTTCTCAACTTCTTTGCTGGCTTCTCCTTTCTGCTGGATCTTTTCATAGTACCATGCCCCTGGGCTCAATCTAAGGTGTCGACCCCTGTAAATAAATCTTCTTCTAAAATGATGTTGCTCAGCAAGTTGAGTTCGGATAGCTCCTAACAATATCTATATGATCCCCACACTCTTATCTAAATTATTTTCATCTCTTCACTGACCTTAAAATGCAACTGAGGATGGCTCAGAACCTCAAACTAAACTTAGCCAAAATGAAAATCCTGATTTCACCTTCACCTTCTCCTGCTGTTTCTCCTCCTGTCTCATCAAATGCTTCAACTATTCACCAAGGGGCTTTTAAAACCTCAGAACAGGAGCTGGGGGTATAACTCAATTGGCAAAATGCTTGCCTTGTATACATAAGGCCCTGGGTTCAATCCTTAGTGCATGCACACACACACACACACAAAAAAAAAAAAAAAACTCAGAAGATTCTATATTCTTTCTTATACCTCACTGTTTACAAAACTAGTCAACAATATTATTACCAAACATTCACTGAAAGCACATACCTCTCTCCATCTTTATCAGTCTCACCCTGGCCCAAGTCACCACTATCTTTTCCCTAGAATATAGTGATGGATTCCTAACTCAGTGAAAGGCTGACAGAGATTGACACTGGCAATAAGGCTACATCAGTTCCTTAAAAGAAACTGTCCAGTGGCTTACCATACTAGGAATAAAATCCAACCAGACCCAAAAGTTCTCTGGTCCATGCTTGTGTATCAAGTTCATCTTCACTTCCCCTGTTACTGAGGAACATTCAGTCACATTGACCTTCTTTATGAAGCTCCAATAGATTACTTGAAGACTTTGTGTTCGGTATGTTTCTTCTGCCTAGAATAATAGTCTGTGTATCTCTGCTTAGCTGACTCCTTGTAATTCAGTTTTCATTTCAAAAGCCAGCAACTCAGAGAAACCCTCCGCTACTATTCAACAGGACTAGTCAACAGATGCTTAAATCATGTCCAATTATTTGGTTGTATGAATTCCTAAAAGGAATATCTACGAGAATACAACCTGAATGATAACAAAGAATAAATGATCCTGAACTATCACTCTTAACCGTGATTATATATAGCTACAAATATATATTTTCAATCTTTCATAAAGGACTTCAGTAAAGATAACAAAAAAATGCAAGGAAATTGCATTTTCATATGACTGCCTGTAATTTGAGATCTGTTCCCTCTTGAATTTCCTTTTTAAAACTAAGTTGAAAAATTACAGTTAGCAGAGCATTAGCAATACACTGTCCTGTTCTGAATCTCATGCTAATATTCTCATCTTCTATTATGCATGGAACAGGGTAAATGGCTGGGTTTAGGGATTGGGGAGGAGATAAATTAGGAAAACAACAGACTTCTTTTTTCAAGGAAGTTACAAGGCAAGGTAAATTCTACCACCTTAAACTTTTAGGATTGTGCTGATAACATGAGTATCAAGTAACTGGTGATATTTGGAATCTCTGTAACCACTCTGGAAGACCCTGCAAGTTGACAGATCCAGAAACTTCTCCATTAATATTTAAACCAGAATGGATAATGCCCTCAGTTTTCAAAAACCTGAAGCCTAGGCATACAGAGATTTAGATCTTGTACTAGATGCAGAAAATCCCAGCCTACTAGAAGCAAAGTCAATTGCATAATCTGGCAACAAGGCTTTCTTGAATTTTTCAGGATCAATGTTATGATTACAAAAAGGTTTACATTCACACTCTTGCTGCTTTTCAACACCTTCACAGCTGCCACCACATTCCTAGCCACCGTCACTGTGATTACTGCAGTCACTGTGTCTCTCTTCCCATCATTGCCCCTCTGTTCACCACTTAAATATGATTTTCAACAAATCCAAACAGTCCTGAGTAAGTATAAGATAAGCTCCTCCTCTATTCAAATCTCAAAAAAAAAATTTAATCACTAAAAGGGAGAATCTCTATAATGACCTGTATTTTTCCTTGCTAACTAGTTCTTCAACCTCGTTTTCTACACTTCCCCAGCTTTATCAGGCACATTGCCAGGTCTGCACACTCAGGGGCTTCACATCTATTCCTTGCTAGGAAGAACGCTTGCTAGGTTCAGTGCTGGGCCTCAAACAGTGCATGGTAAACACCAACATATATTGAACAAAAGAATTAATATTATTACAATTGCAGAATTTTGTGGTATTCTTCTAACTCTGATTATTTCATTGTAACTCCATGCCATGTCTTGCCTGTCTAAAGCCCTACTTCAGTTGCTTACATTTAGTAACTCCCAGAACTCCAGAGAGTTCCTCTACAGTTATTATAAAGTTCAGTAGAACTGGGCTATAAGGTCACTTTATTTCTACAAGCAATAGCAATTTCCAAAAGAAAAAAATTTAAAGTGTCAATGCATTTTTTAAATACAATTTTCATAAACTTTAAAATCTTGTAAATGAAGATACTTAAATCAAAATATTATTTGCTTTAAATATATATATTATTTTAAGCATTACTGAAGTGAAATAACACTTTGGGAAAATCAAAGAATCTATTTCATCTGGATATGGTGGCACATGTCTGTAATCCCGTGGCTTAGGAGGCCGAGACAGGAGGATGGTGAGTTCAAAGCCAGCCTCAGCAAAAAGCAAGGTACTGAGCAACTCAGACCCATCTCTAAATAAGATACAAAATAGGTCTGGGAATGTGGCTCAGTTATCAAGTGCCCCTGAGTTCAATCCTGGTATATAAAAAAAAGCTATTTTAAATTTAGAATAAAGAAATTTTAGTTACTTTAAATAATAATATTATATGAAACATAAAGGAGATGTACCTTTAAGTGCATGTAGGTACTGCATAAAGTTAACAATATTTAAATTTTGAAAATAACCGGAGAAGCACTATTCACAGAAAACTATTGCATTAGGAATCAAGAATTACAATGAAACTTTCATTGTGATAAACTGAGGATACTATTTTAGAGTAAGAAATGTGTAAACACTGAGTTATGGGTCAATGAGTCTAAAGCCATCACGTGTTCATCTGCATTTATTTTTAGATATATGTTGCTGAGGGCAAATAAGAGATTTATGATAGCAAACAGCAACCCACAGCTAGAGACTTTTGCACATCATTTGTACATCCCAGATTAGCATTACCCTGTTCAAAAAACAAGGCTGCCCCATGTTAAGTTTCTGGAATTATGTGCTATGAAACACATAAGGAAAAAACCCAATTTCCAATTATAAGCATGGCCTTAGAAAGAATGCAAGGGACACATTGGAACCAAGCCACTGTTTGCCTCATCACACACTGCACATTGTAAGTACCACTGGGTTCACAGCCTCCGGTTGCTTAGCAAAAGGAGAGGCCTTCAGTGGTATTTTGTTCACATTTGGAATACAGTCCTGCCAAGCTTCTGCCCATATCCTCACCCACATTTGAGATGAGAGTAAACACATCCAGCCATCAACTCTCCCAGATGGCTGCCAACAGGTCTCAGGAAGACATGGAAACAGTAGTAATAGCAGGAAATGGTTTATATAATTGGGCAGTGTGTCGTTTTTAGGTCAAGCGCTTGATTGCTAAGGCACATTCTAGACATAGCTGCACTTTGTACAACAGTAAATGATTTTAGATTTTAGTTGATCTATATAATGTTTTAAGAGAACACATGTTAAAAAATGTGTTAACAAGATGCAAATACCCATTACTACTTCTTGCTATTTAAGTTCCAGGACACTTGATAATTTTTAGCATCCCCTGAGTATCTGAAAAAACAAATTTTGAGGGGTTCTGAATTATCTGAAGTATTTATGCCTTCTTCTCAAGTTGTTTCTATTTTCCATTCAGTGTCTCTGGTGTTGGTAATATTCTTTTTTCCAGAACTTTAATTATTTAATAATAATTTTAATTCTTATTACCTGACCTTCTTAGCTATCCCACATATAATCTTACTTGTTCTTTTATCCATCCCTTCATTCAACACATATTTACTGAGCATTTAATTAACAAACACTTACTGAATACCTCTTCTATGCACCAAGCATTGGATGCTAAAGATAAATAAGGTATGATCCCTAATGTTCTAGGAAAGGAAAACAGAGAGGCAAATATTTTATTGCAATGAAACTTAAATACTATTAACAGGCTACAATGAAGTGCTTTAGGAGCAGGGTAAGGAAATCAATACACCAAAGAAAACATCATAGGAAAGAATGTTTCAACTTAGCC
This sequence comes from Urocitellus parryii, assembly GCF_045843805.1. NCBI lineage: Eukaryota > Metazoa > Chordata > Mammalia > Rodentia > Sciuridae > Urocitellus > Urocitellus parryii. Next base: position 6,937,249 of record NW_027553327.1, on the reverse strand, counting down.
TTGAGGGATAAATAGGAGTTTGCTAGGAGGAGACAAGAGTATAGGTGAGTGACGGAGCATATATTTGTTTAATGAAAATGTCAGTTTTCCTAAAAGGGAGGAGGGTGGATTAAGTCAGAAGTAAATTAAGAAGAGATTGGTATGCTAGGCAGGTGGAAAACTCTACTACCCATGTAGATGTGAGGCAATGAGCAAATGATATACAAGAGGATAAAATAGAAGGGATTCTGAGACAAATTCAGAAATATTCCTGAGACAAACTCTACTGAACTAGTCAAGTAGTTGGTATTCGTGTTTGTGTGTGGAAAGGGGTGGCAGGACTTGAGGAGGGGTCTAATTACCTGCTGGTTCATTTGTTTCTTGGGACTGAGCAGACAGACATCAGTGACATTCACTGAGAAAGATGTCAAGAAGGAATGCAGGTGGGCAAATGAGAGTGAAAGAAAAGGTAGTTAGTTTCCTTTTCAGAATCCTTTGCTTGAAATCTCTGTGGAAGAATATCACACAGAGATCATGCAAGGGACAGGAAGAAGTATGAGAAAGATGTGCACAAAGAGAGCGCTCAGATGGAGATATGGAACACGAAGCCATGAACATCAGAGGGTATTTAAAGTCAGGGAGAAAAGTCACCATAGAAGGAAGAAGGACAAAAAGCAAAATCCTGGGAAACAAATTTTTAGGATGAGGAGGAAACAAGGACATAAGAATGTATAAGCCAAACAATGAGGTCTCACAGCTCATGGACTGAAAGGCTTGAAGAAAGCAAACCTGTTCAACAGACTCCAATGTGTCCTCTCAAGGGAACGTGTGGGCTTTATATTTTTTCACTGATTTTACCAATGAAAGAAACAATATCCATAATTGTTGCCAACCATCAGAGTTAATACCAGCAATCAGCAGAGAAAAAATATGACCCTATTTAGTTCCAAAGCCAGTATTTTTTCCTTTAAAACCCATTGCATCTTCAGCAAGAGTTTCCTTTGATGACTAAAAGGATTCCATTTCTCAATGTGCCCTAAATTAAATATAGAAAATCTCTCTTCAGTATTACTAGTTCCTGTCGTCAATAACTCACTTCTCCCCTTCCTGACTCTGCCACATGTATGTGATTTCATCAGCTCAATGTGCTTCTAGTTCCTGATAATCAGCCTGACAATCCTTGCCACCTGCATGTGTCTGATCCTCTTCTTCTCATTGACATATGCTCTCCAATCTCTTATAGAATTTGTGATGCTGACCACCTTCATGAAACACCAAACAGCTCATCATTCTAACTCACAGTTAGAACATTCCACCACTCTATGCTGCCTTGGAATTGTCCATAAAGAAAGAATGTTGTTTTCTGGCTTACTAGAAAAGCTTCAGGTATTTCTATTCCTTCTTCTCAATCAACCTGTAAGTTTTGCAAGGGAAGACGCAGCTTTCCAGAGTCAATGTTTAACCCTCAAGTTAAATGAGGATAAGAGTAGGGTGGGGATGTGATGCTAATAAGTGTGGATGTGGCTTGGCTACCCCGGCACTAAAATAAGCACTAATTGTAAATAAGGTAACTGGTTATTCAAACATGGAATAAGAAATGACATACATTGTATACATGGCCAAAAGTGGTGGCATCTATCATAGGACATGGCAGATTTTATGAAAACAGCTCTTTGGACAATTTTTAATAGTATTTTCTCAGAAAATAACAATTTGAATCAATTGTATTTTACAAGATTGATCTATATCATTACTTACACTATCATAAAATGCATAAATCAACAGTATTTCCAACAAGTAATATTTTTTAAACTTCCCCTTGAATGTGTATTCTAAAAATCCTGTATCCCAGTATTACAGTGAAGCACTGAACTCCTCTGAAGCCTGGTTAAAGGCCAAGACACAGTCCCAGTGCTAATAGTATCTAAGGGCAACACAACATAAACCCTGGCTGGTTTCTGAATCTACATTTCAAGGACAGAATGAAACCAATGAAACTAAAAAGAAACTCATATAAACATCCCAGACCAGACATCATACAATAGACAGTTATTTTTTTTGGAAGTCAGACATGAAAGGGAATCACAGAACTGTTCTTTCATGATTTCCATAAATTTCTTAAATCACACACAAATATTTTCAGATTTCCTTTTGTGGGTTTGAACTCCCAAGGTCTTCTTTTATTTTAAAGAAAAAGCTACTGAATACCTAGACACATGTAATAAGCATACAGTGGCCTACTTGGAAAGGCTCCCTAATTGGGAGCCTGTTTGAAAGTTGGTAGATGAAGAAGTCATGCTGTCTTTCACTAGCTAATGAGCTACACATTGCACAGGTTATCTATCTCATTTAATCCTCACAACAACCATCTAAAATTAGTACATGCATTATACATAAGGAAATGAAGTAGAGAGAAACTGCCCCACATCACACAACTAGTGGGGGTCATTGCCAAAATTTAAATCCACACAGCCTGGTCCCCAATTCTCAATTTCTCTTGAGTACTACCTACCTTCTTTGGGGTAAAATATTTTGCCCAGTAAAAATCAAAACAATATAATGCAATATTTTCTAATGGGTAATGGAAACTTAAGACTTCTATATTTCTTGAAAGTTATCTAAATGAAGAATACCCAAGACAACTAATGTAAATGTAGAAAAAAGGAAAAACCAGAATGCATTAAAAATAACTACACCCTGCAATGTATGGAAAGGAGAAATATTATTTCTAATGTTCCTTAAAGAATCTTTGGTGTCACCAACTGCTATTTACTATCAGGCTTTGCTAGTGCATAGCTAATTCATGGAAGTAATATCATGAATAATTGATGTTTTCTAAATATGGAGAATATACTCATACAGAAGTTATTTAGTTTTCCAAACTTGTTAATTGATGCTGAGTAAATATAAGGTTATCAAGGATAAGGTGGATATTTTTATTTAATACTTTGCCCAGCCTTATTTTTATACTTGAAAGTTCACAAAAAAATGAATCCAGGGAAGGGGAAAGTCATTGCTGAAGCACTGTAACATATAAAGCAACCACAGAAATATGCCCTTTATAATGTCAAAGGCCCACTAGAAAAAAAAAAAATATATATATATATGGAATCCAGAAAGCTTCTTCAGATTCATTATCTTGGAACTTTCCACAACCACCATTCATAAGGTTCTATCAGATATTAGAATGTCATTATTCTATTAAGTCACTTATAAGCCAATGCCCCTGCTGTCCAGCAGTATAGAGACTTTCAGGTGAGAGTAGAATTTGGAGCAATTTAGTTGCATTTAAAGGTACTTAATTCTCTGAAATTCAAAGAGCTCTTAGAAATAAGAGGAACACTAATAAAGAATGTGCAGAGGAAGATATCCTTGAAAAAAAGCTTTTTTTTAATTTCATACAGGACAATGGTAAAAGATTAAAGAAAAGTATGAAGAAATCTAACCATGATGGCTGAAAGCATCAATAAACATTTCTTTTGTATTTACCACTTGAAAGACATCCTTACCATATACTCCATATTTGAAGCTGTTGGATACACCTGACTCCATAATTTATTATGAAGGTCCAAGATACTTTGCATGTCATTGTCTGTGATGGCCCTTTTGCCTCTTTGCTTGGCCGTCCACCACTCACCATCCTCATCCATGTATTTTTCCAACAGTTTCTCCAATAAAGTAGCATTAGGAACCACCATGGCTGGAATTGCTCTAGCCATGAATAGCACTGTGGTTACTCTCAGCCACTCTTGCAGGGTACACTTCATAATGAATGACCTCAGAATTTCCCCGGAAAAATCTCCAAGACAGGCTCTTCCACTCCTTTTGGCTATAACGACATGTCACGTGATTAAGATGAACATACCAGTAGATATTATTAATACTCTAATAACAAAAGCAAAACAGTAGTTACAAAGGGTATGTGCCAGTTTGTCTATATAAAACCTGCATTTTCTGAAATGAGTTATCTACTTTCTTAAATTAATTATCTCCAATCCATTTATTTTAAACAGTGCACCATTTCCATAAAATAGAGAATTATATTTTCCAAGATAACCACGAGGTCAAAAACGAATGGGAAAAGTAGTTCAGGAGAGTCTAAGCTTGAAAAATTTTTTTCTTTCTTAAATACAAGACTTTAAACTTCTACACATTACATAGCCCCTGAAAAAGGTGTTATCTATCTAGAATGTTTATTTCCATCTGGAGGTTCAGTGTTCCTCTTTGGTGACTTGTAAGGTATTTTTTGTTTTAAAATTAAGGCATTATTTGATTCCAGTGTCTCATTTCTTGTTAAGAGGCATTCATAATGTCCATTACATTTCTGAAATTGAGGGTGAATGTTTTAAAGAAGTATAAAATGCAATTCATACTTGTATCCGTGGGCACACAGAGAGGACCTAATGAATGGTTAGGGTCACTGGGGAAAGTCTCTTATCCGCGCACAGGTCAAGAACTCGATCACTCTTTCTTGGAAGGTATGTGCCTAACCTGTACCTCATCCAAGAAAGCCAGCAACTTCAGAGATTTTCCTCCCTTATATTAAAGGCGCACACTTAACCCAATGGAGAGCGCGCGCCAGGGGAGGTGGTGAAACCAACAAAGTCACTTACAAGAACAGGATCCCGCTCATCTCCACAGCCACTGCTTTCTCAGTAGCCTACCTATCCTCCATGCTGAACCATTCTTAACAAGTTGGCTTTTTATTATTCTTACTTAGAGTTAAAAAGAAAAGGGGAGCTTGAAAAAGGTAGCAGTATGACCAGTGAATGATGCGTTTTAGAAACGCCCTTACCTCTCCAGTGTGAAGTTTCCTACAGGAGCTGAGCACAGCAGGACAGCCGGCCTCTGCAGCCGCATCCAGTCTTCACACTCCACTGCAAACACACAGCCCTGTTCGGGAGAGACCCGGACACAGCGAGTCCCTGAGCAAGGAGGGCGCTGACTACAGGGGGACGCGAGACTCTGACTCCTCGGTTCCCTTTAAACCTGGAAGAAGTAGCAGGCAAAGCGCTCCAAGTTAGAGCAAGAGCTTTGGGGCGGAAAGAGAGCTGCTTCTTTAACTTGCCATGGTGGGCGCCCAAGCGTCTCTAAGCGTTATCTGCAGGAGCAAGGGGCGGGGACACCAGCAGGGCTCACAGCGACCTCGCGCTCCTGCCGGGTGCAGTCTGGGCGCGCAGAGCCAGGCGCCAAGCACTTCCGCCCTCCCTCGAGCTCGCGGGCATTTATTGCGGTTCCTGCGTGCGCACGTGATGTGAGCGCTCCTCCTCGCCCATCCCACCTCCACCTCACCCGGCCCTGGCCCAAAGCCCGCTGCAGCACAGCAGCAGCCCGCCCCGCTTCTCCTGGCGCGGGGAAACCAGGGCGCCCAGCCTTCGTGGGCGAGCTTTGGACCTCAGAGACCAAGGAGGGGAACGGACTGAATCCTGGGAGGTGTGTGTGTGAGGAGGCCCCCCAATTCCTCCCGCCCCTATGGACTCCTCTACTTTCAAAGATCCTCTTCTTAGTTCCTTTCTGATGAGATTCTAAAATGCTTCAATAGCCTTTACAGAAACGTAGCTGCCCTGCCTGAGAACAGCGGGTAGAGGTGGGGGGTTATCCACACCTTAAATGGAGACACAAAGGAGAACTGGGGGAGGGATGGGGAAAGGAAGACTTTTTTTTTTCATTTTCTGCAGGGGTCAGCATCTGTTTCAGGAGCTAGTATCTAGAATAGAGAAGTTATTCTTTTTGGCTCCATTAAGTCTTTATGAGGTCCAGATGGAGAATGGGTTTCATAAAATGATGGAGCTATGGGTGGTTAAGGTTGCCTGACAACTGAGCCACAATTCACCCATCATATATGCATCACTGCCTTCCCACGGTGACAGCAGAATTTTTTTTCTTCCTATTAATGTATATACTTATGGAGTTAATATAAAGGGTACCAGCAGTTAATTTAAACAGTACTAGGTTGACACAAATTCAAACTCCAGTCCTAGAATAGACAATGAAAGAGAGTCTCCCTGTTGTCTATGTTGTAATTTAGAGTAAGAACATTAATAGGTTACAATCCATAATGTTACAGGCTCACCCTGCTGAATACAGTGATTTCTACAGGCACGATTTTTGTTTGTTTGTTTGTTTAAGTGCAAAAACAGTTTGTAACTTTTATTCTTTTAAATTTATTTATTTATTTATTTTTGCATTACAATTCTTAATACACCATCCCATTACTTTTGGAAAGAGGGGTGGTACTGCAGATAAAATCTAGAGCCTTGCATATACTAGGCAAGCACTCTATTAGTGAACTGCCTCTCTAGCTCTAATTCACTTACCATTTCTCCGTTTTGTATTGAGTTATAATCTCAATGTCTAAATACAGGAGTATCCAGCATATGATTAAAGTAAAACATTCTAGTAACTCATACCTCAATGGCTGCCTGTCTTCACCATCCAACTACACTTCTTTTTAAATTAAATTTGAAAAGCTCAGCTTTAAGCCTCATGAGACTTTGCTTCTTCTCACAGGAAGAAAGAGGAAGCATCATTTATCTGAAGGGTGAGAAAGGTGTCAGGTTCTGGTGCACATAAGTCTTCCATAGGTATAATTTCACAATTTTATAGCAACTTAAGGACAAAAGGACTGTTAAATGTATACTTTTCAAATGATTATTTTTAGTTCTCATGCACTAGGTTCAGAAAACTTGATATCCTTCTACAAACTGATGGAAGATCCCCAAAGTCCATGGTTTAAAAAAAATCATTTGTAAAAGCAATCATTTGTTACAGCAGTAAAAGATCCTGTTTCTATACTGCAACTTTTACATGGCATTGGAAATAAAACAAGTATTGAGTAAAAAGCATTAAAAGTAATAATATTACTTGAAGTACTTTCAAAGAAAACTCAAATTGGGAAAAAGGAAATTAAGATAATACGGAAATTAAGTTAAATGAAGTATAATCCTTGAAAATTTCAGTTTTAAACCTTTCCACACAATGGACAAACCTGACTCAAAAATGCTTGCATTAAAGAAAATAAAATTTAGTTTTAAGATTTTAATTCCAAACTTTCTCCAGGCAAGAGAAAAAAAAAGACACTTTTAACTCAATGTTTTTATTGGCTTTCAATTGGGGTAATACAGGTCATATTTTGATATAAAATAATGATTTTATATAATTCCCATGTTAAACATTAACATTTCAGTGATAAATCTTGTTATTCCTGATGTTATTTTGAAAAGAAAAAATCATCAATTAAATATTTTTTTTTAAATTAACTTAGCTATGATAAATTTTCTATGACAGTTGATGCATAACAGTGGTTTGCCTTAGTACAAAATTAATTCCTTAAGGAAAATAAATGTGCTCCCAATTATATAGTTATTTGACATAGTTTCAAATTTTTGTTTTGATAAACACAGTTTAACTATTGTGAATTGAGCTGCTATAAACATTGATGTGGCTGCATTACTATAGTATGCTGATTCTAAGTCCTTTGGGTATAGACCTAGGAGTAGGAGTAGGATAACTGGGTCAAATAGATGAATGGCTAAAGAAACTGTGATATATATATATATATATATATATATATATATATATATATATATATATATATATATCACATATACATACAATGGAATATTACTCAGCATTAAAAGAGAATAAAATTATGGCATATGCAGGTAGATGGTTGAAGATGAAAAATATCATGCTAAGTGAAGTAAACCAATCCCCAAAAACCAAAGGCTGAATGTTCTCTCTCATAAGTAGATACTGATCCATAATGGCAGGGAGTGGGGTGGGGCATGGGAAAAACAGAGGAACTTTGGGCAAAGGGGAGGAAGGGGAGAGGAGGAAGTATAGGAGCAGGAAAGATGGTGGAATGAGATGTTCATTAGTATCGTAGGTGTTACATCATGTACAACTAGAGAAATGAAAAGTTGTCCTGCAATTGTGTGTATACAATGAGTCAAAATGCATTCTGCTGTCATATGTACCTAATTAAAAATAAATAATAAACAAACAAACAAACAAATAAATAAATAATAAAAAGAAATGCAAAAAGAGAAAGTATCTTTTTAGATGCTTATATATAAGTTTGTGAAATTTAAAGATGCAGTATACCAAGAAGAGAGATAACCTGAAGGCAGAGACATATCACCCTGCTCAAACATGAAAGCAGATGTAGCCTGAATCTCTATGACATTAACCCATCATCGGTACACCTTCCCTCCATGTTCTTGCTGTAAGAGCTAATGAACATCTGAAGCATGTTGATTTCAGAATTCAGTTATTTGCAGCATAAAGCATTCTAGCAGAATACATTTCTACAGAGATGATTTCTTCCTCTATCAACATCATATTTTCTTCATGCTGTTATGTGCACAGTTAGATGTTATTTTTAAATATGTTTTTTCCTATGTGTGTTTTCTAATTTCTGCACTTACAAAAGTGAGCATATAATCATTTTTAAACATTTCATTCATTGTATATAGTTTTATGACATCAAGACTTTTCTCTCACCACATAGTTGGTAAGTCCATCTCTACAGGGAGAATAAAATCCTCATGGTAGTTAGTTTGGGAGGAGGTAGCAGTGTAGCACAATATATTAAGACATAGAATGTAAACTAAGCTACTTAAATTCATGGGGTCTTGAGTATGATACTTGACCTCTGTAAGCCTTAGATTCTTCGTTTTTAAAGGGAAATAGCCATCTCACATTGTCACTTTGTGTATTAGGATGAGTTAATATGTGGAAGCACTTAAAACAATAACATAAGTAGAAAGTACTCAATAATGAAAAAGTATTACTACAATCAAAACTAAAGAGAGACTTTGTATTTGCTATTTTATAAGTCAATGGGCTTTAATAAAAGTGTTGTGTGGTTTTAAGCATTAAACTTTTGAATAGAAGTAACTGGCTATACACATGATTCTTAACAAATCTTTAAAATTTTTGGTCATGTGTAGTGAATTTATTCTCACAACCAAAACAGTTTTCAATTCTGCATATTGTAGGACACAGTTTCCATTCCTATTAAAAGCAGTCATTTTAAGATATATGAATGTATATAATATGCAATATTTTAGAATGTTCTATTTATATTACATGACAAAATTTTAACACACAAAGCCTTTCTATTTTAATTGCAAATGTATAGTTGATTATTAAAAGCTCATTATTAAAATGTTGCACACATGCAGTAAAGTGAAAAAAATCTTAAGTATGCAGTTAATGAAATTTTCCAAATTTAACACACCTGTATAAAGACCACTCAGTTACAGGTAGAGAACATAACCATCTCTCCAGAACCCTCCTTCATGCCTCCTTCCTCTCCAAAGATAACTTATAATCTTATTTTTGCAAACCAGTTTTGCTTACTTTAAAACTTTATATAAGTGAAATCACAGAGCAAGTAATTCTGTGACCAGGGATGTAGCTCAGTTAATAGAGTACCTGTCTGGAATGTACAAGATCCTAGGTTCAATCCCCAGTATTATGTGTGCACCCACATACACACACAAAAAAAAAATAGAGCAGATGATTCCATTGTATATCTTTTGTGTTTAGAGTTTTTCATTCAATATATTTGTAAGATATATCCATTTTGTTTTATATAACAGTAATTTATTATTTTTGTTTGATGACCATACCACAAGTTATTTATTCATTATGTTGTTGAATATTAAGGTTGTTAAACATAATTAAACACAATGTTTCTACGACCATTGTTATATTGTGTCTTTTGGCACACACATTTATGCTTTTTAATATTGGCTATATAGTTAGGAGGAGAACAGCTGGATGCTAAAATATGCTTATTTAGAACTTGAGTAGATAAAGTGAGTTGTATAGCTTTTTCTTATTGACTTGTAGGAATTTTTTGCAAGTGTTGGGTACATGTATTTTATTATTATTCCTCTCCATTTTTTGCCTTTTACTCTGTCTCTTAACAGAATATCTATCCAAATTTCAAGAAACTTCAATTTATTAAGCTTTCTCTTTATAGTTAGTGCTGTGTCAGATCTGTCAGAGAAACATTTGCCTATCCAAAAGTAATGAAAAAAAGTACACATTTTTATCTTCTAATTCTATTATTTTACATTGTAAGTCAAGACTTTAATCCATTTGTAATGAATTTTTTGTGTTATAATGTAACCAAAGAATATTTAAGATTACAATGTTTACATTAAAAAGTCTACATTACTTGCCATCATCATTGTAAAACTCTTCATGAATTATTTTTATGCTTAAAGTCAAATTTGAGAATTCAAAGATAGAAAAAAAAATCATTGGTATTTGCAATTAGAGATATAATGATGCTTCATCAATTGAATTATTTAAAAAAAATGTGAGTGCTGAGACCTACATTGATGCTACAAGCTAGAAACTCAACCTATTTCTTAGTGTGTAGAGAAGTAACAACTTTAAACTTACTTTTACATTTAAAAAAAATGCCAAATGCTTTCTCTGATATAAGGTGACTGACTCATAGTGGGGTAGGGAGGGGGAGCAGGGAGGAATAGATGAACTCTAGATAAGGCAGAGGGGTGAAAGGGAAAGGGAGGGGGCAGAGGGTTAGCAATGAGGGTAGAATGTGATGGACATCATTATCCAAATTACATGTATAAAGACAGGAATTTTGGTGTTAACATACTTTATATACAACCAGATATATGAAAAATTGTGCTTATATTATGTGTAATATGAATTGTAATGCATTTTGCTGTCATTTATTTTTTAAAAAATCAATAAAAATAAAAAATATACATACTTCTCTAAAAAGAGAGAGAGAAAGGAATAGTCTTTTTTTCCTAAATCTTTTTTTTCTATACGTTCTTCCTAACCATTCATAAGAAAATGGTTCCTATTGATGGAAGAATCAAATTATATTTCAGAATGATGCTCTATTTCATTGATTTTTTTTAAATGTATCTTTTATCAGCTGATAGCTAATATTGCCACACATCTCTTCATGGCTGATATGAAGATCTGCCATTTTCTTAGTGTTAATTTCTGTAGATTTTAAGTCATAACAAAAGCCATAGATAGAAAACTGAAAAGAGCTATTCAGTGATATGAAATTCTCTGTCCAGGTTAAAGAACTGTATGTTTAGGGGCCATGGTTGTAGCTTAGTGGTAGAGCACTTGCCTGGCATGTGTGAGGCTCTGGGTTGAATCCTCAGCACTAGATAAAAATAAATACATGTGTCCATCTATAACTAAAAACTTTTTTTAAAAAAAGTAAAAGAACTATATTTTAATTTCTCCCAATCCAAATACCATAAACAATTGGTAATAATAAAACCTTTTAAAATTTAAGGAGTGTTTCTAAAATACATTCAAGTTGGCAAGAGAAATCTAGCAGCGGCTCTATCTTTTGATGATCACTTTTCTTTCTGGACCCACAAAAGGACTTGACAATGTACTTGGGTTAGAGGTTGCCTGTCAGGTTTACCAAGAAGGGCAGCTGAAAGGCAGACATTGTAAATGGAAAAGTACTCACCTTTTCATGTGCAGAATTAATGTCAGACGGGCTTTTCATCCCAATATAAGGAAGATGAAAGCTTTCTCAACTGTCATTAGTTAGCCCATGAAGAAACAGTTGGAAGAAAACCCCTGCAGCTCACTTTTAGTGATGATTTTAAAGAATGATATTTACCAAAAGTGAAAGAGAATTCCTAGTGTCTAGCAAATATATATCCTCTCCAATTAAAAATTGTATGTGTGCATGTTCATGTAGTACTTGAACCTTAAACTCATTCTTTAATAGATAGCAGGGGAGAAATTAAGAAAATTTAAGTTTAACTAGGTAGGTTGCAGGGAAAACACGGAAAATGTGGAAGAAAATGGACAACTTTATATTTGCAATGTTACCTCTAACTATCCTCCTGAGGAAAAGCCCAAGAATTAACACAGACTTTAGAAATTCTTTGGTTCTAAAAGAATGAAATAACTACAAAATAAAAGCTTTGGTAACTAATGATTTTATAAACAGGTAATAAGCACATGAATAAATAGAAAATATGCTTAAACACGCTTTCATACATGAATCTGAAATGGTTTTTAACTCAATGCTCTGCAGTTGTGTAGTTTGCAGAACGTGCCCTTTACTTCTGCTTTCATCTTACTTCATGTTGTACCCTTATTTGGATACCCATTCTCACTATTTCTCTGCCTCTTAAATATTCCTAACTTTGTGCTGTTTGCCCAAATTCTTCCCCAAATTATAACATCTCTCTTAATTGCTGCACGTATCTCTCTTTCTTTTCCTTTTCTTTGCATCTACAATCTGATTTCTCCCAAGAAACATACCTATTTAGAAGTATTCTACCTATACTCTAAAATCTATATAAACCTGAAAACACTCAATGAAAGCCAAAGTTAACTGTAAAACTATGGGTTTTTATTCACTTTTTAAATTTTGTATTTATTTATTTATATTTGTTCTTTTCAGATATACTTGGCAGTAGAGTGTATTTTGGCATAGTATACATACATGGAGTATAATAATCCTATATAATCCTATTCTAATTAGGATTTCATTCTTGTGGTTGTACATGATGTGGAGTTTCAATGGTTGTGTATTCATATATAAAGATAGGAAAGTTATGTCTCATTCATTCTATTTTCTTTCCTAATCCCATCCCCTTCCTTTCTTTTTATCCCCCTTCTCTCCTCCATGTTTTATTGTGTGTTAGCATCCACATATCAGATAAAATATTTATCCTTTGATTTTGTGGAACTGGCTTATTTTAACCATCATGATAGTCTCCAGTTCCATTCATTTACCAACAAAAGTCATTCTTTTTATGGTTGAGTAAAAAAGTAATTCTTTTTATGAGTATTCCATTGTGTATAGATAATACATTTTCGTTATCCATTCATCTGTTGAAGGGCACCTAGGTTGGTTCCATAGCTTAGCTATTGTTCCTTGAGCTGCTGTGAACATTGACATAGCCCATTACTATATTATGCTGATTTTAAAAGTCTTTTGGGTATATGCCAAAGAGTGGGATAAGTGTGTCAAATGGTGTATCCATTCAAAGTTTTCTGAGGAATCTCCATACTGCTTTCCAGAGTGGTTGCACCAATTTGAAGTCCCACCAGTATATATGAGTATACCCTTTTCGCCACATTTTCGCCAACATTTATAGTTTCTTGTATTCTTAATAATTATCATTCTGACTGGAGTGAGATGGAACCTCAGTATAGTTGCAATACGCATTTCTCTAATTGCTAGAGATTAAAACCATGTTTTTTAGACCTAAGAAAATCCAGGCTTTCATTGGAATTTTATATTATACAGCGGATCCAGATATTAGGAATTTTAAAAATAGAAATTATTTTATTGAAAATAAATATTTATTTATTTATTTATTTATTTATTTATTGGTGGTACAGGGGATTGAACCCAGGGCTTTGTGCATGCAAGGCAAGCACTCTACCAACTGAGCCCTAGAATAAATATTTTAGCAATCTAAACACATAATAAGCACAATTAGGTGTAACATGTACTTGCTAGAATTTATGGGTAAAATATGTTTTTTTAAGGAAGTAGCTTTAAAGTATTCATGAAATAATTCATAGATTGAATTATTTGCCTGCAAATCTTCTTTATCTTGCCATTTACTTCGCAAGGGGCAGGGCTCAGCCTTGTAACTTGCTTTGCATTATAGAATGTGGAAAGAAGGGATGGATTGTCTATCAAACTAATTCCTTTGGGGACAGGGAAGTTTCCATTTGTGTACTTGGAATTTCTTTTTGTCATGAGAAGCACATTTCCAGGTAGCTATGGCTCTTTTAGATTGTTTGTGTCTGAATTGACCTAAACCCTAGAGTCCAACCTATTCTACCTGAGGTCAGCCAAGACTATTCGGATCCCTGAATACCATTTCTCTAAGCTCCTAAGAGTTTAATGCTGTCTGCCTTACAAAATAGCTCAGTCCAAGGCTAACTGATAAATACTATATTTAATGTACCAAACTTATATTGCCTTTGTGAAATAAATATTATTGGGGTTCAGAGAGATTAACTGAACAGAATTTGATGATAAATCTTTTCTTCAGAGCAAATGTTTCCACCAGAATGTCTCCATCCCTGCCACATCTGTCCCACCCCACTGCTCTATTTTTTAAGGTGCAAGTGAAAAATCTTTTGTAAATGCAAAAAGGACATTGGAAGTAAGGAGAAGTGGAGAAGTAGCCAACTAATACAGAACCTGTATGCCAAGCATTTTGTTTCAATGTTTTTAAATTGTACTCATGGATAAATATCCTCACCAGTGACTTGTCAATTGAGAATGTTTCTTCTTTTCTTTCTTTTAATTTTTTGTTCTTTCATTCTTTCTCTATAAGTCTTTACAAATGTTGATTGGTGTCTCTTACCAAAATTAATACAAATAATTATACCTATGTGATCCAACTTTTACGATAACAGGAAGATGGTGGGTAAAAAGTTGTATCATGCTACACCATAATTATCTAAGACTAGAGATTGTTCTTCATTGGAAGAATTCTATCACTTTCATAATGAATTTCTTGATTTAAAAATTATATGTTTTGGAGCTAGGGATGTGGCTCAAGTGGTAATGTGCTCCCCTGGCATGTACGGGGCGCTGGGTTTGATCCTCAGCACCACATAACATAAAAAATAAAGATGTTGTGTCCACCAAAAACTGAAAAAAAATTTTTTTAAAAAATTCTCTCTCTCTCTCTCTCTCTCTCTCTCTCTCTCTCTCTCTCTCTGTTAAGTCAATTCTAAGCTATTGTTACACAGTATTTTAAGAAAGAAGACATATTAAGGGAAGAAAAAAACAACCTTGAAAGAATGGTTCAATGGTTCAATGAGCAGGATTCTTGCATTTAGAAGAGTCTGGGGGTGCAAAAGGCATATTCACTGTATGAAGAAACAAACAACAGGAATTATATAGTGTCAAATCCATGTGAGACATATTTCTTGATATAGAAAAGACAAAATGAAGTACAAAGACTTTCTGCATTCAAGAATATTATATAAAGGAAGTTGTGTTCTGAAAAGTAGGGTCAAGTTTGTGCCAGGAAGGACGAAGTAGGTGTATGTGTTTTGAGACCTGAAGAGTGGCTAACATCCAGATGGCAGACAGCACGGCTGGAGGAGGAATCAGAAGAATTCAAGACATGTTTCCCTGCTTGCCAAAGCAGTAATCGATCCAAGTTTATTCAATATTTAATACTTCAAATTGAGGTGAAACTGTAACTTTAATTATACATTGGGAATATGTGAAAATTAAGATTGCCTGTAGTTACAAAAAGAACATCTGGAAAGGAACATGTAAGAAAAATGATTACCTCTGCAAATCCCATAAGACAGATTCAATTTCTCTTTTAAATTAATAGCTTATCTGTTCATAACAATTCAGCTCACAGACCATCCATTAACAAGAAGAAGCACTGGTCCCACATGTTGAACAAATTGCCTTTGCTTTATCAAGCCAAATTTCATGTTCCACTTCTGGCCTCTCACAATTTGTTTGAAGTCTGCCCTTGGCTCCCTTTGTTAACCTCAAGGATAGGAATAGAATTAGAGGAATGCAAACATGAAGAAAAATAATTTAAAGCTATACAGTGTACTCTCTCTTTTCCTTTTGACTATTCTATCCACTATTCCGCCTTTTCACTATCCTCTTTGAAAGACAATGTCTTGATTCTGACCCTCCATGTTAATTTTAATATTAACAGGTTTAGACCTTAAATCCTCATTTAACTAAGAGTTGTTTTCTGGACTCTTTTCTTTTTTAGCTATTTCATTTGGGCAAATTTCCTTTGCAATTGATCTTCATTTAGTGGCATAAACCTGGCATCATTGTGCCACTGTGACCCTTGAAGGGAGAATACAATGTCCTTATACAGAAGTAGCTCTGTCTTGGCATTGATGAATACTTTGTAATTATGACTTACTGATTCATAAGTCTTCATGACTTTGGTTGTTTTCCATTGGTAATCAACAGCATGAAAATACCTACAGAGAGTTTCAACAGACCTCTGGAAATGTATTTTATTCATCATTTAACCTTTACTTATTTATCCATTTTATAATAAGATGGTAAATACCTTTGGGTGATTATAAAAATGAGCAATTCCAAATTATTACTGGCATAATCATAGATGAAAAAGGCACATTTAAAAGTAATTTTTCTTTATTCATGCTTATTTAAAAGTAAGTTCAGATAAAAGAAATGAGTATTCACCACTGTGTTTATGTATATACTAATGATAAAACACTGTTAATTTTTAAAAATTAAATTTTTCACTAATTTTAAGAACCTCCTGTCAGGAAATTTTAGTTTGACTTGGTCTGTTCTCAAATGTTGGAATCATGACCTTTCATAACTATGAGAGAATAGTAAAAGCCAAAGGTCAGTTTAGTCTTGAGGTTTAACCAATGAAGATAATATCTCCAAAGACAAAACATGTTCAGGATGTCTACTTCATTACTATGCCCATTTAATTAAATATGGTATACTCAAAGGCCATCATGCCTGCAAAGGACAACTCTCCACTTTGGTTCCATATTCTGAGGAACTATTTCCATCTATTTTGCCAACTTCACTAACACAATTTTCTTTTTAGCTCATTTGCTATTTCTAGATTTCCAATACAAGAAATAACCTTTACTTCTGGACTCCACACTGATAAAGTCACAGTTTAACCACTATAACTTAATGAATTAAAAAATGAAGAACTCAGCACACATGGAGATTTCTATGCCCTTTTCTGTGTTTTTATGGTCAAATCATTCATTTTCTAAATGGAGGAATACATTTACAAATGAAATCCAACCTATCAACTTTGTATTTATTGCATCTAAAAGTTGAATGTTTAAAATCATAATTATAGAAACTTCTGTTTTATTTGGCTTCCAATTAAATGGTTTTACCATTTTAAATTAAATCTGAGATTCAACTTTAGATATGTCAGATGAAGTTCTCAGGCAAGTCTTGATAGAATGATGGCCTTTTGACTACTATAAAGACCAGATACCTCAACTTCCACAAGTGCTTATAGAAAATGATAAGGGTCATAGCAATCACTAGGGAAATATAGCTTTTGATAAGATTAATGTCTAACTCTAAAATTTGAGCCAATGGGTTTTACTTCATTGCTCTGTGTAGGCAAGAGGTTTTCCGAGATATATCAATTGGTTTTTATTTACCCTAGTTCATGACAGTAGAGATTTCATAATGTATTGGAGGATTTTAATTCTTTTCATATATCAAATACATACTCTTTTTACCTTCTGAGTCCAAAACAAAACAAAGTGCATCCATGCAAACATCAGCTCTCTCCCTTTCTAGGATTGTTCTGGATGGGATGTGAAGATGTGGAATGATTCTGTGAGTTCAAAAAAATTCCAGAATTTTGAATTCTAGATAAAGTAGAAAACAAGTTGCGTCATGAAATAAATAAAAAAGTAGACAACTTGTATGACTCCTCTTATTCTGATCAAGTCATGAACAAAGGTCAACTATTAGGAAAAGCAGTGCCTTCTACCATTGTTGGAGCACTGTAGCCAGCAAAGCTTGGTGGAATTTGTTTTAGTTAGAGGCACTTCCAGTAGATATTTTATGATTATAACCCCTCTAAATTTATCTTTTTTCAGAAATCATCCTTTTAACTGAGCACCATGACTAGTGATGTGGTAGCTATGATGGATCATTTTCAGGTGTCCTTTTAAAAGTATTTTATTGCCCACTAAAGTGCTTGTCAGACTAAGAAAAGCCACTAAGTTGATAGGGAGTCAGTCTTTATAGTCTTTAGGAAACTATCTCATGATAGTTTCTCCCAGAGTGATGTGTCTACAACCCTCAAGTATGATCTGAAGGAAAAACAGTCAATGGTATCCACATGGTTGGCTGTAGAACCTCTTGTTAGTTATGTTCCACTAAAAACATCCTATCTATCTGTCATTAAACATGCTTGTTGGTTCAGGGATTGGCTACCTGACCAATGTATCAGCACAATATAAACATACATGTATTTGAAAACTTGATATATAACAGTTGTGGCATTTGTAGAAAGAAGTGGACTGGACCATTCAACAAATGGTGCTATAAGATATTGTCTTCATTGTGGAAAGATGAACTGATATATTTATTTCATACCACAAGAACAATGCTGTTTCCATTAAATATCCTTAGTATGGGAATGGGGCTTAAACTTATAGAATTTAAATATGGGGGAATATCTTTTTAATACCAAGCAAAGAAAGAATTTCTTGCACAAGACAGAAAAAAAGCATAATACCCAAAAGAAAACTTGATCTACTTAGCTATGAAAAAAAAGTATAATTTGTTTAATTTAAAAAGTAAATACAGTTAAATGACAAATCACAGACAGATTTTTATGCAGAATAAGCAAATAATCTCAAAAATAATTTAGAGGAAACCCAAATGACCCAATCTAATAAGGGCAAATGCTGAAAAAAAAAACAGAGTGAGAAAATTGAATAGCTAATAAACTTATTAAATGTTTTGCCTTGTTACTAATGAAAGAAATGAAAATTAAGATAATGGAGGACGTTATTAATCTATATATTGACAATATCAATTTGTGAGGGGAAGTACTCAGGGGTATTTGACCATTGAACCACATCTGCATCCCTATTTTGTATTTCATTTAGAGACAGGGTCTCATCGAATTGCTTAGTGCCTTGCTGTTTCTGAGACTGGCTTTAAACTCACAATCCTCCTGCATCAGCCTCCTCAGCTGATGGGATTATAGGTGTGCACCACTGCACCTGGTTGTGATATCAATTTTGACCAGAAGGTAGAAAAGATGAATTTTCACACTGACATTGTTGAGACATGCTACAGACCAAGAACTCTGCTAAGAACATGTCAATACTGATATAAATTTATGTATGGGTAAATAAATGATTAAAAAATGCATGGGAAGGACACATCATCTTGAAATAGATTTTACTTTTAAGAAGGATGATAGAGAGAAAGAAAAATGCAATAAGGGAAGATAGATACCAAGAAGATTGTCAGCATCTGTGACCCTTTAACTTGAGACACAGAAATATAGAGGTGGAGAGATCCAGTCCAAGAGGATAGCCTTTACATTGGGTGTTTTTTGCCTTTTTTCCCCTCATCTCGTAGCACTGTCCTCCCAGAGGTCTTGTTCTTAGTATTGCTATAAATGCTCACAGAAAATTGAGGAAATGGTTATTATTCCACTTAACATGCAATGAAACAGAAACTGAGAGGCACCAATAGATTTGTTCAAAGCTAGCAACTGAGAGAGTCAGCCAGACCTGATACACTCCAAGAAATTTTCTGGAAAGGCCTCCTACTTGTTTTATCAGAAGGAAGATGGTGGTGGGAAGTCTGAGGAGGAGGCCTACTCGAGTCATGAGCATCATGAACTCACAAAGTCCCATAAGCTCACTGAGGCTTGCAGAGTCTTTATTTGCTCATTTTAAGAAGAGGTCCAGTAACACCTCCAGCAGAGAGTTGTCATGATGGTCAAATGTGATATATATAATTTGGTTTATGCAAGGCTACAAATTGTTTTAGAAGAAAAAAAGCAATTTCTTCTGATTAGGGACTAGCAATCCTAAAGTCACCATTTCTTCTTAGTACAGTGTCTTGAACCTAACAAGCATTCAATTAAAATTTGTTGACAGTATATTGACCTTGCCATGCAGGAGACTAGAAGTCCAACAGAAATGCCAGCTCTTGATCAAAGTCCCATGTAAATACATTAGCCTGTCCTGTGGTTTGACTATGGTCTGACAGTGTCCCCACAAAGATTCATGTGTTAAATAGTTGGTCCCCAGGGTTAGTGCTACTGGAAGGAGGTGAGACCTAAAAGAGGTGGGGCTGAGTAAGAGGTCCTTGGTCATTGGCAGTGATTTCTTGGAAGATAGCTCTCATGCAACCCCTTGAGTTCTCATGGGAAAGTTTATATAAAAGGAACAAGCCTTGCCTCTCCCATTCTTTCTCTCTGTTTCCTGGCTCAAGATATAACTGCTTGCCCAGACAAGCACTCTGACCACAGATGTCCACCATCTGCCATCTTCCAGGGACACCGAGCTGATTCAGACACCATGCCCCTGGACTTTCAAAACTGTGAGCTAAATTAACCTCTTTTCTTTTTATGAAGCCTCTGTCAGGTATGTTGTTAGAGTGACAAAAAGTTGACCAGTACACTTTTAAAAGGACTAATACACCCTGCAAAGGAGTACAGGCTGATTTAGAAAAATAACATATTTATTGATTACTACAAGAAACACTTCTATAATACCTGATCTTTTATTCTTTGAATGAATAGTATTTATGACATTTTTATATGACAACAATAATAATTGTAATAATTCCCAAGCAGAGAATAGAAAGATATTTCATTTTTTGTCCAGCAAGGTTGATCAAATGATCCATTTCTAATGCAGACAGCTGGCAATTATCTACTATACCTAGAAGAAATGTGAATTTTGTAAATATATCCCTGTAATTCTAAACTCGATGGATAACTTAAAACTCATCTCCTGTATACCTACCAACCTCTTGAGTACTTCAACATTGCTGGACAAGATGATAGTGTGATGGAGGGGGAGACAGAATAGAAATAATCAAGAGTTCTTTTTTAAAAAATAAATATTTTTTAGTTGTTGTTGGACACAATACCTTTATTTATTTATTTGCATATGATTGTGAGGATCAAACCCAGGGCCTCGCATAGGCTAGGTGAGTGCTCTACCATTGAGCCACAACTCCAGCCCCAAGAATTAGAATTCTTAATGGCTGCTATCAAAACTCAATATTTTGCAAATTTTATAAAAACTAAAGTGAAATAATACATTGCTAGTGCCTTTCCTGGGGTCCTGAAAAGGGTGAAGACAAACCACAGGTCCTGAATTTTTATCTTCATCAACAGCATCAGGGTTATCTGCCTCTTCTATCTGTTCTCTGAACAGGGATTTCCCCTCTACCTGTCTCCTACCTGTCAAAATAAGTCAAGGAGACAAAAAAGGGTACTAATGAACAGGTAGAGAGAGGAGGAACATCCCTCCCACTTCTGTTGGTTCCTATTGGTAATATTATTAGTTGTCAAGCTTGCCTGAAAACTGGAGAATTTCAACTCTCCTCTTTAGTGAAAACTGTGGAAGAGAACATCACCTTCCTGCCAAAGCTCATATTCTTCCAATGTTAAAGAAATTAAAATCCAAATGCTGTTTCACTGATGTCTAAAGTCATACAGCTTGACAGAAGTGGTTTCTGTTATCTTTGGAGAGAATTTATTTCCTTCCTAACAATGTATTAGGTATGTGGGAAGATGCTTCAGTCCTCTGAGGCTAAAAAATGTCTGGCTGACACCATTAAAGCTCAGTTATGAAAACTGGGCACCAAAGGGGAGAGATGAACACAATACCTGGCATTCAGTCGCCCATTGGGTCACCATTAACAGACCTTCCTGTGTGCTACATGGAACCCTGGCAGCTTAAAGAATTACTGCACCCTGGGTTAGCATCATGGAGCCACAGAACGTACATGTTATTAGAGACACATGGTACATTTGGCACAGAGGAAAATAGGCCTCAGCGTGAAGCCCAGCTCTTTTGCCTTTCCATCTAGGCCACAAGGAAGAGGCAACTGAGTTCAAAGAGGGACAGCTTCACAAAGAAGGCAACTTAAAAAAAAAAAGTCTTAAAACCACACCACAACCATCCTCACACTAACCTGGCCCTGTGGAGCCCTAATTCCAGTAACACCCTTGGATTGCATCCACTCTTACCAAGGCTCTCTCCCAAAACTGAGTGAGCTGAGCAGTGCCTTTTTGCTCAAGAGACACTGAAAAATAGCATTCAGCAATATGGCAGAATACTCAGCAATATGGTTCTTATAGGTAGATGAGGCAGCGAACTGCTATGCAGAGCACAGTAGCCCTTCCTGAGTCACTGGTTTAGGCTGTTAGTACATGCATAGCATACCTCAGTTACCAAAATTTACCTTCCCTCAGTATAGCCTAAGCAAAAAGTTTGTTCTGTGTTTAAATGTAGCAGGTGCACCTTATGTTACATCTGTATATCCATTGTTTTCATATTTCATATATTTTCCATAGTTCTAATATTTTTATATAGGCAATTCATTATTTAAAAGACATATGGAGAGAAATGTAACTATCTCAATAAGCATTGCATCTATTATGGACAACATTCTAGGCATGGCACTGACTCACCAGTATGAAAGAAATATTTTCCAGTTTAAATTGCAAAATGATAATTGACACATTTTGGGGCAAACTCATCTAAGATAGCATGCTATATATCATAATTGTTTAAAGAAAAGAAAAAGTATCTGTCATATTATCCCTTGCCTCCAGTCTCCAGAAAAATCCAAACAACTTTATATTGGCCTTTAGTCAATTTACATATGCTATATTTATTCAGATATTGTAAAAGCAAGAGGGAAAACAGTAAGAAAAAAATCTTCTGTCACTCAATCCTGTAATGGGCAAATGGTCAAAATGGCATGAATGCAATGGAAAAAAAGAAATTGGTACAAGGAACTACCTTGAAGTCATTATACTGTCTAATTAGCATTCTCTTTTTGCCATCGTTCCATCCTAACTATATCAATAGCTCATTTAATTTCTTCAGGAAAGAGAGGTAATTAAAAAGTAATTTGTTCCATAAATATTTATTCACCTTACTTAATATAACTTAAGAATCATAATTTCCTTTACCTTTTATTTAGATAAATACAAAATAAAACTTTAAAGTGCCAAAACACTTACATAAAACTGTAGCTAGTTTTCCAAGGTCTTATGTTTATACAAATTAAAGAAAAGTAGCCAGATCAAGTATTTAAATAGAGACTAGATAGATTGCTCCCTCGTCTGGTAAACTGATATATTTTAAAACAAAAAGTACATATTAATAAATGTGAGGTATTTGGATTCCAATCAGGTTTAATCATACAAAGAATCAAGTGTTATTACAAACTGTTCAATATAAATTGTAGTTAATTAACAGAGCCCCCAAACTGAATGTTAGAGGATAACTTTTAAGAATAGGATCTTTGAGAACTCAAGGTAAGTTCTCTTGCCTCTGGTAAGAAGTGAAAAGTTTCTAGCCTAGACACACCAGAAGCATTACTCCAAACACTGCTCTTAAAGATAATCACAATTCAGATTGAGAGCTGAGATAACTGGGAAGCACTATATGGGAGGAGAGGATTACTGAAGTACACATACGCTTCTCTAATTCTTTTTTTAAAGTTCAAAAGAAGATGTAACCAAAACACACTTATTCCTGAATTTTTATTTAATTTGTCTCTTGCTCAGCAGGGCAGATTAGGCTTGGATAGTCTAATGTGTCACAATCAAAGGAAAGAAAAACCAGACACTTTGGAAGAAACAATGAAAATAAACTTTTTGCTACTGTTACTTCTTTTTCTGTCTTCTTTGATTTAATTATTACTGAAGATCACTCATATGAATGAATTGTGTCTAAAGTGAATTTATAAATCAGGTATTGGGATTTTTCCCCCAGAGAATTAAGGCTATCAAGGGGGGTTAGTTTCTTAAAAGTCGAATACATGTATAAAGTAGTAGATAAAAAAAATGATCATAGCTGGGCATGTTGGCACAAGCATCTAATTCCAGACTCAGGAGGTTGAGAAAGAATCACAAGTTCGAGGCCAGCCTCAGCAATTTAGGAAGGCCCTAAGCAATTTAGCAAAACTCTGTCTCAAAATAAAAAAGAAAAAGGGATGGGGATGTGGTTCAGAGGTAAAACACCATTGGGTTTCATCCCTAGGACAAAACAACAACAACAACAACAACAACAACAACAACAAAACAGAAACAAAGAAAATAGGTAATCTACTTATCTACTGGTGTAGTCGTTCAGGCACGTTCCCTACATAGTGGACTTTGGAAGAGAAATTGTGGTAGCCCTAAGGATTCAGTCTGTGAAGAAACCATTTACTCATCCAGTTAAAAGTGTACTACATGCTGCATAATAGGCGAGATGCTGAGAGAACGATAGGAGAAAGCCTGTGTCATGTGGCAGAAGACCAGAAACTGGGGGGAAAGGTGATCAAAGTGACAGCCCATAAGAACAGTGTATAAAACCTTTTGTCTCCCCCAATCCCTGCTGTAAAATACCGAGAAAGTTGGCGCCCTCTAGAGGACCATTTTTGAAATAGGTTAGGGTTTGGGATGGGGGAAATTTTTTAGTCTCATGGTTTATCTGGGGAGTGAAGATCTTGGCCTGTGAGGAGGGAGATGCTAATGTTATCTAATAACAGTGGGATCTCAAACTATTTTTTTAAACAAAACACGTTCTTCTTTTGGGGTATTAATTTCTTTAATTACATCGATCCCATCTACACATTAATTAGTCTTTGAAGCCCGATTTCATAACCCTAGCACTATGTGTGACCTTGTTTCTTAGAAAAAAAAAGAAAGAACAACACTTATGTGAGATTGCAAAATACATCTTAAGCTATTATTTTTAAAACAACAGATATAAAAATGTGAGTAACGAAAACATCCCACTGAATGTTTGAGAGCAGATTTTAAAACGTAGCCCACAAATGAGCAGTTCACATTGTCATTGTGCCTGTTCTACCAATACATTATGTTTCTGATGAAACAAACAAAGCTGTTTAGATTAAAAACATATTCTCCAAAGAAACACCCTTTTAAAGTTGGCAAAATATATCATGCTTCTATGATTTTAAGAAAAAGCTTGAAAATTGTAAATACAATGACCAGAATATTCCCCCCAAATATCACATTGATAGAATAAAGTTCTAGCTGACAATTATGGAATAGCACAGATAATAACAAATTATAGTGAACTCTATATGCACACTAATTAACAAAATATAATTGTTGGACAGATGACACTACAACAAAGAAAGAAATGCAACGGATACAATTTCTATGCCCCTTTTATGATGTTTTGTGCAATATTTAATATTATACAGATTTTTATCCAATAAAAATTAAACATCAAAATTAAAATATAAAATTGTTTGACACAGGTTTTTAATGTATTTGAAAAGATCAGTTTCTCCTAAATTTATAATGATATGCAGATTTCCTTATAGTGAACAACATTATCATCAGTTTATCAACAAATTTAACTTTCTTTAAAAATTTCCTTGCTATACTACAGGGATATAGACACATCAATGTTTATAGCAGCACAATTAACAATAGCTAAACTGTGGAACCAACCTAGATGCCCTTCAGTAGATGAATGGGTAAAGAAAATGTGGCATATATACACAATGGAATATTATTCAGCATTAAAAGAGAATAAAATCATGGCATTTGCAGGTAAATGGATGGAGTTGGAGAATATAATGCTAAGTGAAATTAGCCAATCCTAAAAACCAAATGCCGAATGTCTTCTCAGATTTAAGGATGCTGATCCATAACATGCTGTGGGGAGGAATGGGCGGGGCGGGGGGAGGATTAAACCAACTCTAGATAGGGCAAAGAGGAAAAGGGGAGGGAGGGAAAGAGATGGGGCATAGGGATGGAAAAGATGGTGGAATGCGATCATCATCATTACCCTAAGTACATATAAGAAGATATGAAGGATGTGACTCTACTTTGTGTACCAGAGATATGAAAAATTGTGTTCTATATGTGTAATATGAATTGTAATGCACTCTGTTGTTATATATAACAAATCAAAAATTTTTAAAAATGGTTAAAAATGGGAATACTTACATTTGGAGAGAAAAGAAAGTTAGTTTCTGTCAAATTTTAAAGAGAAACATGAAATACTTTATTACTCAAAAGCAAAAATAAAATTATCTGTCATTCTTTCATCCATGTCTTAATTCAAAATATTACTGATATTTTACTATGTACCAAAGAAGTAGTATATTTTAATATATTATAGTAGTATATTTTAATATATTTTTATATTTTATATTTTAATATTGCTTATAGTATTCTCAATGACATTTACATGAAATACATTGCTTTACTTTTACTTTTTTTATTTCCTTGCTGACCTAGAATTTTTAGCTGCTTTTTTTTTGTAGGCTGTTATATAAGTTTATAAGTATTGGTTAGAAAATGATTTATTCTCATTTGGAGACTCTTAAGAAGATAAGCTAATGGATCTTAAAAAGTCCATTTGAACTTAAATAGGAAATTAGTACACTAATTTGAAACAGAGATGATACTTACTAGCCAACTTTTACAGAAATGGTTAATTGAGCTAAAAACCTTGAGAGCAAGGTTGATTTATTGAATATCTGGTAAACATAGTGGAGGCTTTCATACACTTTTAGAAATAAGGTAATTATTGTAGCATTTTAATTTTTAATGCAAGTTTTATGCAGGAAAAGTTTTTCACAGAAGTAGTGTAGCTACTGAAACCGTAATACCTCTGGCAGGTATATACAAGAGTGGGGACTTCAGACCCATTCTTTTATGTGAATGAAATATTAAAATATCAGAGACATGTTAAATTTCATTAATGAAGTGAATAAATGAAATATTTCATATTTCTGCCAACTTAATATCTTTCATGTACTGTAGCATAATGGTAAGTAACCTATTTTGTTAAATTTTCTTATGTAAAACATTTATTCTTGTATTATCTATTGCTTTTTTCATTTTCATCTGGTATTGTCCTGGTGGATTTGCAGCATCACTTTGGGTAGACTCTTTTACCATTTTACCTTTGTTCCAACCTACTGTGGTTTGGGTGTCACTTAAAGATCCATATGCTAAAGGCTTTGCACTCAGTTAACAGTGCTATTGGGAAATGATACAAATTTAAAGGGGTGGGGTCTGATGGGAGGTCTTCTGGTTACTGGAGGCCTGCTCTTGAATGGGAAAGGGGGACACTGGTTCCTTCCTCCTCTCTGTTTTGCTTCACAGCTATGAAGTGAGCAGTTGTGCTGTGCCCCTGGCCAGAGACCTAAAATCAATGGCAAATCATAGACTGAAATCTGCTAAAACTGTGAGTCAAAATAAATGGTTTCTATTATTAAGTTGATTATAGGAATGGAAAGTTGACTACTAGAATCTACTGTCTGTTTCCTATCAAATACTGAAGGTAGAGTTTTTAGGTTATTTTTAGGAATGAGAGACTGAATATGGTGAATGTGGTCTTGATACATGTTGTGATTTTAGATAAAAAAGTATTTGCTGTTATATCTATCAAAAGGCTATCTCATAAAGTCAGAAAGCAGTTTGATGCTTAAATTAGAAAACAAGCTTGTTTGAAAAAACATTGTACTTCCTTATTTCTCCCCTTTAACAATTAGTAATCTTTCTCAGAACAAAAATCTTCGACTAAGCTATTTACATCATTCTCTCACTATGTAAAGTTCACTCTGGCTTGTAATTATTTGTTTTAATCCTTTTACTTTTCTTTTTATTGTCTTTATTTTCCTCATTACAAATATTTTCTTACAAATACTTTCAACAATCATATGATCACTTCATTTTACCTTCCAGTATTTTCAATTCAGAATTCCTAGACAGAAAAAACATAGTTGTATTATAAATTATTCCCTTTTATTTCTCCTTGCTATTTTAATGATGATACCATATTAATTTTAACCATTAAGCACTCAAGTTAAAATTAAGTGGTATGTGATATTAATCAACAACAAAAATGATTAAAAATAAATCCGTTTACACAAACACATCTAGAAGAGATAAACAACTTTGTTAATTTCTCACCAAAAACTTTCTTCATTTTATGTGTAGTTATAGCTCTGGAAAATTCAGTGTATATTAGAATCACAAAAAGATTCTTGTTTTATCAAAAGAATGTATCAACATCACATGATTTCACCCATGTGAAAGTCTAGTAAGACATTTGAAAGATATGTATGACATAACCTAAAAAAAATCTTTACTGAGAAAAATGGTCCCACAAATTGAGATAGGGAACTGCTACATTTTATTGGCTTTCTTTTCTTCTTTTTAAATTAATTTTATTTCCATTATGTTTAAATTCCTATTTTTTAATATGGATTATTATGGCAGCATAAGTTACATAAAGTCTGTGTTACTAATTTCAAAACGAAAAAAAGAATTATGATAATGTTAACAAAAAATTGAAATGAAATTCCTCAGCTATAATTTGGTTTTATAAAAGAAATCTACAATAGCTAATTAAATTATTTTACTTTTTATATCTATGTTTGATGTGTCATATAATTGAGTGAAACTGAACATGTATATACAGTACTAGAGATGGGTAAACTTGGCCTCTATTTATACATCTTTTAATATGTTTTTGTAAGGTTTTAGGTTCAAAAACATGGTATAAGTATTTGCTACAGGGCCTAAATTATAGAAAGATAAATCAATAGCCTTTAATCATTACTGAGGATAGTCTTTCGGGATACTTATTTTTATACATTGAATGAGTATGCAATTATTCGCTGGAGAGATCATGGTGATTTTTTTCTTGTTTAAAGCTAGAATCATTTGAGCAAGAAAATAAATAAAGTAGATCTATATTTAACTCATAGGAATAAAATAAATATACCCTAGTCCATTCAGATATATGTGCCTGAATAAATCAATAAGTGGTAGATAGCAGACTAATCTCACAGACAGAGGAATTCCATATAATATATGTAGTTACTTTGTCTTCAAGGAGTGGCACATGACTCTCCATTCCTCAGCTGTGGCTTGTACATACTGACTGCCTTCCATAGAGTATAGTATAAAAAGAAATATAAAAGAATAATTTCACAGTATAGAAACCTGATAAATCCTGCCTCAACCAGATGATAAAAGTCAATACCAAGGATAATATATCACGTTGAGGGTAAATAATACTGTGGCAAATCTTAAATAAGAACACTGTACCAAAGATTGGACCATTATTCTTCAAATATGACAGAGTCATCAAAACTAAAGTCTGAGAAACTGTCACAGCCTACATAGTTGGGAATCTAGGAAGACTGAGTTTAAATGTAACAGTATCCCAGATGGGTCCTGAAACAGAAAAGGAAATTAGGTAAAAACTCAGGGGATCTAAATTCAGAACACATATTTGTTAGTAATAACGTATTGGTATTTGTTTTGTTATTGTTGTTGTTGTTGAGATTACCAGGGATTGAACTCCAGGGCACTTGACCACTGAGCCACTTCCCTAGCCCTGTTTTGTACTTTATTTAGAGACAGGGTCTCACTGAGTTGCTTAGTGCCTTGCTTTTGCTGAGGTTGGCTTTGAACTCACCATCCGCCTGGCTCAGCCTTGAGAGCCGCTGGGATTACAGGCATGCACCACTGCACCCAACTCTGTTATTTGTTATTAATTGTAGCAAAGCACCATAATGATATAAGATGTTCGGTCCTAATAAGAATAAGTTACACTCCATGTATATATAATATGTCAAAATATACTCTACTATCATGTATATCTTCATAATTTTTTGTAACTCTAAATTGCTTGAAATAAAATAATCACTTTAAAAAGTCTTAAATCACATACATTTTAAAATAACATAACCAGGGCTTCTTGGGGGAAAATGACATATCAAAGATTGAGTAGGATGAATGTAAGATGATATTGGAGCATTTGTTTTGCCAGAAAGTAAGAATGCCTTTAAAAAAAAAAGGAAAGTAGGAAAGAAGGAAGGAAGGAAGGAAGGAAGGAAGGAAGGAAGGAAGGAAGGAAGGAACCTCCAAAACAACCCAAACAACACAAAATAGAGATAGAAGAACACAGGAGCCCAACTGAAAGAGCTCCCAGTAGCCAAAACTAGGATAATATGAGCAGCAAAATAGATAATGATGGCATTAGAACTAAGAATTGGACCTCAAGAATAAAATAAATTCCCACAATTCCACAAGATTATAAACACATTATTGAAAAAATAAACAAATGATATGAGAAGGGAGGTTCCAAAAAAATTCAAATGATACCTTTTTTTATTGGTTGTTCACAACATTACAGAGCTCTTGACATATCATATTTCATACATTAGAATCAAGTGGGTTATGAACTCCCATTTTTACCCCAAATACAGGTTGCAGAATCACATCGTTTACACATCACATTTTTACATACTGCCATATTAGTGACTGTTGTATTCTGCTACCTATCCTATCCTCTACTATCCAACCTCCCCTCCCCTCCCATCTTCTCTCTCTACCCAAATGATACCTTTAGATAATTCCCAATTCTAGGCAGAAGAACTTAACTCTCCTCTGTTTAAGTGTGAGATGGAATTAGCAATTTACTTCCAAAAAATTAGAGTATACCAAGTTAACAGCCCTTAAACCTGGCACACATTATGTTAACTTGTGATCCAGATTAATATCACCAAGGACAAGCCATGTGGTGACCATGTGCCCACCTATTCACTGATATGATGAGATCACAGGGACTCTTCATTTCTGAGCATTTTCCCCCAAACTCATAATACCACTTCATCATGACAAAGTATCAGACAAAGACAAATATGGAGACATTCTACAAAATGCCTAACAAGTACTCTTCAAACTTCTTAGAATCATAAAAACAAGAAAAGACCATCACAGATCAGAGCGACAGAGAAGATTTGGTGAATAAATGCAATGAGACATCCTGGGCAAGATTTGAGAAATGACATTAGAGAAAAATTGGTGAAATCCAAATAAGGTGTGCCATTTAGTTAATAGTATGTGACAATACTAATTTCTTAATTTTGATGATTATATTGTGGTTAAGTAGGATGTCAATATTAGGGGACAGTGAGTGCAGGATTTGTGAGAATTCTGTACTATTTCTGCAGTTTTTCTGGAAATCTAAAACTATTTCATAATTGTTTATTTACTATAATAATGCAAATTAGTGAGACTATTTATATTTTTGAATTGAAACATCAAGAAAACAACTAAAAGAGAGGAGCCATGGCTTGCTTTGAGTCTCAAAGCTATCTATTGACAGAAAAGAAAATGCCCTCAATGAGAACTGCTCTTGAGGTATCATCAAAATCTTTGAAAAGGAGGAAGATATTAAAATTACGATTGTCCAAACACATACAGTTTTGTTACTACTGTGTGGAATTAAATGTTAAAAAGTTTTCATAGAACAAGATAAATTTTTAGCTGTTGGTATAGATTCTAGATTATTTTAGCCAGTCAACTCTGAGGAGACAGTTGTCAAATGTAACTTTATCAGAACAGAATCTTTGCAGGATTTATTCTGATTCTTTAGAAGGGGAGAAATGAAAGAAAAAAAAATTGAAGTACAGAGGAAATGATTTTTAGAATGTTCTATATATCTTTAACCTCAAGAAAATTGTCATATAAATATTATTTTAACATTCAATTGAATCAATGAATCCTGCTTTGTAGAGGTATTTATCAATCAATAAATACTGTCAAAGAATCAAGACAATTTCCTTTTTACTCATGATTAGTATAAATAAAATTTGCAGTATCTTTTGGCATCCCCACAAACACCCAAGCGTTCAAGAGGTGTCTCATCATTGCTTTTCAAAGCACAATATTTCCAAAGCCTATTTATTGTCCTTTCTTAAATTATTCTCCACTTCTAGGAAATTTGTCATGTGACAGGAACACTTTGAGAAAACAGAAGAAGCTGTTTTTGAAAAACAGAATTAGATTCAAGAACGTGCATGTGACCACTGAAGTAAAGCTTTTAATTTTTGACAGAGAATGTAGGAAATTGATTGTAAAAAAAAAATGCGTTGAATTTTTATTTTATTTTATTTTACTTTTTTCAGAAAGATAGGGACACAAGTGCTATCTTGATACTAAAATTGGACATTAGCTTGCATATATGTGTGACATAGTCTCTCTCTCTCTCTCTCTCTCTCTCTCTCTCTCTCAAGAAAGAAGGGATCAAGAAAACTTTGGTCTTGTCCTATTAGAGAATAGTTTTATCTTCTTATTGACAGTGAGGGAGCCTGTCTGGCCGTTGCTTCAACTTATGGAAGAAAAATCAGTATTGGTTCACTCTCTTCTGTCAATAAAAAGCACACCTTGCCACTTCTAGGCTGAGGGATAATAATGAGAGCAGTTGGAACAGAGCCATATATCTTTTCACCACAGGGATTCTAATCAGAATCATTACCTACTTTTGATGTATTGTGAAGATATGCCTTTGCCAAGAAAATTTGAGACAAGAAGTTTCTTTGTGCTATGAATATTAAACATTCTTACATAAAATTGTTACCATCTGCTTACCACCCAGGTGTTCAATGATGAAGTATTGTGAATGAAAAGCTTGTATTACTAAAAGCTTTGAAGACTTATGCTTCATTCTTCACATTGGTATTTCTAATCATTTGATTTTCCAAGCTATGTTTAAATAAGGTTTTGTTTTTCCAAACTATATAAAGGGATAACTAGCTTCAAGATTTAGGGGCTTTTTCCACCTTAGGCAATTTGAGTATTTCCAACTTTTTATACTAACATATATTTTATTAGGGTGAAGATATTTAAAAAACTATACTTTATTATATTATAAATGAACATACATAGACAATGTTTAATAATTGGAAATTTGTTTAAGAAAATAGATTGCTTAGCAAATCCTAGGTTTGGTACAGAATTAAAGAACTCAGCTGAACTATCATAGAATCTATATATTCTACAAAGAACCATGTTTGGTCATTTTTTAATATAATTTAAAATTTATCAAACTGGAACCACTTTCTTCTTCAATTTTCAAACAGCCAATGGAAACACATTGAAGAGAGTATAAGCAATAATAATTTTGTCCCCCATTCATTGGTTTCTTAAAAAAAAATTGAGCATCTCCTCAGCTGACAAGCACTGGTCTTTAAGATTTGCTATTGCTATATTGACACCGATTCTCTCATATTTGTGTGACATGTAATCTGCTTAAACAATCATTAGGAAAATTTTCAAGTTCTTTTTATTATTGAGAAACAAGTAAAAGACAGTATAAGTCAGATTGTTAAGAAAAATGTCCAAATAAATATGATTTATAATTATCTCCTTTGGGGAAAATAAGTCTCTTTAATAATTTTGTTTATATCACTAAGAACCAGCAATGAAATTGTTTTGATTTCTGATCAAAAATTCTGAATTTAAAGAAAAAGCAAGAAAGCAATAGAATTCATGAATAAATATACTAATCACAAAATAGATAATTTTCAGAGGAATCATGAATGTCCAAAACTGACAAAAGAAATAGAATATTTAAATAATAAATTGTCCTTGGGAAAAAATGGATTATACAAAGCAAATATAACCCTAAGTAAATATTATAGAAATACCTTTAAATATATAGTGAAGGAAGAACACCAAGGAAAAGTGAAATTTTAAAAACAATAGGTCAGATCATTGAATGTGGTGGCAGCTTTTGAGATTTGCATGTTTTTTTTTTTTTTTTGGAAAGTATATTCTGGCCTATGGAATATTCTGGCCTATGGAACCATGTCTAAGGGACCTGCAGTCAGCATTGATCTTGGCACCACCAACTCTTGTGTGGGTGTCTTCCAGCATGGAAAAGTGGAGATTAATTATAAATGATTGGGGAACCCAGCTACCCCAAGCTATGTCACCTTCACCTTCATTGGCAAAGAATGATTGATCAGTGATGCTGCAAAGAATCAGGTTGTAATGTGCCCCACCAACACAGTATTTGATGCCAAATATCTGGCAAGGCAGAGATTTGATGATGCTGTTGACCAGTCTAATATGAAGCACTGATGGTGAATGATGCAGGAAGGCCCAAAGTCAAAGTAGAATACAAGGGTGAGACAAAAAGTTTCTATCTAGAGGAGGTATCTTTTATGGTTGGGACAAAGATGAGGGAAATTGAAGAGGCCTACCTTTACCACTGGCCTACTGTTACCATTGCTGTGGTCACAGTGCCAGCTTACTTCAGTGACTCTCAGCATCAGTCAACCAAAGATGCTGGAACAATTGCTGGTCTCAATGTACTTAGGTAATCAATTAGCCAACTGCCACTGTTATTGCTTATGATTTAGACAAAAAGGTTGGAGCTGAAAGAAATGTGCTAATTTTTATTTAGGAGGTGGCACTTTTGATGTGTCAATCTTCACTATTGAGGTCAAATCCACAGCTGGAGACACCCACTTGGGTGGAGAAGATTTTGATGACCCTGTGGTCAATGTTTCTCTCTGAGTTCAAGTGAAAGCATAAGAAGGACATCTGTGAAAACAAAAGAGCTGTCCAACGTCTCCATACTGCATGTGAAAGAGCTAATCATACCCTCTCTTCCAGCAAACAGGCTAGTACTGAGATTGATTCTCTCTATGAAGGAATCAAGTTCTATACCTCCATTACCTGTGCTTGATTTGAAGAGTTGAATCCTGTTCCGTGGCACCCTGTATCCTGTAGAAAAATCTCTTTGAAATGCCAAGTTAGACAAGTTACATATCCATGATATTGTACTGGTGGGTGGTTCTACTCATATCCCCCAGATTCAGAAGCTTCTGTAGGACTTCATCAGTGGAAAAGAACGGAATAAAAGTATCAACCTTGATGATGCTGTTGCTTATGGTGCCGCTGTCTAGGTAGCCATTTTATCTGAACATAAGCCTAAAAATGTTCAAGATTTGCTGCTCTTGGATGTCACTCCTCTTTCCCTTGGTATTGAAACTTCTGGTGGAGTCGTGATTGTCCTTATTAAGTGCAATACCACCATTCCTACCAAGGAGACACAGAGCTTCACGACCTACTCTGATAACCAGCATGGTGTGCTCATTCAGATACATAAAGGTGAGCATGCCATAACTAAGTATAACAACCTGCGAGTTTGAACTCACGGGCACATCTCCTGCACCCCTTGGTGTTCCTCAGATTCAAGTCACTTTTGATACTGATGACAATGGCATACTCGATATCTCTGCCATAGATAAGAGTACAGAAAAAAAGAACAAGATTACCATCACTAATGACAGAGATTGTTCAGGCAAGGAGGACATTGAGAACCTGGCTTAGGAAGCTTAAAAGTACAAAGCTGAAGACAAAAAGCAGAGGGACAATATGTCATCCAAGAATTTGCTGGAGTCTTATGCATTCAACACGGAAGTGACTGTTGAAGATGAGAAACTTCAAGGCAAGATAAATGATGAAGATAAATGCAAGATTTTGACAAATGTAATGAAATCATTGACTGGCTGGATAAGAATCAGACTGCATAATGTTAATCTTTTCTTCCTGCTCTTCCTCCCTGCTATGTTCTTAGTTGCTCTCATTATATCAAAGAAGACATTTGGTATTTGTGTTTTAGGGATTGGCTAGCTTCACTAAGCATAATCTGCTCTAGTGCCATCCATTTCCCTGCAAATTCCATGATTTTGTCATTTTTTAGTGCTGCGTAATACTCCACGGTGTATAAATGCCACATTTTTTAATCCATTCATCTATTGAAGGGCATCTGGGTTGGTTCCACAGTCTAGCAATTGTGAATTGTGCTGCTATGAACATCCATGTGGCAGTATCCCTGTAGTATGCTCATTTAAGGACTTCAGGGAATGGTCCGAGGAGGGCAATAGCTGGGTCAAATGGTGGTTCCATTCCCAGCTTTCTGCGGGAAGAAAAGAATAACATTAAACAGAGACAGGAGGTGGAAGGGAAAGGGAGAGAAAAGGGAAATTGCATGGAAATGGAGGGAGACCCTCATTGTTATACAAAATTACATATAAGAGGTTGTGACGGGAATGGGAAAATAAACAAGGAGAGAAATGAATTACAGTAGATGGGGTAGAGAGAAGATGGGAGGGGAGGGGAGGGGGGATAGTAGAGGATAGGAAAGGTAGCAGAATACAACAGTTACTAATATGGCATTATGTAAAAATGTGGATGTGTACCGATGTGATTCTGCAATCTGTATTTGGGGTAAAAATGGGAGTTCATAACCCACTTGAATCTAATGTATGAAATATGATATGTCAAGAGCTTTGTAATGATTTGAACAACCGATAAAAAATAAATAAAACATAAAAAAATAAAAACATAAAAAAAAAGAATCAGTCTGCAGAGAAGGAAGAATTAAACATCAGCAGAAAGAGCTGGTCTGCAACCCCACCATCGCCAAGCTGTTCCAGAGTGCAGGAGGCATGCCAGGAGGAAATCCTGGAGGGTCACCTCTCTTGTGGTACTTCCTCTGGGCCCACTATTGAAGAGATTGATAAAGTTAGCCCAAGTACAGATGTAGCATTGTTCTGCACAGTAAAATATGGAAGGGCTCAAATTTGTAGCAAATTTAAAGTTGCTTCTATAGAAAATTACTGGGCATTCTCAATATTTGCATATAGAACGGGTACACAGGTAAAGGAAATAACATTGTACTTTATAAGCACTGTATTGCAAATGGAAAATGCAATGTCTTAAATAAAACTATTTAAAATTGGCAAAAAAATCCTCAATAGGTCAAAGTATATGACAATTTGAGTCTTCAATTTCAAGATGAAATATGGCAAATTGAATTTAGCAATACATTAAAATAATTGTTCAGAATGGTCAGGGAATTTTTATTCTAATATCCCAGAATGATTGAACATTAGGCAATATTTGCATATAATTAATCATAAAATAAAATACTTGAAAGGAAATTATATGGTAATCTTGATTTTTTTCACTTTTTAAATTCTAATTTGTTATATATGACAGCAGAATGCATTACATTCATATTACATATATAGAGCAGAATTTTTTATATCTCTGGTTGAACACAAAGTAGAGTCACATCATTCATGTCTTCATTCATATACTTAGGGTAATGATGTCCATCTCATTCCATCATATTTCCTACCCCCATGCCCCCTCCTTTCTCCTCCCTCCTCTTTTCCCTATCTAGAGTTCATCTAATCCTCCCATGCCCCATCCCACCACATTATGAATCAGCATCCTTAAATCAGAGAAGACATCTTGCATTTGATTTTTTAGGATTGGCTAACTTCACTTAGCATTATATTCTCCAACTCCATTCATTTACCTGCAAATACCATGATTTTATTCTCTTTTAATGCTGAGTAATATTCCATTGTGTGTATATATTACATTTTCTTTATCCATTCATCTACTGAAGAACATCTAGGTTGGTTTCACAGTTTAGCTATTGTGCTGCTATAAACATTGATGTGGCTGTGTCCCTGTAATATGCTGTTTTTAAGTTCTTTGGGTATAGACTGAGAAGTGGAATAGCTGGGTCAAATGGTGGTTCCATAACCAGTTTTCCAAAGATTCTCCATACTGCTTTCCTTATTGGCTTCACTAGTTTGCAGTTCTACCAGCAATGTATGAGTGTACCTTTCCCCCCACATCCTCTTTTAAATACATCTTCAGATTGATTTTAGGAATTTACTAATTCAGTAAGAATTAAAGGATGGTTTAGAACATCCTGTTTCAAACAAACTGCTAAGTTTATGTTTATAGGGTTTGACTTAGTGTCATTGCCACTAAAATAAGTGTGATAATCAGGATGTGATGATTGCTATAACAAGCAGTCCTCCAAGTTTGTGACTCACCCAATAAAATTTGTTCATACACCATTTCCCTATGAAAGAAATAAATTATAGCACATCCATAGGAAGCAATATTATACCCCTATTAACTATATAATGGCACAATATAATGTCTAAAAAATGAGGCACACTTAATTGTATTTACAGTATGATATCATTACTTGTTAACTACTTACACACAAATAAACACACAAACTTAGAAGGTTTTATATCAGACTTTTAAGAGCAATTGTCTTTGGGTGATGGCTTAGGGGTGATATTAGGCTTTTTTTGTTTATTCTCTGTGGTTTTAAAATGATCTACAATAATTTATTTTACTTAAAATAAATGAATCTTATAAATGAACAATGAAAGTATCCTAAAAATCAGTCATCAGTTACTATTACATATTCATTTTTATGTAGATTGAAAATTCTCTCATCATGTAATAAACTTTGCCAATATCTGGCCAACTTTTAATCAAGAACATTTCTGGTGTAGTCTATTGCCCACAGTGTGTGTGGTTGATGGATTTTGTCCGTGCCTTTCAATCACATAAGCTATTTGACTCATGACATTGTCATAATTAACCCAACACGAAAATTCTGATTTAGTTGTTGAAGTGATGACCACTAATCCTGTCGGTGACAAGAAAGTCCTGATAATGACGGACTGAGGGGTTGAAAAGGAGGGCAAGTTTGGGGATTTAACTTCCCTGAAACCCTTTTCTTTGAAGGGTTGGACATTGGATCCGATATTGTTTACTTCAGATCTTTGCACAAATCATTCCACGGGCCTCTTTGGGAGGGAAGGGGTTAAATATAGAAGCAGTGCTTGATTTAGGATTTGTTTTGGAACCATTTATCTGTTGGACTGCTGACAACAGTCAACATTTTCTAAATACCTGAAGGAATGAAAGTAGATTGTTATCCAGCAAGAAAGTGGTGGAGGCAACTTGGTATCTCTCTATGTTCATTTAGATGACTGTTTGAGTAAGAAAACCAAAACGCCAAAACTAAAAAAAAAAAAAAAAAAAAAAAAAAAACAGATAAAAGTTACTTATAAATTTGTCATGCATCCATCCTTGGTGTGTGGTCCTGTCCAGTGTCCAAGGTGGCCTACGGAAGACCTTTATTTTGTAAAAGAAAGTTCAAAAAGGCAAAGATATCATTGACTTAGACCAAACATTCACTAACTTCTGCAAATGGATTGTCAATAGGCATTGGCATATTTTCCTTATTTTGGCCAGGAGAAGGGGTAGAGTTATTCTCAATGTTAAGTAAAGGTCATCTCTCTCTGCCATACTGCCAGAGACGAATGGCCCAAGCTGTCTGTTCACTGGGTCAACTTGGGTACTCTCCCATATTTGTACTGGATAGGTAGTCAAGTGAAATGCCAGATTCATCACTGATAGAATTGCTTTCCTGGGTGGCAATCCCTTAATTTGTGTGCCTTCATGGACAATGGCCATCATTTTTAATTACCTTTTTGTCCTGTAGCAGTTCATCTATCTTTTAAACACTTCAAATTTAATCTTCATGTTAGATGAAGAGGGAAAATTTGCTGTGAAATCACGATCAGACTAGTTTCATAAACTTGAGAAATTTTAGGGAAAAAAAAGCTTAAAGGACTCATCAAAATTTGAAAGTCGAAGGCAAATACTGATGGCTTTCTAGTCATTTATTATTATGACAGGATCTCCATGTGGATAATTCTAAATATTTAGATCCTTAAACCATTTGTTTCCTAAAAATGTGAAAAACAGTTTACACCTCTTTTATGGCACCTTTGAAACAATTTAACCATAACACTTCTGATGATTCCAAATAGAACATCTTATTTTTCCCCCGCTTTATATATAAACAACCATAGGCACTGGGGACCCAAGATCAATCAGACATGTCTCTGTGAAGGCAAATAAAATAGCCAAGGATGCTTTTGGAGCAGTGTGTGCAGAGCACTCTGAGTGCTGAGTCCTTCTGGGGTGCTGGGGAGCAGGAAAGGTACAGGGATCAGCAATGATAACCATGGGTCAGGCTCTGGAAATTCTCGAGGTTTCTCCCACCAGAACCTGAGTCAACCCTTGGGATAATTGAGAAAGGTAACTTCCTCCACCTAATGGATGAGAAGACAGAGGTTTAGGGGTGAACTGTCTTCCAAGTCCTCACCTGCCAAGGAGGAGGTGAAGCAGGAACTTGAGAAATGATGTCCAGATCTGGTCTGATCCAAAGCTCAGCGTCTTGACCATGCATGTTGTTTCCTACATAGAGGGGCAAAAGTTGGAAAGGGCCCTGTGGGGAGTTAGTCCAGCCAAGCAGGGGTGACAGAGGAGCATGGGGTGGGGAACAGGCAGAGAGAGGAAAGACACTTCCTACCTACGAGGCAACACAGTAGTCCTAGACACTGGATGACTGTGCCTGAAAACCATGCACTGCAAGATTGGGAGGGATTTTTCTTCTCTCCCTGTGGAAGGGACTGTTCTGAAAGCCCATCTACTTGCTCGCCTGTCCTGGTAGCTCAGCGGCATGTTTGGAAGGTTGACTTAGTGAGTATGCCACTATTTCATTCCGTGTCCCCTCTGACTGAACAGGCCTGTGGTTTCTCTTCTCTTGGGTTCTTCCTTACAGTTCTTGAAGAGAAGTGGAAGAACAGTTCAGGCATCAAACCTCAGAGATAAGGCATCCAAACAATGTCAAGACCGCTGTCCGTCCATCTGTTGTCCCACCTTTTTGAGCCAGGGCCCAGCAGCCCAGTGTATAAATCATGAATTTACACAAAGAGAGATATGGTGGAAGGGAAACGATGAATAGAGTAGGAATCGGGGAGGGTGGGATGAAAGTAAGAACAGAAGAAGAGGAATGCAGAGAGGGAGATAAAGATGAAGGAAGGGGAAAAAGAAATGGGGAGAGAATTACAGAGGAAAGAGCCTTTAGAGGGAGATAATGAGCTAAGCATTAGACCAATTAAAGAGGTGCTGTTTGTAGTACCTTTTCAGTACATAACTGGAATTTCATTCTATAAAATGAGGAAGAGGGAGAATCTAGAGGTTTTAAAAAATAAAACAGTGATCCTTCAACATGCAGTAGAATGTGGAGAAATGGATAAGATCCTCTTTAGACATAATAAAAGACGGGGGGGAAGTTTCAAGGAGATAATGTGACTGCAAGCCCTGTCACATGTTTTAATCCCAGATACTCAGGAGGCTGAGGTGGGAGGGTTACAAAAAGGGTGTTGGAGGGCTACTTCATGAGACCCTGTCCCCAAATAAAAATGCTTCAAAGGACTGAAGGTGTACTCAGTGGAAGAGCACTCGTATGAGTGAAGCCCTGGGTTTAAACTCCAGTGTGACCAAAAGAAAAAGGGAAAGAGAAAAAATATATACCATTCCATGACCTAGGATTTAATGTGACTGAGAAGACCACAGTGTATGCTGGATCAACAGTGCCTGCAACACTAAGCAGAAATCCTTTTGTTCTTCTAATTAAAGACTAGAATATCAATGTGCTTCTATGTAGATATAAAGTACCACATTTTGAAATGGTAAAATAGCCATAAATCTCTCCTATTTATGCCAACTATTAGTTTTGATTTTGTAGAAGCCTAATTTTAAAAGTCCTACCAAAACCTATTATTTAATTTTATGAATAAAAGTAGGAACAAATAAAAAATGCTTGACATGTTGTAGGAAATCTGTAAGTAGCTGTTAAATAAATGTACAATAAGCAAAAACACTTGGCAGTCTCAGCATGCAAAATGATTACAGTCCAATATTTATAATATGTTCTACAACCATAAATTAAATCAAGAAGCTGTTAAATGGAGATGTATCGAACTCTGAAAGAATTCTATTTATACCCTTTCTAGTGCTTCTCCCCAATTATAAGCAATGAATTTAAAATTCCAGTTCATTTTCCAGCTGTGATGTAGGAAAAGATATAAGGGGAAAGAGGAGGGAGGAGAGAGATAGAAGCTGTTAGTTCATTGCTGATATCGTGAGCCACACCATGGTAGACACAGGCATGCACAGATACAATCAGACATGTCACAAAGAAATAATAAGACTTATGAAATTTTTTTCTATTTAATATTTATAAATGGTGTGAGCTATACCAGGGAGTAGGGACCACCAGTATACCAGTAGTTAGAGACTACCACAGACACAAAGGAAAGATGCATTTCTCATGCCTTAACTCATGAACGATCAACCATGAAAAGTACCACAAAGAATGGATTAGTCAGAGCTTCCAATCATAACAAGGACTTGGGTTAGAAAGCACTGATTTCACTTGGCCTAATGATACCTGATGGATAACTAAAAGAAAAATTAAGATTTGGCCCCTCTACCTTCAATTTGTGCCTGTCTCCTTTGCCTTAAACTTTAGGTTGTATTCTCCTCAACTCTGTATATAGTCATGTCAATCACTTAAGGAGTGTCTGTTTAGAAACTGGTTATACAAGGTTTTAGTCTATTTTTTTAACCACTGTGACCAAAAGAACTGACATGAATAATTTTAGAAAGGAAAAGTTTATTTGGGTCTCACAGTTTTAGTTGTCTCAGTCCATAGATGGCCAGGTCTATTGCTTTAGGCCAGAGGTGAGGCAGAACATCATGGTGGAAGAGTGTCCTGGAGGAAAGCATCTGGGGAAATTGCCCCAGGAAGCAGAGAAACAGACTGACTTCTCCTCTCACAAAGGACAAAATATATAGTGCAAAGGCATATTCCCAGGCACTCACCTCCGGAGCCACACCCTACTTGTCTAAAATCACCACCCAGTTAATCCCTATAGGGGGACTAATGCACTGCTTAGGTTAAGACTCTCATAACCCCATCATTTTACCTCTAAATTTCTTGTATTTTCTCACACATGAGCTTTTGGGGGCTATCTTCTATCTAACCATAACATATGTACAACCCACCTTGAACCCTTTCAAGGCTGAGGACACCAAGATAAATGTCTCAGCCTGTTGCCCTCATTCTCCAAGGAGATGATGTGCCTGGAGCTCATGGGAGCTGGTGGCTCCAGGCAGGCACTGTGCTGAGCACCTGCCTCCTCACACACACCCTGAGGTGGTATGGTCCTCACTGCACCTTTCAGATGAGGAAAGTGAAGTATCTGGACGCTCACTCAGGAATATGCTAAGACCTTAGCCGCAGCGCGCAGGCGCCACACGCCAGCCTCGCGCCAGCGCGCCCTCAGTGCGCAGGCTCGCCGGCCGCTCTCTTTTCTGCTCTTCCTTCTCTCTCTCTCTCTACAGGCCGTTGCGTCCTATGTCGCCACGG
Source organism: Urocitellus parryii (assembly GCF_045843805.1). Lineage (NCBI taxonomy): Eukaryota > Metazoa > Chordata > Mammalia > Rodentia > Sciuridae > Urocitellus > Urocitellus parryii. Next base: position 6,894,559 of record NW_027553327.1, on the reverse strand, counting down.
GCCCTCCAGAGGCTGAGAGGGGAACAGCGCGGCCAGGAGCCCCTGGGGCCCTGCGCCCTGCAGTTTGTCCTCCGTGATGATGGGGACACAGAAGAAGAAGGACCAAAACGGGGTCCGGGTGAGCCGGCGCCCCAGGGGCTCAGGGAAGGAGGGTGTCCAAGTCAACAAACGGTTGGAGCTGGTGAGGAGCAGGGCAACCTGTGGGAACTGGGGGCGGGGGCGCGGAGCGTGACGTCATGGGAGGGCGGGGTGGGTGTAAAGTGGGGTCTGTACTGCGGTGAACTGGTGGGCGGGGTCTTGATGTCATGGGTGGGGCCGGGCTACGGGCAGCTCTGCAGTGGAGAGGGCGGGGCCAGACGTAAGGGGCGGGGCTAAGGCGGGACCGGGGCGAGCAGGGGCGGTGTCGAGGGCAGGTAGGGTCGCCGAGGAGAAGGTGGGGCTGTGCCGATAAGGGGCGGGGCTAAGGGCCAAGTAGGCGGGGCGAGCAGTTAAGGGCCCAGGTGACGATACTGAGCTGCATTGGGCAGGGCGGGGGCTTCGCTAAGAGGGTGTGGCTCTGAACTCCAGGGGTGGGACTAAAGGGGAAAGCTGGGGTGGGTTGATGAAATTGAACTACAGCGGGGAGGGTGTGGCTCTGTACGGTTGGAGGGGTTGTGGCGGGCAGGACCGGCTAAGGGGGTCGCAGTGAAGGGGATGAATGATGGGACTGCGCTGCTGCAGGGAGGGCGGCTGCTGCTGCGGGGACGGTGGTGTGTGATGTTAGAAGTGAGGCTGGGGTGAGCAGGGGCGGCGTCAGAAAGGAGGGGTCCCCTCACTGCAGAGGGGAGGGTGGGGCAGCGGCGTCCAGGGGCAGAGTGCCAGGGCAGAGTGCGGCTGTTGACTGCGCTGCAGTGAAGGGGTGGGGCAGGGCTTCCTGATTCCGGTCATCCTAGATTTCATAGTTTAGCATCTCCAAAACCTTTCAGTTTATTCATAACACCTCTGCCTAACCGGGGATGTTGCATCTTGCTCCTTCCTGCCTCCCTCACCTAGGTGTCCGCTACAGGGAGGTAAAGGAAAGTGAAATGCCCGCTGGTCCCACGATGTTTTCCCCTTAGTACGGGCCTCATCTGTAGTTTCTCGTTTGTATGGGTTATCTGATAGTGGCTTCTCTGAGCTGGCAGGTAGCATGACTGTTTTGCTCACCTTGTATCAGTCTCAGTTGCCCCTGAGTTTTTATCGAGTTGGCAAGTTAAAAGGCTATAATGTTAAAAGACATTGTGGAGTATGGAAATTGTCCTTAGATAGTTTGGGGATTTGCTTTAAAAGTTATTGACCTTGCCACTTAAGAGCTGGTCTAACCCCATAGTCTGGTGGAGGTGGGACTGAAGTCCCTTCTTTGAATTCTATGTCTGTACCCGACCTCTTCTGTTTCTCAGCCTGAAAGTAACTCTCCCCAGCTTTCTATTTCTTTCTATCTTTTTTATTATGGAAAATTTCAAACACAGAGATATGGTAGTACAGGTACTTCATGTGTCCATCCCTGGGATCCCTAATTATGGACACTTGGCAACTACTATCTGCCTTGGACTTTCACTCCCTTCTCTCCAGGGATGACTTAAAAACATCCAAGACAGCACACCACTTGCCCTTAAACTTGCCAGTCCTGTTTCTGACAACTCTCAGGGTGCACCACTTTTCATCCTGTCCCATTATTACCAGCTCAGGATCAGTTGTGAAGTCTGCCACTTCACAAACCTTTTGTCCTTATTCAAATGCCCTCCAGATTGTCTTTAAGAATAACTCCCAGGCGGAGGGCATTTACATGTTCTGGGTACCACTCATTTCTTCCTCACAGTTTGGGAAGTGGGGTGATGTTGACAGCAGCGGTGACATCTTCAATTTATACTGGGCTGTGGCTCAGTGCTGGATCCCTTGCCTCAGGCATTGGAGGCAAGGGCTCCATCCCTAGCACTGCAAAAGAAGAAAACAGGAAAAAAACCACATACACATAATTAAATTTAGGCTTTTTTATTTGAACCTGTGCTCTCTAAACCACACAATGATATTGTCCCTGCTGGTGAAAATTGGTGGGTGAATAGAGAAATAGAGGTGTTCAAGGTTATGAAAAAAAAGAAGAGATGATTGTATGTCTGAATGGGAAAAAATAATGCTTATGTGAATCCCTCCTTGAAATCACTCTGGTCCAAGAGATTGGCTTGGGGCTTTGTGATTGTGTAAGCCTTCTGCTTGTTGTGTGGGGTGTTTTGTTGTGTTGTTGTTGTTGTTGTTTAGTTTTGACTTTTGTACTGGGGATTGAATCAGGGGCATTTTATTACTGAAGCAGGGTCTTGCTAAATTGCTGCACGTCTCACTGAATTGCTGAGGCTGGCTTCAAACTGTTGGTCCTCCTGTCTCAGCCTCTCTAGTTGCTGGGATCTTGCATTTTGGTGCTGGGAATTGAGCCCAGAGCCTCGTGCATGCTAAGTATCCTCTTCCACCAAACTGCACCCCCGGCCCCTGCTTTCTGAGGGTATTAGTATCACTGACTTAGGTCCCCTTCCCAGTCTCTGGATTTGTGCATGAGCTCTATATCTGTATCCATGTGTCCAAATGCACCTGACCTTACAGACTAGGGCTTACCTGCTCCTCAGGCTTCCCTGTCTCTGTTGAAAACCACATGCCAAGATCAGCCACCTGGAAGATGTCCCTGGTCTCTTGACATTTGTGCAAACCATTGAAAAGTCCTGTGTGGCTCTAAGTGCACAGGGTTGTGACCCATTCTTCCCAGTCTCCACCTCTGCTTGTCCAGGCTGCCTAGACAGCTCTCCTCACTCGCTTTTCTAGCCTGCTCTGCTCAGCCACACTGCCCTTCCTTTGCTGCCCTCTATGCCTACAGTTCCCCACGTTCAAGTACCAACACATGGTTGGATCTTTCCTCCCTCAGAGGCAGAGTCTCTTCCCCGTCACACTGCCATACAGACTGATTATGGTCACAGTTGCCCTACAGTCCCATTCCCTCTATTCTGGCCCTTTTCCATCTTCTGGCAGTTACCTGCGAACATACTGTATACATTACTTGTTTGTTCTTTGTGTTTTGCATGGGTTGCTTCCTGGGGCTGAAGTGTCTGCTTCCTGAAAGGACTTTGTTGCTAGCTGTGTGTCCCCACCACCCAGCAGGCATGCACAGAGCTCCTCCTGGAAGACCGAAGGCATGTCTTCCTCAGGGTGCAGGCTCCTGGGCTGTAGAGTCAGTGACTTCCATTCCAATGTGGGATCCACCTCTTCTGGATGTAGGAGCATCGATGAGATACCTGATGAAAGCTTTGGGATGCTTTCCTTGGCCTTGTGGGACTGTGGTGAAGAGATGCTGGGCCCTCAGTGGGCACTCAGCAAGTACGGAAATGATGTGATGTTGAAATGGAGGAAGCAAGAGAGCTTTTCTAGAAGAAAAGCCTCCCGGGGAAATGGACGCAGACACCTATAGGCCTGGTCCCCACCTGCCGCCTAGAGTGTGGACCTTGGTGTCATGCATGGCTCATGGGTGTTCCTTTGGCTTTGGTTAGAAATCACCTTTACTGTCTCAGTCAGGGGGTCCTAAAGACAGCTTACTGAAGTTAAGTCAGATGAAGTGCCGTCAGATGCACCCCAGGGGTATGTAGTGAGTCTTGACAGAGGCATGCACAGCATGAGTGCCACACCACATTCTGAGAGCTTGCCACCTGCAGCGTGTGCCCCCTTTCCCTGCGTGTGTGGAGTCCTGCCTGTGTCTGCATTTCCCACTAGCAGAGTCTTCCAGAATGTGCTCTTTCCTTCTGTCCTCGCTTGCTTAGCCTGTGCTTTTGAGTTTCATGCAGGCTGTGGGTTTTCGTGGTCAGCTCCTTCTTGCTGAGTAGCAGTGTATTGCAGGGTGTTCATCCGTGGTGTTTCAGGGGTCTGACTCAGTTCTGGTTGGGGGCTGCTCTGCCTGGAGTTGCTGAGCTCTAAGGACAGGTGTTTTGTGGGTTTGGGTTTCATTTTGGCTGATGGGGCATCTACAGGGAGAACTGCTGCATCGGGAGTGGATGCGTATACCTGGACCAGCAGGTGCTGAGCGCTCCTCCAGCGTTTTATCCCACCTGCCTATGGGCTGTGTGAGGCTGAAGGTGCTCCAGCCTCCAGGGAATTGGTGTTGGCAGCCTCTGCCCCCATCCCTCAGCAGGGACAGTGCTCCTCACTGGCTTTTGATTTACATTTCAATAAAGATGTTGTTGGGTGTCTTTCCATGTGCCTATTGTCCATTTGTTTGTCTTCTTTTTATTAATATTTTTTAGTTGTAGATGGACACAATATCTTTATTTTATTTTTATGTGGTGCTGAGGATCGAACCCAGGGCCTCGCATGTGGCTAGGTGATCGCTCTACCGCTGAGTCACAACCCCAGCCCCTGTTTGTCTTCTTTTGTGAACCGTCTCTTCACATTTTGCTGCCTGTGGTGGATTCCAAGGCTGCTCTGTGAGCATGGAGCACTGACACCTGGCCAGACATGTGGCTGCTCATCTTGCTGCTGCCTATGGATTTCCAAAGAGGTTCTATTCAGTCAATTCAAGTGTTCTATGGGTTTTTGCCCTTATAACTCATAGGTGGAAATAATAGGAGTGTTTTCACATGCACAGGCCCTGGTTTGATCCCCAGCACCATGCATATGTGCCTGTACACACAGCATTTGTTAGTGTTCTGTATGAGGAAGCAGAGGTGTGCATGACATGGAGCTGCTTCATGACTACACAGCTGGAACGTGAATGCATTGGCCTGACCTTATAACTGACCTAAGTGCTGTGGTGGGCGGGCTTGCTTACAGGGGGCACGTAACCTGATGCAGTTGGCCCTCCATACCTGCAGCTCCCACCAACCACAGGTTGAAATATGTCTCAAATTCACAGGTGTGCTTCTTGTGTGTAAATGTGTTTCTTGTCATCGCTCCCTGAACAGCACAGTGTGCAGGCTACTGAGACAGGATTTGAGTTAAGTTAGGCAGAACACACAGGTGTGCACAGGCTCTGTGCAAACACAACACATTCCATAGAGGGGACTGGAAACATTCCCCCACCCCCCTGCGCATGCACAAATGCTAAGGGGTGACAGGGCAGTGCAGCCATTGAGAAATGATGTTATGCAGCAGGACGTCTTAGTATTTGGGACCAGTGGCTACTTTGACATGCTGGTGGAAACCAGATACCTAAAAATCATGAGTTTACTTTATTGCATTGAAAAATTTTCCCTCAGTCCCTTTCAAAGAATTATGTGTGTATGTCTGTCTTGTTTTTGTGTACAGTATAGTTCCTGTTCCCTGATGGTAATTGAAATACATTTAAATTGTGCTATTAAATAACCAAAAAAAAAATAAATTTCAGTGTTCAGGCTGCTGCTGTTAGGCTGGAATAAAGACTTGAAATGCTGTGGTGGTTTTAAACTTGCCAACACTGTGTCATCTTTATTTTTGATAGTCATTTGATTTTTTTCCCCCTTTGGTACTGGGAATTGAACCCAAGGGTGCTTAACTACTAAGCCACATCCACAGCCCTTTTTAAATTTTTTTTTCTTTTTTTTAATAATTTTTTTTAGTTATAGGTGGGCACAATATATTTATTTTATTATTTTATTTTTATATGGTGTTGAGGATTGAACCCAGTGTCTCACGCATGTTAGGTGAACGCTCCACCACTGAGCCACAACTGCAGCCCCAATTTTTTTTTTCTTTTGAGACAAGTTCTCACTAGGATGCTTACAGCTTTGATAAGTTGCTGAGGCTGGCTTTGAACCTGCGATCAGCCTCAGCCACTAGGATTATAGGCATGTACCACCACACCTGTGATAGTCATTTTATTTTTTTTTAATTATTTGTCCTGAACTTCTCAGAAGATGATATACAGTCAGTCAAAAAATATATGAAAAAGTGTTCATCATCACTAGCAACCAGAGAAATGCAAATCAAAACTACTCTAAGATTTCATCTCACTCCAGTGAGAATGGCATCTATTATGAATACAAACAACAAGTGTTGGTGAGGATGTGGGGAAAAGGGAACACTCATACACTGCTGGTGGGACTGCAAATTGGTGCAGCCAATAAGGAAAGCAGTATGGAGATTTCTTAGAAAATTGGGAATGGAACCACCATTTGACCCAGCTATCCCTCTCCTCGTTCTATACCCAGAGGACTTAAAAACAGCATAATACAGGAATGTGGCCACTCAATGTTTATAGCAGCACAATTCACAATAGCTAAACTGTGGAAACCACCTAGATGCCCTTAACAGATGAATGGATTAAAAAATGTGGCATATATACACAATGGAATGTTACTCAGCAATAAAAGAGAATAAAATCATGACATTGCAGGGAAATGGATAGAGTTAGAGAAGATAATGCTGAGTGAAGTTAGCCAATCCCCCAAAGCAAATGTTGAATGTTTTCTCTGATATAAAGAGGCTGATTCATAGGTAGGGGAGGAGAGAGTGAGAGGAATAGACAAACTCTAGATAGGGCATTGGGGTGGGAAGGGAAGGGAGGGGAGGGGGCATGGGGTTAGAAATGATGGTGGAATGTTATGGACATTATTATCCAAAGTACACGTATGAAGACATGAATTGGTATGAATATACTTTTTATATAACCAGAGATACGAAAAAATTGTGCTCTGTATGTGTAATAAGAATTGTAATGCATTTCGCTGTCATATATAAATAAATTTTTTAAAAAATTATTCTAATTAGTTACACATGACAGTAGAATGCATTTTGACAGGGGCTGGGGCTGTGGCTGTGGCTCAGTGGTAGAGCACTTACCAAGCATGCATGAGGCACTGGTTTCCATCAGCACCACAAAAAAATGAAATATTGTGTCCATCTAAAAACTAAAAAGTAATTTTTTTAAAAAAAAGAATGTATTTTGACACATCATACATAAACGGAGTATAACTTCTTGTTTTCTGGTTGTACATGATGTAGAGTTTCACCGTTCATGTAGTCATATGTGCACATAGGGTTATAATGTCTGATTCATTTTACTGTTCTTCCTACCTCCATCCCCCCTTCCTTCCTTTTACTCCCCTCTATATAATCCAGAGCGCTTCTAGTCTTCCTAGCCACCCCACTCCCACTTGCTATGAATTAGCATTCACATATCAGAGAAAATATTCCGCTTTGGTTTTTCGAGATTGGCTTATTTTGCTTAGCATCATATTCTCCAGCTCTGTCCAGTTATCAGCAATGCCATAATTTTATTCTTTTTTAAAGATGATTAATATTTCATTGTGTGTGTATATATATATACATATATATACACACACACACATATGTATGTGTATATATATATACACACACACACACAATGAAATATAAATGTATATATTTTTTATATATGTATATAAATATATATATATACTCATATACATATATGTGTGTGTGTGTGTATATATATATATATATATATATATATATATATATATATACATACAAATCACATTTTCTTTGTTCTTTCATCTGTTGAAGGGCACCAAGGTTGGTTCCATGGTTTAGCTATTGTGAATTGAGTTGCTATCACCATTGATGTGGCTGTATCATTATAGAACTTAGTCCTTTGGGTATAAACTGAGGAGTAGGATAACTGTGTAAAATGGTGGTATCACTCCAGATTTTCTGAGGAATCTCCATGTTGTTTTCCAGAGTGGTGACAACAATTAGTCATTTGATGTTAATTGCATCAAGAACAAAACTCCCTGCTGGGCATAGTGGTCATGCCTGTAACCCTAGTAACTCTAGAGGCTGGGACAGGAGAATTGCCTCATCAGACTTGAGGACAAAATTATTTTAACATGAACAAGAACAATATTAGAAAATTATAATCCTTATAATACGCACCTTTTTTTAATATTTATTTTTTAGTTTTCGGTGGACACAACATCGTTGTTTGTATGTGGTGCTGAGGATCCAACCCGGGCCGCACGCATGCCAGGCGAGCACGCTACCACTTGAGCCACATCCCCAGCCCCCGCCCCTTTTTTTTTAGTTTGAAGTATTGGAATTGAACTCAGGGGTGATCTACCACTAAACTATACCCCCAGCCCTCTATTTTTCACTTTGTCACTGAGGTTGCTCAGGCTGGCCTCAAATTTGCCTTCCTCCTGACTCAGCCTCCCAAATAGAGTCTCTGGGGTGACAGGCATGGCAAGTTGTCTTCACATCTGGCTCAGCTCTACTTCGTAACGTACACTGTGACCCCTGTGCAGAAATGACCTCGGCTTGTTTCACCAGATAAATGTCGAGGATCTTGAGGACGACCCGGTAGTGAACGGAGAGAAGTCTGATTGTGTGTTAACAGATGCTGCAGTGTCAGGGAACAAAGGAAGGTTTCAGCGTGGAAACCCAGAGACCAAGCGGGAAGGAAATGTGGCCAAGGCTGCACCCCCGGAGCAGGTATGGGGACCCCATGGTAACAAGGAGGCTGGCATGTCAGGGAAGGGCTGTGGCATCCTGCCACATGCCACCTGTGTCGGATTTTTCTTGGAGGTATAATTTTCTGAATTTGCTTTGGCTGATTCTGTGGGATCCCTGATGAAGTTTGTGCTAAAGTCCTTGAGATCAGTGGCAGCCCCAGGGGTATTGCATGCAGGTCCCTGCCCTGCCTGCTGCCCACTGTGCTCCAGGCAGCTCTGTGCCTTCTGGGAGCAACCACTTCTGGTGAAGCGTCCCTGAGGAGCTTCTCGCTGCCCAGAGGAGCTGGCCCAGTCAGGGGCAGGTGGGCGCCCCAGGCATCCTGGACCAGCTCTGCAGCAGGGCAGGGTGGGAGAGAGAGGCCACACTGACAGCAGGGGGTACGGGCAGGGTCCTGCTGCAGAAGGATGTGAGGGGCCGCAGGTGCTCCAAGTGGTGCTGGCTTGCTGCTTTGGTTCTCATTGTTTAAGAGTTTGCTTCTCTCTCCATTGATTAAAACATCTTATTTTTATTAGTCTAATGCAAGTGGAAAACTCTGGAAGAAGAAGCAGAAAAATAAGAAAAACAGTACAGGAGAAGCCTCGGTATGCGACCAGACTTGACTAGCCCCTACCCAATCCCTCCGTGCCCCTTGGGCCGTGTCCCTCACGGTGGTGCTGGGAGAAGACCATTTTATTTGATGTCTTCATTTTTTCCTGTCAGGAGTATAACTATCTAAGAGGTCAAGGACAAAGAAGAGTCACCTACAGTTTTGCTTGTGATTTGCCCCTTTGTTCCTTGGTTGTCATGGCCTACTCCTAGTTTCCGTGTCCCAGCTGCCCTCTGCAGGGAGAGTCCCTTCCCAGCCCTGCTTCCTGTTGCTGTTCACCCAGCCGTCATCCCGCCAGTGCACGAGGGGTGCTGGGTGTGGAAGCCCACAGACCAGATCCCCCTCAGTCAGCACGTTTCATTCTTGCCTTGATCCTCCTTGTCTCATTGTTCATCCTGAAGAGAGGTGGTAGCTTTGTTGCTGTTCAGTTGGAGTCACAGGTCCCAGTTCCATTCGCCTGAGGATGTGAGCTCACCTGTGAGACATGAAGTGTGGCTCTCTGGCCCGATGGTTCCCAGGGCCTTCTGGATTAGTGATGGTTCTGAGCTTCCTCCTATAATACATCTCCTCCTTCTGAGTTAGATCATCTTTTAGAAAGTACATACCAAATAACTTTTCAAAGTAACTCTTTGTTATTGGTTGTCACAGCACTTGGAGTGAAGCCAGTGTGGTGATTAACAGTTCCTTCTGGGCTTTTAGGAAAGTGGGATGGAGGATATCGACCACATCTTGGAGAGGATTGAGGATGGCAGTGGGCTCAGCCGCCCGGGTCGCCCACCACTGAGCTCCAGGAAGCATGTCCTGTATGTGGAGCACAGGTATGGCCTCGGCCTCTGATTTTGACGCGGAGGAGTGATTTAGAAAGAGGACAGTTTGCTGTCTTTATTTATTTAGAAGTGTTAAGAGTTCATTATTAAACATTTAGGAAGTAGAAAAAAGGAGAAAGAAGTAAGGAAAAGACATCTGTGTTTCAAAGGACTTTTTTTTTTGGTACTGAGGATTGAATCCAGGGGTGCTTTACCATTGAGCCATATCCCCAGCCCTTTTTATTTTTTTGAGGCAGGATCTCACCAAGTTGCTTAGGGCCTCACTAATTTGCTGAGGCGGTCCTCAAATTTTCGATCTTCCTGGATGCTGGGATCATACCGGAGCATCACTGCACCTGGCTCCTTTTTATTTTTGATTTTGAGACTGGGTATTGTTAGCTTGTTTAGGGCTTGCTAAGTAGCTGAGGCAACCTCTAACAAGGAGTCCTCCTGCCTTGGCCTCTGAGTAGACACGGGTGTGGCACCATCATGCCCAGCTCAGGACTTCCAAACAGCTTGCCTTTGTATGTCTCATGAGGCGTTTTGAGCTGTACCAGTGTAGTGTCACCCTTGGATGATCACCCATCTCTTGGTCTGGTGGGTGCTTAATGAAACCTGATCTTTGCCAGCTTTGACAAGCAAGCTGCCTGTATTGTTGAGGCCCTCCACTTTGCGTCAGGGTGCATGCTCCCTGTACGAAGCCTGGCAGATGAACACTGGACCCGCAGGTTCTCTCCTAGCAGTGACCAACTGCATCCCTTGGGTGCCCCATGGGGCCAGTCATGGTCAGGTCCTTTTGCAGGTGGCAGATTTAAAGAAAGCAGGCCTAGAAATCACCTTTCAAGCCCAAAATCATTGTTCTTTGGCTGGACTCTTACTTAGCTTTCTGCAATTTTGAGACATTGTAGGAAAGCCTGACTTAAGTTTTCTTCCTCACATTTCCCACATTCTAGACACTTGAATCCAGACACAGAACTGAAATGGTATTTTGGTGCTCGAGCGGTCCTGGGGGAGCAAAGGTAAGGCCCACAGTAGCTGCATTCTCAAGCTGTTTTTACCTGCTTTCATTTCTTATGGGTGGGGCAGCCATTGAAAACCCTGGGGGAGAGTACTGAAAGCCACACTGGACAGATGGAGCCCTTCCAGGGCCTGTGCAGATGGCTGAGACGCCAGGAGGCCAGGCTGTTTCACACCTTCTCAACTGTGCACCTCATATTTTTAAAAGGGTCCTAAAAGCTGTTAAACTTTGAATCCTGAAATTTTAGCCAGATCCATTTTGTTTCTCCACCAGCAGGAAAAATGACAAAAAGTTTGGGTTCTGAGATCAGTTTTATGTCACCTAACTCGTTCCTGGCTAGTCAGCTTCTGCAGTGTCAGCTGATGGTGAGCAGGCAGTGGAGTGTCCCTTGGCTTTTCCAGGGGAAGTCAGGGCCCATCCTGGGACTTTCTGTAGGAGGTGGGAGTTCCACTCTCCATCTCCTTACCGAAACATCCAGAAGTTTGTGTCTTTTTAAGTATGTATTTTCTGATTATAGAGCTGAATGCTTTTTGTTAAAACTCTGAAGCAGTGTAGAAATGTTCCCTCTTATTCTGATCACCTGTGGCCATGTCCTCAGGCCTTTCTGCACGCCTCTCGAGGAAGCTGTGCTGGCTTTGGCATGTCGGAGTCCCAGGTGTCTTCTGTGCCTGATGCACAGGGTTCTTTGTTAGGCCAAGGATAGGCGTGTCCACACCTTGGCTGCAGGCCCCCTGCATCCAGTGCCTTGAAACTGTGTGAGGTGTGCACGCGGCGCCCTTGTCTGACTGGTGTCTGTTGGGTCATGAGTGGGCCAAGGATTATTTTCAGACTTCGTTTGTTCCCACTTTCCTTGTGTTTAACAGTTTTTGCCTTGTATTTTTGTTTTTAAGTGTTTGAGGACTCATGGGTTTCTGACTTCTGTGTGTTTTGGGTTATTTGTGAAAAGCACTTACATGAGCCACTACCTGTGCTGCTCAGGCCAAGTTCTGCCGCTCAGCCCAGCTCTGTCTGCCTGCCCCTGTGTTACATTTTTGCATCATCTTATTTTTGTAAATTATAGTTATTATCAGTCATTAGTTAATAATTACATTTGTTTTTTAGTGTTTGTGGTGCTAGGGAGTGAACCCACAGCCACACACCTCCGAGCCACACACCTCTGAGCTGCCCCCTGCACATATTTCAGTTTTATGTATCTATTTTTGAGGTGAGGCCCTCCGTGCTTCCCAGGCTGGTCGCACACTCATGAGTCTGCATGGACCTCCCCCTCAGCCTCCCAGGCAGCCAGGACCACAGGTCTGTAACCAGGTCAGCTCACTTACTACCTTTATAGTAGCACACTTTTTTGTTGTTTGTTTCTTCAAAAATTTAAGTCCTACTGAAGTATGTCCAGTGAAAAGCTGTGGTTCCCTCCTTCTTGGTCCCCCACCCTTGTCCTGTTGTTCAGAGACCAAACCTTAGCTCCTTTCTGTTCCTCCCTCCTGGTGACCATTCAGGGTTTCCATATAGCTGTGCACTGATCTTTGGGGGGAATCTGACTTCCTCCTGATACAGATGGGGTCTGCTCCCTTCCCCCTGTCTGTGCTGTCTCCACACCCCCAGTGTCACGACCCTTAAGGTGCTCCTCCTGACCCTCCCTCCAGCATCCATCAGGGCTGCCTCCTCCCCTAGACTTCTGGCTGGCAGCTCACCTCAGACAGACCTGGTGGTGCCCAGGATGCTGTAGACTTCCAGGCACCGGTGGTTTCCTTTCCACTGTTTGCTGCGTGTGCAGAGTTGTGCCATGTTGTGCCTTTCAGCCTCTGGCCATGCTTTTCTTTTTGTGTATTTGTTCTTCTCACACAGTTTTCATGTCTCTTTTTCAGAAAAGAAAGATGCTGTTTTGTCCTGTTCTGGGTAGTCCAGCTCCTTATTCCTTGTTTTGTTTTAGTGAAATAGGGCACTGTTGAAAAGCCTAGAGATTGGTCTACACACATCCACATCCCATCACTCAGCTCAGGGTGCAGCCCTTCCAGGCCTGGCTAAGATGCCACCTGGCAAGGGAGCCAGACCCCCTAACAGCAGCTAAGAACTCTTGCCCAAAGGGGGCCTGGTACCCTCAACTTGTCGCTCACATAAGAGTCGCAGGGAGCTGGGTGCCTGAGGACCCTCAACACTCTGCTCTCGGTCTTCTTCCTTGCAGAAATATGCCAAATTACTCCTCAGTTTTCCTCATTGTTTCCATGTTTTCCTTTTCAAAGATTGGAGTCATATTGCTGGGGTGTGGGTCACAGGTCCACTTCCCTAATTTGCCTCTGGCCATGGCCAGGCATTCCTCCTGTGCAGCCTGTCCCACAGGAAGCAGCTCGTTTGCTCAGGGAATTGCAGTGGCCCTGAGCTCCTGCTCTGCACCATGTTCTAGGGTTTCACTTTTGTTTCCTTTTTGTCCTTCTTGCCTTCCTGCTGGACTGTTGGCCTCCCTGTTCCCCTGGATCTGATGGTAGCTGCTTGCACAGGTCGCAGCTGGGGTCCCCTCTTCACGCAGCAGTGCTTTGCTCTCCCTCCCTGTGTGCCCCCTGCCCACTGCTCTGCCTCCAGGGAGAGCTGGAGGGATTGGGTGGCCAGCCTGGTCCCTGACCCATGGAGGTAAAGCTGTGCCTGTCTCCTCCTCCCCAGGCCGCGACAGAGGCAGCATGTATAACCCAAGTGCACGTGGCTGACAACCCCCAAGAGCACCTGGCCGCAGTACAGCAAGCCAGGTGAGTCTGTCACTCCTGCAGCAGGGGGCTGGCACGCTGGCCTCAGTGCCTTCCAGGTGGGCCTTGCAGCACCATGTACAGCTACGTGTGAGGTATAAAGTTCCTGAGGGTGCAGCAGCCTGTATGTCCCCAGCTGGCCTGGCCTGTGCAGAAGCTCTCAACTTCCGTGCCATCTGCCTCGTCCTCTGGGTGCCATGCTACAGGAAGCAGCTGAACAGAGGCTTGCATTTTTAAGTGTTTCTTTTTGTGTGTGTGTGCTGGCACTGAGCCTGAGCCCTCCAAGCCTCACATGCCAGGCTGGGCTCTGCTGCTGAGCTGCATCCTCAGCCCTTGAGTTTGTTTTCACATTATGATAATTTGGGGGCTGGGGTTGTAGCTCAGTGGTAGAGCGTTTGCCTAGCATGTATGAGGCCTTGGGTTCGATTCCTAACACCACATAAAACTAAATAAGCAATATAAAGGTATTGTGTCCATCTACAACTAAAAATATTTTTAAAAATCAATAATGTATGATAGTTTTATGTTTAAAGAAAACAGCCATGCAGAAGGTGCAGGGTAGGAAGTGAATGCCCTCTCTGGGCATCGGCTGCACAGCATAGAGAAGCATCCAGACAGCCCTCTGCAGGTTGATGGGGCACATACTGTAGAAGAGGTCATGGGTGTGTGGAGGACATGTGTGGAGGGTGGTAACCAATGCACCTCACCTGCTGTGCCTGTGGGGTTGGGATTCTAGAAGAATCCCCTTGGACTCCCAGTGAGGATCGCCTGGGAGTTCGGGACCTGTGCTTGTAGGATCAACCCTGATGCCTCTCATGTATCTTCTGTTCCCACCAGGCCTCTTGCCCTTCTAGCAAAGGAACCCGAACATGGTAGAGATAGGGGCTCATTGTCTCAATCTGCAGGACTTGGACCTTGGGCCGGGCTCTCAGGAGGGAGTAGCTCAGGGGAAGCCCATGAGAACCATTGGCCATTTAGCGGTTGTCTTAGCAGACTGAGTTTTTCAGGTTAACCAGAAGAAATGGTCCCTCCATACAGTCACACAAAAGGAGCAGAACCGTATTTGGTCAGAGGTTACACGTGGCCAAGGCCTCTGACCTGGCCCTGTGCCTACTGCACGCCTCCTGCCCCAGCCCCTCACAGCCACCCTGGCTGCTGGTCCCAACCAGATGTGATCGGGCACCCAGATGGACCTCCATACTCCCATCCCTGAGGTTTGTTGTCCTGGGCCACTTCGGCTCCATCCTTTCCCAGAGCTCATCTGAATTCTATAGAGAAGTGAGTCTTTGTGGAAAGCAGACGGAGGCCAGCTCCCGGGACAGCCCAAGCAAGCAGTGGGAAGCAGGCCCAGGTGTTCTGAGAGAGTCCCCAGACGTCAGCCTCTGGCCCAGAGGCAGCCCAGCCCCAGGCCTGGGTGACCTGTAAGACCCCTCAGATCGAGTGGGTTGGTATCACAGAGTCCTTTCTGAGAACAGCACAAGGGAGACTGTTGGGGCTGCTGTGCTCTGTAGAGGCGCCATGTCCTGGCCTCCAGCACACCCTCTGTACACTCTCACCTGCCAGGTCTGTCTATGCGGCTGTTGGAATCGAAAAAAGGCCTTTCCTTCTTTGCGTTTGAACACAGTGAGGAGTACCAGCAGGCACAGCACAAGTTCCTGGTGGCCATGGAGTCCATGGAGCCAAACAACATTGTGGTGCGTGGGCCCCGCAGCTGCCAGTGGGTGGAGGGCGAGTGCCCGGGCAGCTGCTTCCCTGGCAGTGGGGCCCCCGGACCCGAGGGGCACTGTGAAGACTTGGCACTCAGGAGACTTGGCACTCAGGTGCTCTCCTGCTGGGAGCTGCGTGTAGTGGCACTATGGTCCTTCCCAGGTGCTGCCTCTGTCTTGGCCTCACTGGGGAGGTAGGGGGAGCATGTAGATCCTGCTGGCCCCATGTCCTCCACGTAGGGGGGCGGGAACCTGCTTGCTTTCAGTCCTCTGTCCTGAGACCTGGGAGCCAAGACAGCCCCACTGGGCAGGGAGGGTCCCCAGTTCCTACCTGGAGCCAGGTCCAGGCCTTGGCTGGGTAATAGCAGTGCACACCTGGAGTCCAAAGGGAATTTTGTCTGTCACCTGGTGATCATGTCTCCTGGTGTGCACAGGTCCTGGTGGACTGCAGGGGTGTCCTGTGGGTCCCTGCCTGTGACCTTCCTCCAGAGCTGCCCTTCTTTTCTGGTAGGTTCTGCTCCAGACAAGCCCCTACCATGTGGACTCACTCCTGCAACTCAGTGATGCCTGCCGGTTTCAAGAGGATCAGGAGATGGCACGAGACCTCATAGGTGAGACCCAGTAGGCAGTGCAGCCTGCCTGTTCTCGCCACTAGAGCAGATGCAGGTGGCAGGACGTTGTCAAGTAGCACTTTGTGGAAGGTGTGTCATGCCTGGTTTAGTGTGTCCCGGAACTGGGCAGCCGTCACTGCAGTCCATTCCAGGAAAACAGCCTGCCATCTTCTATCTTCCCCAGGCCCCAGAACCCCTGACTTCTGGTCAGACTCTCCGTGGCCCTACCTATGTGGGAGCCATTCAGTGGAAGCACTGTGCGTGGTCTCTGCCCATGGTTGTGTGCCCCATGTGTGGTGTGACCCAGGTTTGCGTGTGCTCTTGGCTGGATAGTACTCCCCCTTTGGACAGACGTGGTTGGCGAATCTGTCATCAGTTGGTGGTTCTGGTTGCTCTTCCGTGTGTGCGCACACGCTGCTGTGGGTGTCTGGGCCATGTTTGTATCACCTGGGGACTGGGCATGAACAGGACATGTGGCAGTGGCACTCCATGGTGTTGAGGGCTTTTCTCATTCAGGCTCACAAGTTCTGTGGCTGCAATTAATGCTGTGGCACCAGGGAAACCTAGGAGGTCCCATTGCAGGGTCCCAATTCTGTGACCCCTTCTTTCGAGTGCTTCGCTTGTTTGGGGTCTTGGGAGTTGCAGGCGCCTACTGTGGCTCATTCCTGCCTCTGTTGCTGCCCACAGAGCGAGCGCTGTACAGCATGGAGTGTGCCTTCCACCCCCTGTTCAGTCTCACCAGTGGGACATGCCGGCTGGACTACCGCAGACCTGAGAACAGGTGAGCTGCCTCTCCTGAGGGCAGCCCTCCCTGTGGGTCTGGGATACTTCTGCAGGCCTCACAGGCCTGTGTCTTGGTTCGTAAATCAGTGATGCTTAAGTCAGATTCAGCCTGACAGAGCAGACCTGGGTCTATGCTCTGCTTTATGACATTTCTGTGCTGACCACCTCTGGCATCAGCCCCAAGGCAAGCCTGCATGACTGCAGCAGTCTCCCTGCTGTCCTGTGTGTATTCTTGCTGCTCTGGGCAGTGCTGCTTGGCTGTGGCATGGCCCCCACCTTATGGCCACCATGCCCTGTCTCAGTGCAGCAACTTGGCTGCACCGGGCACTCTGTCTAGACTTTCTCCACTGGTTTCTTTTTCTAGTAAACTCTCAGTTCTAAAAATAAGTCTACAGGATGACTAAAGTTACACAGCTTTATGTACCCAACAGTAGCGCCATTGAAATTTGAGGGTAAATTAAGATCATAATTATAACCGTTTTTAGCTCATTTCCCTTCAATAACAAGTAGCAAACCAAAAGCAAGATAATGATTTCAAAAAGCTTGGTTTTCAGGGAGCTGAGGCTGTAGCTCAGTGGCAGAGCTCTTGCCTAGCACTGGTTTGATCTTCAGCAGCACCACATAAAAATAAATAAAATAAAAAATATTCTGTCCATCTACAGCAACAACAAAATTTTTTTAAACCCTTTTTTTAAATATTTATTTTTTAGGTGTACATGGACACAACACAGTGCCTTTTTTTTATGTGGTGCTGAGGATCGAACCCGGGTCCCGCCTGTGCTAGGCGAGCGCTCTACCGCTGAGCCACAATCCCAGCCCCAACAACAAAATTTTTTAAAAACTTTCAGTACATTGGTGTGTGTTCAGCTCTTCAGGCACACACAAAGCTTCTCCCCAGACACAAAAGGCATTCGCAGACTCCTATGAGGACCTGGACACTGGCGTGGAGCCAGGTGGCCCTCAGAGGCTGCTCTGCTGTTTGCTTCCACTTGAACTCACATGGACCTTTTTGGATGTAGGAGCTTCTACCTGGCCCTCTACAAGCAGATGAGCTTCCTGGAGAAGCGTGGCTGCCCGTGCACCGCACTGGAGTTCTGCAAGCTCATCCTGAGGTGAGTGTCCACCAGGGATCCACTCCTGCCAGTCCTCACGGCAGGGGCTTCTGGGCTGCAGAGACCCTGGGCCCTGACATTTTCCTAGCTCTCTTTGCTCTTCTCTCACTGTGCTGCCTGCGAAGCCTTGAGCCAGACGAGGACCCGCTGTGCATGCTGCTGCTTGTCGACCACCTGGCCTTGCGGGCCCGGAACTATGAGTACTTGATCCGCCTCTTCCAAGAGTGGGAGGTAGGGGTGCGCTTGCTGTGTGACTAGTAGCCATGGTGAGGCCATGAAGCAGAGCCAGGGTGGGTTCCAGGGACCTCCTGCCCTTTAGTCTCCCTCATCTCTGCTGTTGAGCAGAATCAGGTCTTCCCAGAGGGAAGCAGCCTTGCATCAGAACCCCAAGATGAGCACACAACTGCATCGAGTGTGCGTGTAGAGATGGTGCTTAGTAATGGACAGTCAGGCAGACCACAGAGCTGGGCATGCTAGGCACAGAAAGGGACAGCCACTCAGGGAGGGAGGTTGTGATGCAGGGCTGACAGGGACCCTAGGTCCTGAGTGTGGGGACGACAGTCTGGGTAGTCACGATTGGTTACCTGTTCCAGGTCAGAGTCGCACATAAATGCCACCTGCTATCCTGGGTCCCCAGACCCAGGAGAGTGGGGTTTGTCTTGGGCTCCACTGAGTGCTAGGGAGCATGCACTATCTTGCTACAGCTGGGGTGTGCACACAAGTCGAAGCAGCAGTGTAGGTGTGTTGGGTCAGGCTCCATGTGTGAAGATCAGTCTCACCTCTCGCTTTAGTGTAGCTGCTGCAAACTGAGTGGGACAAACAGCTGAACAGAGCTTGTCCAGAGGGGGCTCAGGCCTAGGAGGGGAGGAGGGGGAGGAGCCTGTACTTGTTCTACTTTTCTGCTTGAACCTTTCATAGTACATATTTTTTGTGAATAAAGAAAAACATTTTTCATAAAAAATAAGTAATGAAAAACAGGTAAATCATTTAAAATCACATAACTCTTTATACAGTTGGCCAAGAAATCTCACTTCCAGGGATCTAGTTTATAGAGATTCCAGGAGCTCAGGAGAATGGCTATAAGAAACCCACGGGGTCCCCAGAACCAGCCACAGAGGAGTGTTTGTGGTGGTTTATAAGATTACAGAACTCTGTGGAGACCAGCATTCCCTGTTAATGGAAAAGCATGGAGTAGATCATGTCTGTTACATCGCACACAGAGAAAGGCGGGGAAATGTTTGAAGAGGGTAGTGGCCCCTCTAGGTGGGGGCAGTCATAGCTTGGCTGCCTTCACTCTGGACCCTGCTGTGTGGGGAGAGGGAGTCGCTCCGTTCCCCCACAGTGCTGAGCCTGAGGGGCTCAACAGAGCTCTTTTCCAACTGACGTTGCCTTTCTGCACATTGAAGACCCCCAGGTGGAGCAAGTCCTCCATCCAGGTGTGGGGGGGCCTGCTTTGTCAGCTCACTGTGGTGCACCTGGTCCTCACAGAGGGCAGGCCCCTCACCTGGCCTCTTGCTCCCTTGTAGGCTCATCGGAACCTGTCGCACCTCCCAAATTTTGCCTTCTCGGTTCCATTGGCATACTTCCTGTTGAGTCAGCAGACAGACCTCCCCCAGCATGAGCTCAGCTCTGCCAGAGAGAAGGCCTCCCTCTTGATCCAGCAGGCACTCACCATGTTCCCTGGAGGTAGGTACCACACTGGCCTGTGCAGTGGTTCTTCCTGAGGGTGGAGACCTGGTCCCAGCCCTACCTGGTGCTTAAAGAAAGATGTGTTCTCCAGCCAGCCTAAAAACTGCTGATGTTGCAGTTAGCTGATTATCCACCTCAGCGGGCCAACTGCATGCCAGCCAGGTGGGAGGGGGCCTTGGGTGAGGGACAAACTGTGTGTCCACTAACTTTGCTGTTAGTTACAGGGCAGGAGAGAGATACAGGGTATGCACATTGGTGTTTAGTGTTAGGGAGAGAAACAGCAGCAGAGGGTTGAGCGGGGCCTGGACCTGATCCAGAGGCAGTGTGTGGTACGGCCCATTTCCAGGGTACCCCCCCACACACACTAGGCCTCTATCTGCACCCAGGGCAGGCCCAGGGGGCTGCTGCCTACTCAGGCGACGGGTGGCGAACCTTCTCCACAAGCACGCAGGAAGTGACCCTCTAGAGGAGGCCGTCCTTGCACTTGAGGGTAGGAGTGTTTGTGACAGAGGTGTGCACACACTCGGTGACTGCCCCTCTGAGGGGAAGTCCCAGAGTCAGCACTGCTTTGTTGGCTCTGACAAAGCCATGGAGAGGCCCCAGCACTGGGTGGACGCGAGCACAGGCAGACCCACCTGCAGTGTCCAGAGCTCCCTGTCAGGAGCAGAGCCAGATCACCAACTCAGGGCTCAGCCCATCATCCCAACAGCCACCTCTGTCCCCCTCGGGTTCGATGCAACTGGGAGCCCTCGGTAGGCCAGCCGAGGTGGGGGACACAGGGCCACGGGGCCCACGTTGAATAACAGAGCTGTCATGGCTATCCCTTAGGAGAGACCCTACTGCGGCTTGTCCCTGGGAGGCAGTTGGTAGGCCGGCTTTCCCAGCAGCTGCCTCTGGCAGGGTCTCGGCATGTGGGCAGTGTAGGGAAGCCCTGCCTACTCAGCCGGAGAGTACTGCATGGGGACAGTACTAGAGCTGGAGAGGCCCTGACCCAGAGGACTGGACACCCAGAGCCCGTGACCATGTGTTGGCCACTGTCCTTACCCTGGGGCCCTGTAGGGTCACCTCCTCCAGGGCACTAGCCGACCCCACTCTCACCAGTCTGTCCTAGGGTCTGTTGCTCATGCTTGAAGGGTAATGGCAAGTCTCCCTGAGATGTGGAAGGGCACTTGGAGGACAAGGGTCTGCCTCCAGGGTGCAGAGGTACCTGCTCATCCTTTGTGGACCCCCATGCTCAGCCACTCCCCCTGCAGCAGCTCGGAACACTGGTCAGACTCAAGGACCCCGTGGCCTTGCAGCCTCTGTGACGTCCCAACTCCAGTCGTGTCTGTGATCAGGGCCCACAAGGCCCCGGGTCATTGTCCTGGCCACTGAGCACCTGAGCCTCTGCTTCCTCCTGCAGTCCTCATGCCCTTGCTCGAGTACTGCAGTGTGCAGGCCAATGCCACCGTCTCCAATCACCGCTTCTTTGGACCAGATGCTGAGATAAGGTAGAGCCTTGGTGCCCTGCTGGGATAACTCCTGGTGGGCATCCTCATCGCCTCCTGGGGGCCCTCGCTTACCCTCAGGGCAGTGGAGGGGTGGCAGGTGCGCTCTGCACCGCAGGGTCAGGGTGTGTGTGTGGCTCAGTCTCCTGGAAACCTGCTTCAGCCTGATGGCAATCTCGGAGACAGGAAACCCCTGGGGATGTTTGTTACTGTCCCCTAAGGAAGGCCTGGAGTCTGTGTCCACATATGGGTCACCTTACGTCTGAAGAGAAACACTGGTGGGTCAAGTAAATGGCCTCTGGCCTAAGACATGAGGTTCACGAGATGCTTTTTGACAGGAGTGGGCAGCAGGGCTTAAGGTCAGACAGCATGACCCACAGGCACTGGCTGTGGGCAGAAGGGCTCTCGTTGCTGGTATGTTCCACGTTCTGCATTGGCACATATCACCTTTTTCATGTTTCTCATAAAAAATACAGAGGAGTCAGCCAGGTGTAGTGGCACAGCCTATGATCCCAGCAACTCTGGAGGCTGAGGAGGGGGATCCAGCCTCAACAACTCAGCGAGACCCTGTCTCAAAGTAAAAAATAAAGGGGGCTGGAGTTGTGGTTCAGTGGTGGAGCACTTGCTGTGAACTTGTGAGGCACTGGGTTTGATCCTCAGTATCACATAAAAATAATAATAAAATAAAGATATTGTGTCCATTTAGAACTAAAAATATATATAAGATATGAAAAATAAAAAGGCTGAGGATGTGGCTTAGTGGTAGAGTACCCCTGGGTTCAATCCCCAGTACCAGAAATAAAAAGAAAACATAAATGAAAGAAAAACATGTTATGGGGGTCCACCCCAGAATCCCCGTCCCCTAGCCAGCCTTCATCCTCTGCACTTGCTCTCTGCAGACACAAATGTACACTGAGCATCTCAGTCAGCTGAGGAGCAGAGACAGCACTGATTCAAAGTCGCAGACCTCTCTGCCCTCCCTTCAGGAGGTGGACTGTCCCTCAGTAGCTGAGAGACAGCCTCTTTTTGCTCCAGACGGTCCTGCTGGGGGGTCTGCTCACAGGCTTTGCTCCCACAGTCACGCCCCATCCTGACCCAGGTTTTGCTCCCAAAGCCAGCCCCAATCCTGCACCCTGACCTTGCTCCCACAGCCAGCTCCCTATCCCTGACCTTGGCCATGCTCCCACAGCCATCCTCCTGCCCTGACCCTGGCCTTGCTCTACCAAGCTCCCCATCCCTGACCTTGGCCTTGCTCCACCCAGCTCCCCATCTCTGATCTTGGCCTTGCTCCCACAGCCAGTCTCCCATCCCTGACCATGGCCTTGCTCCCACAGCCAGTCCCCCATCCCTGACCCAGGTCTTGCTCCACCCAACTCCCCATCCATGACCCTGGCCTTGCTCCCACAGCCAGCTCCCCATCCCTGACATTGGCCTTGCTCCACCCAGCTCCCCATCCCTGACCCAGGTCTTGCTCCCACAGCCAGCCCCCAATCCCTGACCTTGGCCTTGCTCCACCCAGCTCCCCATCCCTGAACCTGGCCTTGCTCCCACAGCCAGCTCCCCATCCCTGACCCAGGTCTTGCTCCCACAGCCAGCCCCCAATCCCTGACCTTGGCCTTGCTCCACCCAGCTCCCCATCCCTGACCCTGGCATTACTCCACCCAGCTCCCCATCCCTGACCCAGATCTTGCTCCCACAGCCACCCCCCCTATCCCTGACCCAGGCCTTGCTCCACCCAGCTCCCCATCCTTGACGCAGGCTTGCTCCCAAAACCAGCCCCCCATCTCTGACCTTTTCCTTGTTCCACCAAGCTCCCCATCCCTGACCTAGGCCTTGCTCCCACAGCCAGCCCCCAATCCCTGACCCAAGCCTTGCTCCCACAGCCAGCCCCCCATCCCTGACCCAGGCCTTGCTCCACAGCCAGCCCCCAATCCCTGACGCAGGCCTCGCTCCACAGCCAGCTCCCCATCCCGGACCTAGACCTTGCTCCACCCAGCTCCCCATCCCTGACACAGGCCTTGCTCCCACAGCCAGATCCCCATCCCTGACCCTGGCCTTGCTCGACCCAGCTCCCCATGCCTGACCCAGGCCTTGCTCCACCCAGCTCCCCATCCCTGACTTTGGCCTTGCTCCCACAGCCAGCCCCCTGCCCTGACACAGGCCTTGCTCCACCCAGCTCCCCATCCCTGACACAGGCCTTGCTCCCACAGCCAGATCCCCATCCCTGACCCTGGCCTTGCTCCACCCAGCTCCCCATGCCTGACCCAGGCCTTGCTCCACCCAACTCCCCATCCCTGACTTTGGCCTTGCTTCCACAGCCAGCCCCCTGCCCTGACCCAGGCCTTGATCCCACAGCCAGCCCCCTGCCCTGACACGGGCCTTATTCCCACAGCCAGCTCCCCATCCCTGACCTTGGCCTTGCTCCACCCAGCTCCCCAGACCTGACGCAGGCTTGCTCCCAAAGCCAGCCCCCCATCTCTCACCTTTTCCTTGCTCCACCAAGCTCTCCATCCCTGACCTAGGCCTTGATCCCACAGCCAGCCCCCAATCCCTGACCCAAGCCTTGCTCCCACAGCCAGCCCCCCATCCCTGACCCAGGCTTGCTCCACAGCCAGCCCCCAATCCCTGACCCAGGCCTTGCTCCACAGCCAGCTCCCCATCCCGGACCTAGACCTTGCTCCACCCAGCTCCCCATCCCTGACCTTGGCCTTGCTCCACCCAGCTCCCCATCCCTGACCTTGGCCTTGCTCCACCCAGCTCCCATCCCTGACCCAGGCCTTGTTCCCACAGCCAGTACACCATCCCTGACCCTGGCCTTGCTCCTACAGTCAGCCTCCCATCCCTGACCCAGGCCTTGCTCCACAGCCAGCCCCCAATCCCTGACCCAGGCCTTGCTCCACAGCCAGCTCCCCATTTCTGACCCAGGACTTGCTCCACCCAGCTCCGCATCCCTGACCCAGGCTTGCTCCCACAGCCACCTCCCCATTCCTGACCCTGGCCTTATTCCCACAGCCAGCTCCCCATCCCTGACCTTGGCCTTGCTCCACCCAGCTCCCCATCCCTGACCCAGGCCTTGTTCCCACAGCCAGTCCCCCATCCCTGACCCAGGCCATGCTCCACCCAGCTCTCCATCACTGACCCAGGCCTTACTCCCACACCCAGCTCCTCATCCCTGACCTTTGCCTTGCTCCACTGAGCTCCCATCCCTGACCCAGGTCTTGCCCCCAAAGCCAGTCCCCTGCGCTGACCATGGCCTTGTTCCCACACCCAGATCCCCATCCCTGACCTTGGCCTTGCTCCACCCAGCTCCTCATCCCTGACCCAGGTCTTGCTCCCACAGCCAGTCCCCCATCCCTGACCCAGGCCTTGCTCCACCCAGTTCCTCATCCCTGACCCTGGCCTTGCTCCCACAGCCAGCTCCCCATCCCTGACATTGGCCTTGTGTCACCCAGCTCCCCATCCCTGAACCTGGCCTTGCTCCCACAGCCAGCTCCTCATCCCTGACCTTGGCCTTGCTCCACCCAGCTCCCCATCCCTGACCCTGGCCTTACTCCACCCAGCTCCCCATCCCTGACCCAGGCCTTGCTCCCACACCCAGCTCCACATCCCTGACCTTGGCCTTGCTCCACCCAGCTCCCCATCCCTGACCCAGATCTTGCTCCCACAGCCACCCCCCTATCCCTGACCCAGGCCTTGCTCCACCCAGCTCCCCATCCCTGACCCAGATCTTGCTCCCACAGCCACCCCACTATCCCTGACCCAGGCCTTGCTCCACCCAGCTCCCCATCCCTGACGCAGGCTTGATCCCAAAGCCAGCCCCCCATCTCTGACCTTTTCCTTGCTCCACCAAGCTCCCCATCCTTGACCTAGGCCTTGCTCCCACAGCTAGCCCCCCATCCCTGACCCAAGCCTTGCTGCCACAGCCAGATCCCCATCCCTGACGCTGGCCTTGCTCCACCCAGCTCCCCATCCCTGACCCAGGCCTTGCTCCACCCAGCTCCCCATCCCTGACTTTTGCCTTGCTCCCACAGCCAGCCCCCTGCCCTGACCCAGGCCTTGCTCCCACAGCCAGCCCCCTGCCCTGACCCTGACCTTATTCCCACAGCCAGCTCCCCATCCCTGACCTTGGCCTTGCTCCACCCAGCTCCCATCCCTGACCCAGGTCTTGTTCCCATAGCCAGTCCCCCATCCCTGACCCAGGCCTTGCTCCACAGCCAGCCCCCAATCCCTGACCCAGGCCTTGCTCCACAGCCAGCTCCCCATTTCTGACCCAGGACTTGCTCCACCCAGCTCCCCATCCCTGACCCAGGCTTGCTTCCACAGCCAGCTCCCCATCCCTGACCCTGGCCTTATTCCCACAGCCAGTCCCCCATCCCTGACCCAGGCCTTGCTCCACCCAGCTCCCATCCCTGACCCAGGTCTTGCTCCCAAAGCCAGTCCCCTGCGCTGACCATGGCCTTGTTCCCACACCCAGCTCACCATCCCTGACCTTGGCCTTGCTCCTCCCAGCCCCCCATCCCTGACCCTGGCCTTGCTCCCACAGCCAGCTCCCCATCCCTGACCTTGGCCTTGCTCCACCCAGCTCCCCATCCCTGACCCTGGCCTTGCTCCCACAGCCAGTCCCCCATCCCTGACCCAGGCCTTGCTCCACCCAGCTCCCCATCCCTGACCCTGGCCTTGCTCCACCCAGCTCCCCATTCCTGATCCTGGCCTTACTCCCACAGCCAGCCCCCCATCCCTGAACCTGGCCTTGCTCCCACAGCCAGCCCCCTGCCCTGAACTTGGCCTTGCTCCACCAGCTCTCTATCCCTGACCCAGGTCTTGCTCCCACAGCCAGCCCCCCATCCCTGACCCAGGCCTTGCTCCACCTAGCTCCCTATCTCTGACCCAGGCTTGCTCCCAAAGCCAGCCCCCCATCTCTGACCTTGGCCTTGCTCCACCCAGCTCCCCATCCCTGACCCAGGCCTTGCTCCACCCAGCTCCCCATCCCTGACCTTTGCCTTGCTCCACCCAGCTCCCCATCCCTGACCCAGGCCTTGTTCCCACAGCCAGTCCCCCATCCCTGACCCTGGCCTTGCTCCGACAGCCAGCTCCCCATCCCTGACCCTGGCCTTGCTCCCACAACCAGCTCCCCATCCCTGACCCTGGCCTTATTCCCACAGCCAGCTCCCCATCCCTGACCTTAGCCTTTCTCCACCCAGCTCTTCATCCCTGACCGTGGCCTTGCTCCCACAGTCAGTTCCCCATCCCTGGCCCAGGCCTTGCTCCTCCCAGCTCCCCATCCCTGACCCAGGCCTTGCTCCCACACCCAGTTCTCCATCCCTGACCTTGGCCTTGCTCCACCCAGCTCCCATCCCTGACCCAGGTCTTGCTCCCACAGCCAGTCCCCCATCCCTGACCCAGGCCTTGCTCCAC
This sequence comes from Urocitellus parryii, assembly GCF_045843805.1. Lineage (NCBI taxonomy): Eukaryota > Metazoa > Chordata > Mammalia > Rodentia > Sciuridae > Urocitellus > Urocitellus parryii. Next base: position 6,868,160 of record NW_027553327.1, on the reverse strand, counting down.
CCAGCTCCTCATCCCTGACCCTGGCCTTGCTCCCACAGCCAGCCCCCCATCCCTGACCCAGGCCTTGCTCCCACAGCCAGCCCCCTGCCCTGATCCAGCTGGTGAGTCTGTACCTTGGGAGGTCGCACGTCCTCTGGAAAGAGCCTGCCACCATGAGCTGGCTGGAGGAAAATGTCCGTGAGGTTCTTCAGGCAGTGGACGCTGGGGACACCGCTGTGGAGGCTTGTGGGAACAGGTGAGATGCTGGGTATTCATGCAGGTCAGCCCCTCCTGCCCTCTCAGAGCACCCTCTGATGTTAGATGCTGTGGGCCAGAGTGGTTTCATGTCTGCTGCCGCTGGCATAGCCCTGCTCTCCTGTGGGTGAGCATGTAGACCCTAAGGGTGCTGCCACTGTCCAGGTGGGATTGTAGGTATGGCATGGGTCTGCCCATATTCTGTCCTGCCTACTGCTGTGCGCCTGGTTCTCACATCTGCTATAGCAGGTGCCAGGCTCACACCTGCTGGCAGAGATAGCAGCAAGCAGCAGCCCTGGCCCACTCCCACCCATGGTCTGGCCTTTGGCCCTGTTAGCACTGTGGTCTGGGGACTGCTGTGGCCAGGCTGGCTGGTACAGTGAGGACTCTGTGGTCTGTGCTGGCCAGGAGTCTCCCCTAACTGCCCAGAGGAAGCCCTCTGCTGTGGAAGTAAAATTGAAGAAATGATGGGAGAGTGGGGGCCCTGGCACCCTGGCCCTCGCAGCCAGTATTCACTGTGCACTCATCTGTTCTCCAAACTGGAGGGGATGTTTCAGTGGGCAGGAGCACGTTCTGCTCCCTGTGCAGCTTCTCCGCCCCACCGTGTCCAGCAGGGGCAGGCCCCATGCCGCAGCTGTAGTGACACTCGGGTCCTCAGAGACTCACTCAGCACACCATGGACTGACTGCCTGGCCGTCTGGGGGTGAAGCTGGAGATCCTGGGAGATGGAGACCTGCCAGGGAGGAAGGGCTTGGCAGTTTGCAGGGTGGGCACTGGTTAATCTGCTGCTGTTTGCCCTGGCCTCAGGCAGAAGATGCTCTACCAGCATGCACCCAGAAACATCCATCGCCATGTGATCCTCTCGGAGATCAGGGAGGCTGTTGCTGCGCTTCCCCTGGTAAGGAGGAGGGTCTGATGGTGGGCTGTGTGACTGTTCCCCTCCTGCTCCTGGCAGCCCACAGGCAGGAGGGCGGGTGAGGCCAAAGGGGGCATGAGTACCTTCCATCGGCCTACTGGGGTGCTGGTCAATCCAGGAGCAGCTGCACCCATGGTCTTGGCCCCACGTGCCTTGCTGGTGGCCAGGCCTGCATGCAACACTGCTGAGAGCAGGCTGCTGCTGTGGGGAAACCTCAAGGGCACCACAGGTGCGTAGGAAAAGGCAGGTCAGGGCGGCCAGGACAGGGGGTCCCTTGGGGCCCTCGACACCACTAATTTACCTAAGCTGCTCTGCTGATCCTCAGGACAGCACTGCCAACCTCTTCTTGCCAGGAAGGCTTGTTCTGATGAGTAGTGACAGCATGGTGCTGGCGGGAGAGGGTAGAGAGGCTGGACAGGGCTGTGCCGGCTTTGTGTGACTCGTGGTTCAGCCCGTGCTGTGTGGCTTGGGCACCACAGTGAGTTTGATCATGGCATGCGTGGGCACTTCCTGTGTGCCTGACCTTTCCCACCATGCCCCTGCCCAGGGGCAGAAAGCCAAGCCCATTCCCCTTCTCTGTTGAGTGACCTGCCCCAGAAGGCTCTAGCGTCACTGTTTCTCCCCTTTCTAAAGGATGTGACCACACAGTCTGTGATGGGGTTTGACCCTCTGCCTCCCCTGGACACCATCTACTCCTACGTCAGACCAGAGAGGTAATGCCCTCACCCCCACTGTGCTTGTGCAGACCCAGGTCAGTGCCTCGGGGCTCCCCGGGGCTCGATGCCCACCGAAGGCAGCCCAGAAGGCCAGCGGTCAGGCACAGGGAAGAGGGAGCAGCAGTGACACTCAGGACACAGCTGCCTTTGCACATATCCACCCAACTCTGAGCGTTTCTTTCCAGATTTTGTAGCAGGTACTAGAAACACAGTGGGAAGCAGAATAAGAAGCCACTCTGCCTGTGGTCAGCTGCTGTGGTAGGAACAGATGAGAACTGTAGAACCTAGAGATAAGGGTAAGGTCCAAAGTGCACCGAGAGATACCCAGAGCAGCAGGAAGGCAGCAAGAAGGCCCATGAGGCTAGGCAAGGAGAGTGGGTTGGTGGGACAGAAAGTGACATCAGAGCCCGTCTCCAGGCTGCTCCCGGAGTGTGGGCAGCTTTCAGAGCCAACAAGAGCCCTTTCACCTTTACTTCTGGTGTTAGAACCACACCTATAATCTCAGCTACTCAGGGCTGAGACCAGGAGGATCACAAGTTCAAGGCCAACAGCTTAGCAAGACCCTTTCTCAAAATCCAAAGGACCAGGGTTCAGCTCAGTGGCAGAGCACTTGCCTAGTATGTGTGACCTGGGTTCCATCCTGGCAGGGGAAAAATGTGCTGAGGAGCTGCTTGTCTGGAGTAAGCCCCAGAGCTGCTGGCGGCCCTCCCTTTTAAGGCAAGCTGCCTTCCAGCCCCACCTTTCCCCACCAACTTTGTAGGAGTTATAATGGGACTGTGTGTTCACAGTGAAGCCCATTGTGTCAAGCTCCCCAGTAGCTCAGGAGGAGGTCGTTGGTCAGCGGTACAGAGGCACCTTGCTCTGCTCTCTGCCCACATGGGCTTTCTCCTCCTCAGAGCATGGGTGTGGCCCTGGCATCCAGCAGACAGTGGCCTTGGCGTCTCCTGCCTGTGGCTCTGTTCTCTGCTGTCCTGGTGCTGAAGGAGGTGTGCACCTGCGGCCCTTTTCTGTTTTGTGGTGCTGGAGATTGAACCTGGGTGCTCTACCCCTGAGCTACAGCCCCAGCACTTTTTTAAATCTTGGGGCCATCTTGCTGATTTGCCCAGGTTGGCTTTGAACTCATGATCTGCCTACCTCAGCTTCCCAAGTCGCTGGCACAGGCATGGCCACCACGCCCAGTGAGACTGCAGTTCTTCTTGGAAACAAGGCCTGTGCCATGGCAGAGGACAGCCTGGCTGTGGTCATTTCACAGACTAGGCTCCTTGAAGAGCCACCCCCAGGCCCCTTCCTTTCCTTCCCAGTTGTCCTTGGGTGTCCATGGCCCCACCCCAAGCCGGACCCTGCCCTGCCTTGGGAGGAGTCAAGGGGAGTCTAGCTTTGTTTTATGACTTCTCTTGACTTCCTCTTTCAGGTTAAGTCCTGTCAGCCATGGAAACACGGTTGCCCTCTTCTTCCGGTCACTGTTGCCAAATAACACTGTGGAGGTAGGTTGGGCACATCTCAGCTTCTATGCTGAGTGGTTCAAGCCAGTCGTCTGCATGCAGATGTCCAACGTCAGCACCATGCTGGGCAGTACAGGAGCGCGGCCGTCAGCTCCTGGGAACCGCAGGGCTCCTCGGCCTCCTGCCTCGCACTGGCCTGGGTAGACATGTGCCTTTGGTTTTTCAGAGCTTCATGTCCTCAACAGGGACCTTAGGAGTGTCCAGGCCCCGTGCTGGGGTGCAGGCCGCCTCGGGCTTGATGACGCATCTCCCTGCTTGGGCCCCAGGTCCCCAGTCCCAGCACAGAGAGGCCCTGCTCAGACATGTCTCGCTGCTGCAGGGAGAGAGGCCAGAGGAAGGAAATTCCCCTCCAGTATGAACAGGTCTGGAGAGGATGAGCACAAGGCACCAAGTCACCCAGAGCTGGGTTGCAATCTTGCTTCACTCCTTATTGGTGATGTGATCTTTGTGAAGTTGATGAGCCATCCCACCTGTAGACCACCCACCTCCAGGCTTGGATAGGGTTAAAAGAGGTGGTCTGGAGTTCCCACTTGGGAGCCCCCAGTTATAGGCTCTATCATCATGGTGCCCTCTTTGAGCAAAGTGGCCATTTCCAGAGTCTTTCCACAGAGACCAGAAACAGGGGCACCATGCCCCACAGCTTCCCTCCTCTGTCTCAGTTCCTCCCTGCAGGGATAAAGCTTATCCCTGAGCTGGGGGGCAGGACTGTGAGCTGGATCAACCCTGCTTCTGTCTACAAACTCCCAGAAAGCAGTAGTAACTCCAGCCTCTGCGGCAGAGGCTGTCTCCCACTGCTGCTGCACTGAACAGCCCCAGCCTCCCTGGGTCGAGGATGGACTTGAGAGGAAACTGGGGTAGATGAGTGAAGCTACCTGCTCACCAACAGAGAAGACCAACAAGGTCCAGCACAACGTCTGCTGCCTATTAGGCGGCTCTCGCTTTTCCTCAACCAAGAGGGGTCCCCCGCCCCAGACCGGGTCTTGCAATATTGCCCAGGCTCCAACTCCTGATCCTCTGGAGTCACTCTGGAGTGACTGGGACTGCAGGCATGCCCCTCACACACACTTTTCTTTTTCTTTTCCTTTTTTCTTTTCTTTTTCTTTTCTTTTCTTTTTGACAGAGAGAGAGAAAGAGAGAGAGAGAGAGAGAGAGAGAGAGAGAGAGAGAAAGAGAATATTATTTAATATTTATTTTTCAGTTTTCGGTGGGCACAACATCTTTATTTTATTTTATGTGCTGCTGAGGATCCAACCCAGCGTCCCGCGCAGGCCAGGGGAGCGTTACCGCTTGAGCCACATCCCCAGTTCCACTTTTCTTTTTTAAAGTGATGTGGCTCGGTTTTAACCAGGACTTTTGCAGCCTCCAGACTTACCACGGTGAGCTGTGTCCCCGGGGGGCGGGACGTGGAGGCCGCCGGGCGCCGGACAGGGCGCGCGCCCTGGGGACCTGGTGTCATGAGCCTCCGTGCAGCAGGCTGCAGCAGCCTGCAGCAGCGAGCGGTGGGGCCGGACACAATGTAGCCGCCGAGGCGCTGTTGTAGCGGCGGCGGCGGCGGCTGAGTTCTGGTGAGCGCAGAGCGGCCTCCGGGCGGCGGGCCCGGCCAGCGGGCGGGGAGCGGGAGCGCTGGCCCTCGGGCGCGCACGGCCCGCCCGGCAGGACCTCCTGAAGCCCGGCTGCGGACGTGGACGCTGGAGCGCAGAGCCGGCGGGAGGCCCCCGCGCGCCGGAGGCAGGGTTCCGGACTCACGGCCCCAGCTGCCCACCCTCTGGTCCTCTCCCGGGAGTGCCAGGCACTTCCATCTGGCAGAGTTTAGGACCTAGACGGAGGGACCTTTCCACCCAGTTAACTGTCACCGTCAGTATGGGATCCGGGAGGCCCAAAAACCCGCATCACTGTGCCTTCCTCAGTGATGCTGGGTTGCTCTGAGACTCGGGTTTCCCCTCTATGAAATGGGTGGGCGTGGTGGCAGACTGATCCCCACCAGGACCTGAGTATCCCAAGGGTGCATTCGGGTGGTGGGTGAAGGTGGAGATATGGGTTGGGGGAGGTTTGTCTCTGCAGCTAGCCTCATTGGTGGGTCGTCCTTAAAGGAATGGTAACCCTGTCCCTGGGCACACCTGGGTCCTGGCAGGCCTTGTTTAAGGTACGGATGAAGCGCACTTTATCCCCCTCCAGACTGAACTCTCAGGACCTCCAGATGACAGCTGGAATGGTAGCCAGGTGGGCAGGACATCGGGGGTCTGATGCATGGATCCTGAAGATATCCTCAGCTTCAGCTCAGTGTCCCTCTGCCCCTGGGGCTCCTCTGGCTACACTCTGACATTTCTTTGATTGCTATGTTTGCAGTCACCTCCACTACAAGAGGGGAGATCTCTAGAGGGCAGAGGATAGAGAGTGGGGTTCTTTCCTCTCTCTCTCCCCTTTCTTGCCTGTTCCTTTCTAAGTTCAAGCCAGAATAATGGGTGCAGAGCTCTGTGGGGTGACTTTGAAGGGAATGGTTTGCTGGCTCTCTACTAAAGTCAGCAGCTGTACTCTTGCAGCCATGTGCTGGGACATCATCTATCTGCCCTCCGCAGACAGGGAAACTTGATTCCCTAACCAGTCAGGAGAGAAACTAGCACTGAGAGGTCAAATGACACCACTGCTTCATCCATCCACTGCCTCAGTGCCAGGCCTGGGGGGGTGACAATGCCACTCAGGAGTTGAATAAAAGATGCTGTTTCCTCAGGAGATTGCAGCCCCAAGACAGTTGCTGGGAAGTGTAAAGATATTGAGTCTCAGGCTAAGGTTTGCAGGGAGAGCTCCTGGGGGTGGCTTCCAAGCCCTCTACTCCAATTCCTTTCTATTGGGCTCATTATCATGTGATAACAGTGATAGTTTTCTCAGCAGCAACTCTGGGCTGCTGACTTTCATGTCTATATGAACATTTAACCTCTCATCCACTTAAGGAGGCAGTGTTCTCCCTGACTGTAGGCAATGTGGTCCTGTAGCTCATCACTAGGAAAGCCAGAATTTAAATCAGAGTTGTCATCTCAACAATAATGGTAACAATGATAATAACAAGTTGTAGCTGGTACTTATCATGGGCTTACTATGTGCTGGCCAGCACTTTCAGAACTTTGTATTAACCAATATTTACAATAGGCCCATATGGTACTATCATATCTTCATGTGAGAGATGAGAAGTTGGAAGTAGAGAAATGTGTAGGCTTTTACCCAAGTCATGTAGTGGGGAACTGGCGGAACTGGGGTTTAAATTGAGCTTGCTCATCTTAACACCAAGAGGCAACTAGGGTGAAGAATCAGGTTTTATTTGGGCTGCAAAAGACAGAACTCTATCCCCAATAACAGTAGTGTGAATGGAAGTTTGTTTCTGTCTCACTTGAAAGAAACTTTGCAGTGAGTGCTCAGGGCTTAGATGGCGTCTCCTGCAATCTTGTCATTTGGCCATTTGCATTGTGACTTCTATGTCCCTGCCCAAGGTAGTTGCTCCAGCTCTACTCAGTACATCTTCACCCCAGACAGCAAAAGAGAGGAAGGAAGGACTGCAGAGGGGCAGCCCTCCCTTTAAGAACAATTCCCAGAAGTCTTGTGTGATCTTTTTGTTCATTTCCTATTGGTCAGAACATAGTCACATTACCATGTCTAGCTGCAGGAGAGACTGGGAAATCATGTGACAAGCCAAAAAACGAGGACTCCCTACTCAAGATGAAGGCATCAGTGAATATTGGGAGTGCATAATCTCTCCTGCTATTCTCTGGGCACTTGGGAGGTGGGTATCAGATGGCTGCCTCTGACTCTAGTGCCCAGTGTGAGCCACCCATAGTCACCAGGTGATAGTGAGAGGCCAGGCTTGAGCCACAGCACCTTCATCCTCTTCTGTACCTTCCGGTTTTGACCCAGGAGCTGCCTGTCAACAGGTGCTGGCTCCTGCCAGACTAGAACTTTGGCTGCCCAACCCATACTCCACGTCAGAGGCATAACAAGCAGTACAGGATCCACAGGTGTTGTGGAGCTCCTGACTCCAGTGTAAGGACAGCATGGGGCTGGGGTGGGGCTGTTTAGCTGCCAGTGAGGTGATACTGGGACCCAGGGCAGGGCCTTTCCCTCTGGACTCAGTTCTCTTCCATTTATTTTGGGTGAGGGAGCAGAGGAGGAGTCACAGGATTGTCTTGTGTAACAGGTATGGAAGAAGCATAACCAGGACCCCTGGACTTACTGCACAGCTTTGAAAAATTATCTTTTGACTTCCTATGATAGTAAATCTTTTCTGTTTTTGTTTTTTTCTTTCTTTATACAATGGATTTAAACCAGGGTTGCTTTACCACTGAGCCACATCCCCAGCCCTTTTTGTTTTCTACTTTGAGACAGGATCTCACTAAGTTGCTTAAGGTCTTGCTAAGTAGCTGAGGCTGGCCTTGAACTTGTGATCCTCTTGTCTCAGCCTTCAAAGCGGTGTCTGCCACTGTACCCTGCCTATCAGAGTAAATCTTACCAAGAGCTTATTTTATGCTCAACTTCTGTGAACCAATTTCACCTGGAAAGTGGCTGACTTGTGGATGATGGAATGGAGGTAGAGGGAGGCCATGGAGGGAACAGGGCCAGAGAGGTTGAGGAGTGTGACCCAGCTAATTAAGTGGGAGCCATATTTGGCTGCCTGTGTTTCTGCCCAGACAAAGCCCTTCCTTCCTGCCTTAAGTCCTTAGCCCTGTGTGTCCTTAGTTTGTTGAGTCCTGTGACGGGAAAGAACAGCTACTGATCCTTGACTAGGCGCTTCCTTCTTGTTACCTTGGAGGACAAGGCACGGAGCTGTGAGAATGTCCCAGGTCATGTGGCTCTCAGCAGGACTGGAACCCAGACCTGAGAGGTGCCAGCAGAGTCTAGAACCTGGAGGCATTCCCGGAGCAGGGTGAAGGTGGGCCCTGCCAGTCACACAACAGACAGAAAAGCAGGGTGGGCCCCCCACTGGCTGCAGTTCCAGGAGTTGTGGTGGAAAAGGAGCACCTTAGGTTGGGATGGAGGATCCCAGTTGTAGGAGACGTGTCTCAGGGAAGTCGGCCAACAGCAAGGACATGGCAGGACTTGGCCAAGTGAGGCCAGTTTAAATGTATGGGGGACCCCAGCGCTGGAGCCCTATAGTGTCTGGGGTAAAAAAACCCTGAGCTGGGAGGGAAGACCTTGGGTTCCAGAGCATCTGGCTGGGCACCCTTGGATAAGTCATATACATGACGGACATCAGAAGGGCCAGTCACTGTAGACTTCCCCAGGGGAGCCTGCCAAGGGGCCTGGAGGGGGTCTGCAGGTTGTAGAGGGAGAGTCTGAGGATGGAGGCTGTAGTGTGGGGATGCTTCCTGAAAGAGGCAGGGATTTTCGGGAATGGGAATGCTCCATGGTGAGGCTGGGACCTGGGTCCTCATCTTGCCCTGCCTGGCTACTGCAGGTGGAATGCTATGGAATATGATGAGAAGCTGGCCCCGTTCCGGCAGGCCCACCTCAACCCCTTCAACAAGGAGCTGGGGCCAAGGCAGCATGAGCAGGGACCTAGTGAGGAGGCCCTGGACATTTCTTCTGAAGGTAGGTGCTGGGGGACTCTGTGGGCCCCCTGACCCTTCTCCCAGCCCACCACCTTTCCTCCCACTGCCCTCTCCAGCATGCTGGCTTTCTCCCAGAGTGGGTTCCCTAGGGCACAATCGCTTTCTACCTGCTCTGTGGATTGCTTCTGCCTTCTTGCCAGCAGGAGCTTTTGAGGGCAGGGATTTGTGTCTGGTGTGCCACTGCTGAATCCCAGGGCCTGGCACATAGTCCACGCTCAGAGGACACTTGTGGAACAAACTCAGAGCCAAGACTGGTGGGGGAAGTTAGCAGGTGGAGCATCCTGTGCAGAGGCCCCTGCTCACCTAGGGGTCAGGAGGGTATAAATCCAGGAACTGCAGAGGTGGCCTGCAGTACACACCAGAGTATGGATTTTGTGTTATAACTGTTCAGTGGCTACACCACACACACACACTTCCTTTTTTTTTTTTTAGAAATTCAGTTGCTTTTTTGGCTGTGTAGAATCAGTGCAGAGTCCATGTAGTTATACATGAGGTATCTGCTGTAGAAACTGAGATGTTTCTATAAAGTTATCTTGTAGCTCTTTTAGCACCATTGAATACCATTCCAACTCATCTTTTTTTAATATTTATTTTTCAGTTTTAGGTGGACATAATATCTTTATTTCACATTTATGTGGTGCTGAGGATCGAACCCAGGCCCTTGCACGTTCTATGCGAGCGCTCTACCACTGAGCCACAATCCCAGCCCCTCCACCTCATCTTTTTGAATTAAACCAAATGGGCGTGCAGAGCTGAGCAGGCCCAGCTCCCCAGGGCCTCCTTCCTGTGTCTACCTGCGTCCCACTTCCCAGCTCCAGTGGCCCCAGCTTCCTTCCTGGGGGATGAGGAGCATGAGAGAGAGCAGGCTGAGTTTTCTTTCCTACCATCGTCCATGCCCCTCCTCTCTTCCTCCAGAGACCCTGCCTGAGCTGCCCCCTGGGGAGCCTGGGTTCCACTACTCTGAGCACATGATGGATCTTGGCCTGTCTGAGGACCACTTCTCCCGCCCTGTGGTGAGGTTTGGGTCTGGGAGGGGAGAGGGGCTGGACCATGAGGTTTGAGGTGTGCAGTCTTCCCTCCCCAGGGAACCACCATTTTCAGGTGTTGATAGTCCCCTCCTCAGCCAAGTCCCCTGGAGCTCGAATCTGAGCCTGTTTGAGAGCAGATGGAGAAAGCCTGGGTTTGGAGCTTGAGAACCTGGGGCTTCCGCCCTCCTCTAGGCTCCTGCTCCAGATTCTTGGGGAGCCAGTGTGAGCATTGGTTCCCTTTGGGGTCTTCAGGGGTCTTGTAGATCTGCAGTAGAGTGAGAGTGGATGAGGAAAGCAGGAGGCCTTCCCTGCCTCCCCAGCCACCCAGCACTGAAGGGCCACTCTTGCTTGTTCTACATGAAGTTCTACAAAAGGGTTACTTTGAATGAAAAGTGAATGTGGAAGAGCTGGAATTATTTGAAAAGTTAGAAAGCCTTTAGTTTTATGCAAACTATCTCCAACTTTTATTTGAGAGAAACACAGTAAAATCAGAATGTAACTTAAAAAGATTTAGCCAGAAGTCACCTGATTCTAATTCATTTTTCATTTTGTATGTGGCCTTAAAATGTTGCCCATGCAGTTAGTGTGCTTGTGTGTGGAGGAGTGGGGGTTGGGCTGGGGACTACATCAGCTTCCAGCATGTCAAACAAGCCCTGTACCACTGAGCGTCCATCCCAGCCCTTGGAAGTTGTATTTTGGAAAGCATCCTGAATTACTAGGTCTTCAGAAGTCTGTGGGTAGACTAGTCCAGTTGGGGACAGGCAGTGCAGGATGGATTCTTACTGTGCTGCTAATTCTCCTGGGCTTTGAACAAGTCCTCATCTGGGGGAAGGGCTTGAGGTCTGCTCTGTGCCTAACTGTCCATGAGGACCAGTCTGGCCTCCAAAGGAGAGTCCAAGGAGTGGCCATCTGACTGCTCCCCAACCTGGCAGGGTCTGTTCCTGGCCTCCGATGTTCAGCAACTACATCAGGCAATTGAGGAATGCAAGCAGGTGATCCTGGAGCTGCCTGAGCAGTCGGAGAAGCAGAAGGACGCAGTGGTGAGGCTGATCCACCTGCAGCTGAAGCTCCAGGAGCTGAAGGTGGGTGCTGGCCGGCTGTGCCACAGGGGGAGCCTAGAGCCAGGGCTGTAGCAGTGGGGACAGGAGCACCAGGGTGGCCTCCAGTTCCTCCCTGGTGCGTCTTTTTGGGCTCTGAGGGGCTGAGATATAAAGGCATCTAGAAATGCAGAGCGAGGGATGGGCCCTTAACCCAAGTGCAGGCTTTTCCCCTCTTGGTTGCAAGGAACAGAAACCTGACCTTAAGTAGCTTAAATGAGAAGGAAAGTATTTTCTTGTTAACCAACAGATCCTCAGGAATCCTGCCCTCTTTTGTTCTGCTTTCCATGTTTGACCCCTCCTCAGTAGTCCGCAGACAGGTGATGCAGACACGAGCCCAGCAACGGCAGCTGGGCTTTGCAGCAGAGGAGAGCTTCCTTTCCTTTTTCTTTTTTTTTTTTTTTTTTTTGGTGGTTCTGGGATGGAACTGGGGCCTCCTGCCAGTTAGGCAAGTGCTCGAACACTGAGACAGCCCCAGTCGGAAGCTCCCCTTTGTCAGTGGTTAGGGCAGAAGTCAGTCCTGGGCCCTCCTGACCTCTGATGGGCTGGTCCTGCCACATGGCCATGCCTGAAACAAGCACCGCAGTGTGCCAGCTCTGGTCAGGTGCCCCACTGAAGCAAGTGAGTGGGGCAGTACCTCTTTGAGCCACATCCTCCTCTCTAGATGATGAGGAGGAGTTTCCTGACAGGAGAACAGAAGGAGGTAATGAATCCCAGAGTCCAAAATCCCTAGGTGTCCACTGCAGGCCAATTGTGTTCCTCGGCTTGGCTGTCATTGTGTGCCCTGCAGTGACCCACAATGTGTGTGTGACCACAGCCTCACTGATTTCCTAATGAAGACTCCACATCAGGAGACCCTGGGAAATCAGTAAGGCTGTGGCCACACACAATCCAAAAACTCAGTGATTTAAAGGAGATTGGTGTGTGATTTTCCTCATGAAAAACCCCCCATGTGGTCCAGGGCCTGTGTGACAGGTAATGATGTTGAAGACCCGAGTCATCCTTTTTCATGGCTCTGCCATTCCCTGGGAGAGTCCCAAAGGGCTCCACACCACGTCGCTTTGATCTGCACCCAGCCAGCAAAGGGAGAGTAGATCATTCCTGCTCACAGGGCAGACCCAGGTGGCAAGTGGCTGACAGGGCTGCCGGGAAATGGAGTGGGTGGTCTGTGATCTGACCCTGACTGACCGTCTTTCTATGGCTAATGGGAACTCAAAGTCCTATAAGCAGTGCCTGGAGGAAATAAGTAGAGGGGCTAGAATAAAGGAAAGGAGTTGAAACCAGCTCACTGGTGGCCCTTTCCTGGCTCTCTGTCTGTAGGACCCCAATGAGGATGAGCCCAACATTAGGGTCCTTTTTGAGCACCGCTTCTACAAGGAGAAGAGCAAGAGTGTCAAGCAAACCTGCCACAAGTGCAACACCATCATCTGGGGACTCATTCAGACTTGGTACACCTGCACAGGTAGGCCAAGACTGAGACCCACTCCTACTGGATAAGCAGTCTAGGTCTCTGGGGCAGGGCAGAGAAGTCCAAAGCTCTGCTTCCAGATGTGGGTCATGTTCAGGTGAATCCTCTAGAGTGTACACAGTGGACCAAGACCTACTGTGTGCTGGAGATACAAGGAACAGTTAGGGGCAAAGATCCTGCCTTCACTGGCCTGCATCCAGATCGCAGAGGTTCTCACTAAATTGCTTAGCGCTTCACCCATTGCTGAGGCTGTCTTTGATCTTGCGATCCTCCTGCCTCAGCATCCCCAGGCGCTGGGATTACAGGTGGCACCACCACTCGGGCTCCATTGACTTCTTACTATCTCTGATGGCCGCCATTGTAGAGACAGCAAAAGTCTCGCCATCCTAGAGACTTCCGCGTTTTGGCTGCAAGTTATTAACACTTCTAATCTGATGTCGAGGGTAACTTCTTTCTGCTCCCTTTGGTATTAGGGATGACAGACGCATCCAGGGGCCTTTTCCTAAACCCTTGGGCTTCCAACACGTAATGGAAGCACACTGGTTTCAGGTGCTTTTAGAAAGGCTCTGGTTGCCTGACACGCCTTTACAGAACCCGGGAAAGGGAAAACGAGGCTGCTAGGAGGGACAGGGCGATGCCCCCGGAGACGCGGTCCAGAGGCCGCCCAGACCCAGGCTGGCTTGTCCCCGGTGCCAAGCACTCGCATGGGGCCCTGCGATGTCAGTCCAAATGCCTGGCCGCACAGCGGCGGGCACCCAGGAATGGCATAACCACCACCTAACCACCGGGCGGCCCCACGGGCACAGGAGCAGGTCCTCCTCTCTGGAGGTGCGTCGCCCTTGTACAGTGGCCCGGCGGCCGCCAGGCACAGGCGAGGCAGCCTGAGGAGTGTCCGCTCTGGGCGCCGATTCCCGCGGAGGACCCCGGAAAAGGGTGTCTGGGCGGTGCCCAGTCTGCCAACTCGGATGCAGGGCAGCGCGGAATGGCGCTGCGGTCCAAACCCTTAACAGTCAGGCGATGGTGTGGACGCCTGCGAGAGACGGCCCCGTTGCGCACTGGGGCCTCCTCGTGCGGCCGCGCACCCAGAACCGTCTGCGTCTGCACTGCGCATGCGCGAGCCCGGCAGCGCCTAGGGACTGGGGGCGGCGGCGCTCCATGACCTGTCTGCGTCGGCGTGCGCCCTGGCGGCGCGAGGTCGCAGGTGGGCGATGTCGCACCGGCTGGCGGCGGCGGCTGGGCTTCTTTCGATGCTGTGGCGATGCGGAGCCACGGCTGGGGCTGGCGCAAGGGCCCTCGGCACCGCCCAGCAGGTGAGCAGGCCGGCGCTGCTGGCGGGGCCGGGCGGCGGGCCGGGCGGCGGGCCGGGCGGCGGGCCAGGCGGCGCCGTCGAGGTGATGCCATCCGAGTGCGCCAGCCACTGCGAGCCAGGTCGATGGTGCACGTGAAGGTGTCGTGAACGGCTTCAGGGTTCTCTGTCCTGCCAACCCTCGTGGAGCCCGCCAGATTGCCCTCCTAATGGCTGGTGCTGCGGGAAGGCTGGTGCTGGAGCTTTGTCCCGCGGTCCAGCACAAAGGTGCTGTTTGGCCATATCTTACAGAAGAGGACGAGCATGGAGTATTCTATGTTTTAAAGTTGTTTTACTTCTGTTTTGTCTATCCTAGTGGACAATAACCACATTGAGTTTTGATCTAATACACTAATGCAGTTTTTGGTTTTTGATTCTGGAAAGTTAGGTTTTCAGACTACAGTAAGATAGAAGGATTGCATGGGTTGATTTTTTTTTCTTTTGTTATGTCTTAAAGAATGAATTTTTCACAGGGCGCGGTGGCGCCCGCCTATAATCCCAGCGGCTGGGGAGGCAGGAGGATGGAGAGTTCAAAGCCATCCTCAGCAACTTAACTAGACCCTAAGCAACTCAGCGACACTCTATCTCTAAATTAGATATTTTAAAAAGGCTGGGGATGTTGCTCAGTTGGTTAAGTACCTCTGGGTTCAATTCCTGATACAAAAAAAAAAAAAGAAATTTTCTCTCTTTGTGTCTGTTCTTTTGGGAGAACACACCTTAGTTTTGTCTCCCTCCCTATTATCAGTGTTCCCTCCCTGGAATCAGTGTTTGACCTGTGTTGCATGTCCACATTGGAGAGGGCTGTTCTGGTTGTTAACATGTTCAGAGTCAGTAGTATAGTGAGTATATGTGAATTGGTATAGCACAGGTGAGTCCTCAGTCACTGTACTGCCGTGGACCTCCGTGTTTTTATGTTGAAGAAGGAAGTTGGGTGGTCTTTGAATTCATTCCCAAGCTGAGTCATTCTTGCTTATCTATTAGGCAAACTTATCAGTTGACAATTCACTAGCCAGAGAGTATGAGGGTGAAAAAGAGAGGCTGTAGCAATCTGCCTTAGAGTTGAAAGATGTACCTTAGCACTCAGCACTCCTCAAGGGAAGTCTATGTTCTTGAGGCTTCCATGTGGTCATTTTCATTCTACAAGCTGCCTGCACAGTCCTTGGACCTTTAGAGTTTACATGGTGTGTAAAAGAGTAACCAGACAATAAACGAGTATACCTTGTTCTTGTGGAGTATATGAAGTATGAAGGAAAAGGAGGCAAAATCAGGGGAATAATGAGAAGGGAATGGAGGAGGGATGCATGTATGTGACTTGCTGCTTGGGGGGAGGGGAGGCAGGCTTGTCAGGTGGAGTAGCCAAGGCATTGCCTTAGGGTAGGTGCAGCTGGTGGGTTCTGTGTGCTCAGAGTGAAGAAGTGGTTAGTGAAAGGCAGTACAGTCCGAGGTAGGGCCTTGTAAGCCTGGGATGGTGTCAGCTATGTGCTGTGTTGTGTAACTGACCTATGAGGGTCACCAGACTTGTACAAGAATGACTAGAAAGGGACCTTGGTGTGCCCAGCTTCATGTCCTGGCTTTGCAGAAACCAATTTTAACAAGTTTTCTACTATTAACTACAAATTAATGGCAGAAACCAAATTTCAAGAAGGGGTGGGTAGCATGTACCTGTGATCCTAAGGACTTGGGAGGCTGAGGCAGTAGGATCACAAGTTCCAAACCTTGGCAATTTAGTGAGACCCTGTCTCAAAAAATAAAAAAAGGCCTAGGGGTGTATTTTGGTGGTAGAATGCACCTGGGATCAATCCCTGGTGCCAAAAACAAATTAAAAAATCTGTATGTTTACATTTACAGTGAGAACTACATTTGTCCTGTTGTTTCCTACCAAATCACAGAACTAAATCATGATTTGAAACAGAGGAATTGGTTGTTTTATGAAGTTGTGGAGGCCCAAAGGGTCATATTTTCTACCTCTAGGGTATGCACCTCTCAGTATCTATGAAATTAGTTACTAGTGCCAAAATTGCTTCCTACTTTGAGATGGTCTTAGAGAAACCAGAGAAGATTTGGGAACCAGAATTGTCATTGCACACCTCCTGCTACCAGTTGTCTTAATTTTTGCTTTTCTACCCACTTTCTTAGGCTAGGTTATAAGGATTGGATGAAGTCACTAAGACATATCTGGCCACTATCCAGTAGTGATGTCTTGTACCTTTTGTCTGGATTCCCTGTTGACCCGCAGCTTTGGTTCCAGAGTAACGTCAGGGTAACATAGAGCCATTTTTTGTTGTTCAGTGTGTCATGTACTATCCTCAAAAAAGGTGCTGAGGGGACTTGCTGCAGCAGAAGTCCTTGTCTACCTGACACTGTTTACTCTTGATGATGTGACATCATCACCTTTTCTACCAGTCTTTCCTTTCTGAACTTGCTTGTTTAGGTTTACCCTGATTTTAATATCTTTTTTATGGCTTATTTTATTTTTTAGTCCACTGAGGCTGTTGATAGGATGTTTGGATAAATAAATTAGCACTTTGCCAATTGGAGGATGGATTTACTTTAGAGTGATAGTCTACAAAGCTTGCTTCTTCCTCATGTTGACAGCTGAAATAACATGGGTGTTATCACCTATGGGTCTAGTTTCAGTATAATAAAATATTGGATACAATCCAAATTCTTCAGTTATGTTAGAATTTTGTTGAATACAGTTAATACTGGGTTATTGAATGTGCTTAAATTTTTTTTAAACAGTGTGTTGCCTTTTACTTTGGTAGTTTTTCTTGTGGCTTTTGAATTGAATTAATGAAAAATCTAAATTGCCTCTAGTTTTGTCCTTAACTCATGTATCAGGTAAGGTTAGCAGCTCATGGTAAAAATTGGCATTTTCCTCCCTGAGGGTTGAAGAAATACAGAGGTTCTAGAAAATTGTGTGCCTTCTTGACCTGACAGACATTAACCTACTAGCTGATCAAACATAAATCATAAGATTCTTTCAGTATTTTTTCCTTATTATTTTGTTTTTTATAGTGCTAGGGATCAAACCTAGGGCCTCACACATGGTAGGCAAGCACTCTATCACTGAGATATATCCTCCTCAAATTTTCTTTTTTGCCCCCCAATTCTGAGGATTGAATCCAGGGCCTCAAACATGGTAAGCAAGGGCTCTACCTCTGAGCAACAACCAACAACCTTAAACCTTTTTTGTTTGTTTGTTTCTAGACGGGATCTTGCTAAGTTGCCCAGGCTGGCCTCCAACTTGTTTTCCTCTGTCCTTATCCTTCTGAGTAGCAGGGATTACAGGCATGTGCTTTCAGGCCCAGCCTCAGTATTTTAATTTTGTGAGATTTGTTTCTTAGAATCTTGTTTGCTTTTGAGCTGCATTAGTTAGGATTAAGGCCTTATGCAAAAAATGGTCAGTTCCCTCCCCTGCTTTTGGACGCAGTAGCTGTAAAAATTCATCATGCATTTCTGCAGTGAATATACTTTATGTTTGTCCTGTTTCGACTATTTTTTAAAATATTTATTTATTTATTTTAATGGGGGTGCTGAGGATCGAACTCAGTGCCTCACATGTGCGAGGCTGGCACTCCACCACTGAGCTACAGCCCCAACCCTCAACTAGATTTTTAATGCATATTTAAGCAGATAAAGAAGGGCAGCAAGCTGATACTCAGCCCACATCCTGTCTCTTGGAACCACTGTGAGGAAATGCTGCACTGTGTTGCAAAGGCTGGTCATCTGCTAATTCTCTGTCCTCTTTCAGTGCCACCAGGGGATCCATTGTCAGAAGCTGGCTCTGCAGGGGAGACTGGCGCCATTTTCCTGGTGGCTATGTTCAGAACCATCCAAAGGTACTTGCCTGTCTTTTCTAAGTTAGCAGTATGAGGTTTGCAGGGACCAGTGAAGCTTCTTCAGAGTGTCTCCTCCCACAGTGACTAAGCAGGGAGCAAGGGGCATGACAACTAGGAGGCCCCCCTTGCCATATTCCCTAGTTTGCATATTGAGCCACAATACATCATCTTCATCCCTTTACTGTTTTGGTATCTAGAGAGACTGGAAAAAGAAACTCTTTACAGAAGGAAGGTGCTTGGTGAATCTTTTGGAAGGTGTGGTAGTAAACCTTTATTCTGCATGTCTGATTCTGAGAGCCAGTCAAGCCTCGTATTTGAAAAGTAGACAGATGATATGATATGTAAGCTGTAGTCATCTTGGAGCACATTGAACCAGTTAGAGCCCTGCTCTTCAGAGCAGGCTGTGGGCCCTGGCTTAGTGCTCTCAAAAGCACCTAGAGATCTGGCAGGGGTTCTTCAGTCCTATGCCAGTGTTAGGACCCTGGGCTGTGTGTTGAGTGGGGTAAGGAAGGAAGCAAGACTGAAGATAATGGCTCCATCCTTATTTGACTATAGTGTTGCTTTTCTGAGTGGGACTTTTCTCTCAAAGTACTTCCCCTTCATTTTGTCTCTAAGGATTTGAAAAATTCTTCAAGAGGAGTGAAAGAAACACAGATTCAGAAAAATCAACAGTGCCAAAAAAAGGTAAAAGGGTCAGTTTGATAAATCAAAATAAAGGTTCATCAACATCTAAAAAATATTAAAATAAAAAAAAATAAATTACATCATGGCTTGATGATGTGGATTGGTTTTGGGGAACAGTGTGGTCAGTATTTGTCAGATTTGTTTCTCCCGCAAAAAGTTTCCTGCTGCTGAGTGCAAGGAGGACATCCAATCCCAGCAGTTCAGGAGGCTGAGACAGGAGAATCACAAGTTCAAAGCCAGCCTTGGCAACGAGCAAGGCGCTGAGCAACTCAGTGAGACCCTATTTCTAAATAAAATATAAAATAGGGCTGGAGAGTGGCTCAGTGGTTGAGTGTCCTTGAGTTCAATCCCTGGTACCAAAAATAAGTGTTCTGCCTAGGTACCTGTGAGCATTAAGTAGGAAGAGATGTGTAGAAGCATTATGGCAGGTGTGCCCACATGTTTTGCTATGAACAGAACATTTTTTGAAAACTTGTGTTTTGTCCTTAAAATTTGCAAAATTTTACTCTCTCATGATTCATTCTGCCCTTCCTTGGGTCCTCCTGGACTTCTCTAGTCTTGCATGGAATTGTTTTGGATTGTTGGTGTGGCAGTGTATATGGAAGGGGGGCTACCTGTGTCCTGGCTTGTTTTGTCCTGGAACTTGTATGATTACTGTAGAAGGGGCTCACAGGAATCCACCTCCTAATGTTATCTACTGTCACAAAATGTACCCACGGGTCCAGGTTTTCCTGAGAGATGAACTCTTCCTGAGGGGAGGTGGCCTGTGTTCTGGTTCTCTGGAGTAGGAACTACCTGTGCCAGCCTACATCTTGCTTTTCTTTCTTCCTTCCTCTCCCCTAATTACAGCCATGTTTATTAGCTAAAAATGATTTGTCATTAAAGCTCAGGTCTGAAGCCAGCAAGGGCAAATTGGAGGGATTTTAGATGTATCGGAAGCTACTTCTCAGCAGTGTCTCCTGGCATCTTCCTTTTCCTGTCTGCTGTTTGTTTCTGAAAGGCGCCAGGGTAATTAAAATTTTATGATGGAAAACGTTACTCTGTTCTCTGAGTCCTCTTTCTGTGAAAAAGTGTATATAATTATTTTCTGAAGTCACACTTTGTTTTTTCCTAGAATCTTGTGAACTAAAGAATGCTGAGCCTGGAGGAGATGGAAACAAGAGAGGAGGGAGGCAGGATGATTTTGCCTGGTGAAAACGGATGCAGAAGGTTTGTGTGCATCTGAGTGTGCCAGACCCAGACACCTGTCACTTCTCCAGGGGTGCTGTTGCTGCATGACTGAGACTGCATCACACTTGTCTCAGTCTGTTCCTGCCATGACAAAATACCTTAGACTGGATGGTTTTTAAATAGCTTGAAATTTATTGTTCATAATTATGGAAGCTGGGAAGTACAGGGTCAAGGTGCTGGCAGGTCCAGAGTCTGGTGAGGGCTTGCCCTCAACTAATAGATCGTGGTGTCTTGAACATGACTTCCTTCAGTGGGACCAGTACTGTGTCCTCCTGTGGTGGAAGGGACAGACTTCCCTCCTGCCATTTAGTAAGAGCACTAATCTCATCCATGAAATTGGAGCCCTTGTGGTGTCATCACCAAGTCCCCATTTCTTACTGCCATCACCTTGGGGGTCGAATTCCAACACACAGAGATTAGAAGAAACGAACTTTTTAAAACCTGCCAAGATTTCTGTCTGCACTTTGAGAGTTGCAGGTAAGAGGACATGCTAGGTGATGTTGCAAAGGCAGAGCTCTTGGTGGGTTTGCTGCTTCTCCTGGGGCCTCTGGTGAGCAGCAGGTTTGGTGTGCTGTTCACAGTGTGCAGGTCTTCCCTGCTGAGAGCAGCATCTGAGCTTCCCCACATGCCTGGTCCCCCTTGGGTACCATCGGAGGGCAGGGTTTGGTGACTCCAACATCTGAGAGGAGAAGTTTTGTTGTTCATGATGGCTCAAGGGTAGAGCTCTGGCTTAGCTGAGCCAGGACCTAGGTCTGATCTCCAGTATTGTGAAAAACAAACATAAAATCAAAAGAAAGAAACACCTGCATTTAATTGCAAAATTTGTTATCTTTTCTTCCACAGGGCGAGTTCCCCTGGGATGACAAGGATTTCTGAAATCTGGCCATTTTGGGTGCAGGTGTATCTGTGGGATTTTTCTACTTTATTTTCGAGATCCTGGAAAAGAGATCACCTGGAAACACTTTGTTCAGTATTACCTGGCCAGAGGTCTGGTGAGCGAACTTAGTCTGCCTAGGAAGGTGCTGTGGTGGCATGCCCTTGCAGGAGACAGGTGGTGCCCCAAGAGTCAGTCCTGCTGGTGGGTGTCCTTCATGGCTCAGTTTTGTTTTTCCAGGAGATACCCCAGCAGAACAGCACATCATGATGTGTTCTAAGACAGTTCTGTTTGTCTCCTGATCTTTGACTTTTGTTCTCATTCCTGATTCGGGATTTTTTCCTTTCCACTTACTTTCTGCTGCCAGCCACTCCTTGACAGTGGACTGTGGCTTGGTGACTGCAGAGGAGCATGTGGCACCAGCAGAGCCTCTCTTGTGTGTTTTTCCCTTGGGGTGCTGAGTTGGGTGAAGTACTGCTCAGGCTTCAGTGTAAACCCTGTATGAGTAAGTGCCTTCCCTCTGTTGCCCTCAGAAGAGTGTTGGCTGGACCCAGGCATTATTAAGAGCTGAAATTTTGTTTGATGAAACTCCTGTTTCCCATTAAGGTTTGTGGCCACAGCCTTTGTGTCTAACCACAGGGCACATGCCTATCTTCAGAGAGGCCCTTGGCAACTCTCCCTATGGTGGAAGGGGACAGAGCTGCTGCAGCCCTTCCCTGTCTGTGGATCTTCTACCTGTAGGCATATCTGTGAGGGTGGTGAGACAAGTGTGGTAAGCCCAGGATGCCTTTCTGTGCATGGACTGGACCGCTCTCAGCACTTCCTTGAAGTCTTTTCCAAGTGTCTGACCTGACAGTGATGTGTTATTGTGGTGGGAAGGTTCGTAGGATTGAACATGTTCACCTTAGTCACATGGCCCTAAGTCCTTGCTTTTGGAGCAGTGGTGATATTGTTGCTGCATGTAAGAATACACATTGTGCCCTCAAGTTGCTTCCCTCTGATTGCTTCTCTGAGGGGCAGGCTAGCCTGCTGTGTGGTTGTGTGTGGTGGTGACCACAACTGAGGAGCCTGCAGGAGTGCATTTCCACCCTGCTTGGCACTGCTTCCCTGTGCTGCCTTTAGCTGGCTGAACAGGGTGGGTCTGAATCAGCTGGGTTTAAGACTCTGCTAGACTCTGCTGTAAGACTTATTCCTGTTTCTTTGGGGTTTTTAAGCCAGTCTGGCATGATAGTGCTCAGATATACCAGATTTTAGAAACTAGTCTTGAATGTTTCCTGTTGATTAAAATGGAAATGAATTCAGGAAAACAAAGCTTGTACTGAACTGTGAGTGTGTGTGGGTGTAGATGGGCCTGGGCTGAACTGCCCAGGGTCTGCCTGAATGTCCTGCTTGGCCTAAGTTGTCTGGTTTCTTCTCCCAGGTGGACCGGCTGGAAGTCGTGAACAAACAGTTTGTTCATGTCATCCCTTCCCCTGGGGTGTCTTCTGAGGTGAGGGCTAGGTTTTAGGCTGGGTGTTCCACACATGGCTTCCCCTCCCCCAATGACATACAGTTTTAATTTTTTTTTTAGTAAGATGCTTCCCCTGGTGTCCAGCAATCCCTGTTGATGTGGTGGTTTATGTCATTGACCTGTGCACAGTCTTGCTGTCCAAGCAGGATAGGAACTCTTATGAGACTATAACCATGGTTCAGTTTTGCCAAGTAACATGTGAGAACCACTTATCAAGGTTTGGGAAGAGGAAAGAATAAAAAGACAAAGACGGAAGGTCAAAGGCAGACCTCAGGCAGTTATCACAGCATTTCATCTAGAACTTGATGCCTGTAATTTTGTGGGATCCGATATGAGGGAGTGTCTGCTGTTTGTGTAGTTACCATTGGAGCTTGCCACAGGGTGGGATTTGTCCATGTGTGGAGATAGGGGCTAGGAGAAGAGGCTTGGTTGGAAGAGAAGTTGGTAAATGGGAATGCAAGCTGTGGACAGGTGTGTGTGTGTGTGTGTGTGTGTGTGTGTGTGTGTGTGTGTGTGTTAGGGCGAGTCTCAGGGGAACACAGAGGTGCGCCTAAACTTGCTCTTGGTCTCTGCAGAGGTACATGTGTTTTAACATCGGCAGTGTTGACACCTTTGAGCGGAACCTGGAATATGCTCAGTGGGAACTGGGGATTGAGCCAACCAACCAGGTTGCTGTGGTCTACACCACTGAGAGTGATGGGTGAATGGCAGGGGTGAGGTGGACATGAGACACTTTATTCTTGGGCCTCTGATTCTGAACACAAAACAAATACTATTGAATCTCTTTTGGAATTTTTCCCCCAAGTATGTCATAGTATGTGCTAATCTTTACAGTTTCCGTAGTAAAAGAGTATATATTCATTTGGTCTGGCTTAATTTTTAAAATTTTATATTTACTTTTTTGAGGTGGAGTCTTGCCCAGGCAGATCTCAAACTCCTGGGCTCAAGAGATCTTCCTGCCTTAGCCTTCCAGTTAAGTGGGTTTCAGATATATGCCATGGTTTAGCGTAGGTCTTAATGAGAAGAGAATTGAAGCAAAGAAATATTTATCTAGGTAACCTTTACAAAGCATTTAATGGGAAGAATAAGACAAAGATGCTATGTGTTGTAGCACATTACTGTAGTGCAGATTCCACTGTGCAATAGAACCCTGTGGGAGTTCTTTGAAAGTGTGCTGCGATCCCTGCACCCTGACTCCCACTGAACCGTTGAGTCAAAAATCCAGGTGAGCAGTCTCTGCTCACTCGCACACAGACAGACTTACTTCCCACAGATCCTACATCAGCTTGCTCTCTGAACCTGCATTCCACCCCCAGTGTGTTCCTGCCGTGCTTGTGGACTTGAGGGCAGACCCATCTCTAATGCTCCTGTGTGCATCCCAGGACAGCACACAAGTGTTGTCCTGCTCTCATATTTACTACATAGGGACATCATTGCTCTGGCCCTTTCTCCAGCTTGGAAACTGAATGGGTAGAATTTGAGATCAGGACCAGCTTTAGCCAGGAGGGTATGAAGAGTCGGTGTGGTGATGGCTTAGGTGGTTTCTTCTAGACAGGGCAGAGTGGGAATTGCAGTGAGAACGAGGAAGGTGAGTGCCTTACCATTTTTTGCTGCTGTGACAGAAGACCAGAGAGTGGGTAATTTGTAAAGAAAGGAAACTGTCTTACAGTCTGGAGTCCAAGGCTGAAGGGCCATATCTGGGCAAGGGTCTTTGCTGCATCATAATGTGCAGGGGAGAGAGGATGAGAGGGAGGGTAGGACTGAACTTTGCCATTTTTATGACTGACCCATCCCCCAGAACTAACCCACTTCTGTTGTGGTGACCTTAATCCCTTCATGAGGGCCCAGCTCTCACCATCAGTTGCTTCTTGAATGGCCTTCGCCTTATACAGTTGGGTTCCAATGTGAGTGTGGGAGATGACATTCACACCATAGCAGTGAGGCAGACAGGGCTCTGGAGGTGACTTACAAGTGCTGGTGGGCAGGTCTGCGGGGCCTCAGTCTCCTGGTGCAGCTCCTGAGTGTTCCTTGGGGTACTGCTGCATATGGCGACGGGGGTTTTGTTCTTACTGGCTCAGTTGCCACGACTACTGGTTGGAGCTGAAGTGTGTTCTAAGAGCTGACAGTGACTAGAGCCACCTTGAGGGCTGGTGGGATTGGGCCTCTGGAGAGTGTAGGAGCAAGTATTGTGCTGTGATGGGACTGGTCTGTGGACCTCACCTGTGAGGAGCTACATGGGGTCTGCAGCTCCTTCTGAGGGAGACCTGGGTTGGGGCATCAGTGCTGTTAGAACTGGGGAAGCCGAATTTATAGACAGACCTTGACACTCTTCAAGAAGAAACTGCCCTTTTGTGCAACAAATTCTAGAGTGGGTTACTCTTCCTGCTGAAAGTGATGCTGCTGACATGATGAATGGTCTCCTTGGTTCTCAGCTCTTTCCTGTGAAGCCTGGTGCCTACTCTTCTCCTGGTTGACATCCTGCTCTATGCTGTGAGAAGGGGTCCAATGGGGGCCGGGCGCAGCAGACGAGGAGGGGGCCTCTTCAGCGTTGGTGAGACAACAGCCAAGATCCTAAAGCGTGCGGTTTGCAGATGTGGCTGGCTGTGAAGAGGCCAAACTGGAAATTATGGAGTTTGTGAATTTCTTGAAGAACCCCAAGCAGTATCAGGACTTAGGAGCCAAAATTCCAAAGGTACTGATTTCAGAAAACAGTCATGCTCTGAGTTCCAAGTCAAAGCCAAAGATTGCTGTTGTTCAGAGAATGAATATTAGACAAATGATTTTTCCTTGAGTTTATATTTTATTAATAACAATAGAGGATGGAAATTTGTAGAACAGAACAGTAAAAATCCTCTTATCTTGTATACAGAGATATGATAAATTGTGGTATAAAGGTGTATTAAGAATTGTAATGCAAAAAACAATAATAAAAAAACTTCTTATCTGTTAGACTTGAGACCACAAGTCCTAAAATTCCATAATGTTAGGTCTATGAAATGGACATGGGAATATGTGTGATTTTTTTGTTTGTTTCTTTTTTTAAAATTTAAAACACAAATATACATTCCTTTACTGGTCTTCATTTAGAGGCCAGTCATTGCTTTGAGTTTAGTTCCAGGGATCAAAATCCTTTGTTAAACTGGGTGTGGTGGCACATGCCACATGTGGTGGCACTGCAGTCTGAGGCAGTACCTGTGTATTTTCGTGCATTCTGTCATACTTTTCTTATCTATGCAGCTCAGGAGGCTGAAGCAGGAGGATCTGAAGTTCAAAGCCAGCCTCCACAATTTAGCGAGGCCCCAAGCAACTTAGTGAGGCCCTGTCTCTAAATAAAATATATGAAGGGCTGGGGATATGGCTTAGTGGTTGTGTGCCCCTGAGTTCGATCCTCCCCAGTTGCACCTCTGTTGAATTGTCCTGTGTGAACCACATCTTTTCTTTTCTTACCAGGGATTGAACCCAGGGACATTTAACTACTGAGCCACATCCCCAACCTTTTTTATTTTTTATTTAGAGACCGGGTCTTGCTGAGTTGCTTAGGGCTTTGTTAAGTTGCTGAAGCTGGCCTTGAACTTGAGATCATCCTGCCTCAACCTCCCAAGTTGCTGGGGTCATAGGTGTGTGCCACCATGCCTGGCTGAACCACATATTTTCTGCAAGTTTGTTTTTCTCAGTAGAAGCAAGAACTTACTTAGGTGCAGTCTGAGGCAGTACCTGTGTATTTTCGTGCATTCTGTCATAAATATTAAGAGTAGGCCAAAAGAGCAAATCACCTGAAAGGGGGAGTTTTTTTGTTTGTTGGTTTGGTTGGTTTGTTTTGCTGGTGCTGAGATTAAACAATTGCCTTTGTGATGCTAGGCGAGCAATGTACCACTGACCTACACCCTCAGGCTCAGGATAAGCTAGATAGTCCATAGGATGGTTATCATTCATAAGGTGTCTGAAAATACTATTTATCCTCACATGGTACACGCAGTGTCAAACAATTAATTAGAAATAATTCTGTTACATATCCAATTACCTTAAAAAACTTCTGTGAAGTATTCAATATACATATGATAATGGTTATGATCCAGGTTCTGTGTTGGTACTGGATTATGTCCTGCAGTAGATGACCTGCCCTGTGTAAAAGGCTTAATTTCTCTTTAAAATGAGGAATATAAAGCTTTTCTCAACATAAGTTTTTAAAGTGCTGTTTTCACTAGTATAGGTTTATTTTACCTTACTAGAAATATTTTGAGATCTGTCTTCTGTTTCAAGATTGAAAAGTATTAGTTAGCAAGCAATTTAAATAGTATGATATATATATACACACACACACACACATACATACACATTTACACACACACATAAATAATTGACACATATTAAGGTCTCCCAATGTCACTTATAATTCCACTATGCAATCTTTCACTCATTCATACAATTTGGTGTAGAATTTTTCATATGCAAGGCATACTTCAAAAACTAGCATTTGTGCATATAATGGTTAAGTCAAATTTGTGACCTGTGTATGGGTGTATGAATTCAAGTATTAGAACTTAGGGGTAATCTATAAATTTTCTAAGGGAGTGCTGAATTTCTGTTAATCCCATGAAATATGTCATTTTTTCTTGATTTTCATGTTTTGTTCAGGTTTCCTTTTTTGAATGTGACACTAAACTTATCCTATTGGTTCAAGAGGCAAAATATAAAATGAGAATAGAAATGAAAAAGGTGACAAGTTGTGCTGTGTTGTTCTATCTCAAGCCTTTTGTCAGATCATGAGTTTTTTATTACTGTTGGTAACTTTGTTTGCCCACAGCCTCACTTAGGAAAGGAAGTCGAACCTCTTGACCAAGATGTTGAGTCTTGCCGTAGTCCTTAAAATACAGACAATACTAAAGTACAAATGTAAAACTAGTAAAAACAATGTTTAAAAAGAAAAGGCAAAAGCCTTTGTTATATATCACTATATAATTTCCTAAATCATTAGTATTTATTGAATGATGCTTAATTTTATAAAAACTTTTCAAATATATTAAAAATGTGAATGCTCATATGTTCCATATTTGCATTTTTTTTCAAATGCATGAAAAATAAATACTAAACAAAATATTTATTATCTCTTAACATTTAACTAATATTAAAAATTGGTGCATATATGTATTTCTTCCAACTCTGGTTTCTTTTGCATCTCTGTCTGCTTTTGATAGATGATAGATGTTGCCTGTTGCTTTATAGTAACAAACAGGTTTTTAATTTTCGTACATTCCACATCTTCCCTGCCAGTTGTTGATGGATGACACGCCAAGGAGTTGTGCACTTCCTTCTAAATCCTGATGAGTAAACACATTAACAGCATACCATTCAGCTGTTCTCACCCTTGAGGACCTTACTGTCACAAATATTTTTTGGGTCCTCATACCTGTTATGCCTGTGGTTCAGACAGATTAAAACCTGATTAAAAAAGGATCTAAGTTTCCAAGTTATTAATCAAGCCATTGAAGATCAAGCTTCTCCACACATATTTTAGGAGAGCTCATGACTTTGCCTAACTGTCAGCAAATTTGCAGGAAGACACTTTGAGGTTTATCTGAAGTGATGGATTAAAATTAATTCTAAATGCACAATCTCCTTCATGCTTCAACAAATGGTGTTCTATATAACCAATAAATTTTATATGTAGTATTTTCTAAGTAGACTGCAATTATTTTCTTAAACTTTTTAAAGCATGGGGGGCTGGGGATGTGGCTCAAGTGGTAGCGTGCTCGCCTGGCATGCATGCGGCCCGGAGTTCTATCCTCAGCACCACATACTAACAAAGATGATGTGTCCGCCAAAAACTAAAGGAAATAAATATTTTAAAAATTCTCTCTCTCTCTCAAAAAAAAAAGCATGGGACTTGGAGATTTAGCTAAAATCATTTTTTATTCAATTCATCAGATATTTCTTGAGTGTAAAGGTTGAGGTCAGTGCTACACTAAGTATAATGTCAGAATAAAAACAGGTGAAGCATAAGGACCAGGAAGTTTCTAAGACTTGGAAGCAGTGAGAGCAATAAAACATAAACAAGTGCCTATAACAAAGCACTCAGCAGGTAAAAGGCAAAATAGACAAGATGACTTCTAAGGATATGTATCTTTTTTTTTTAAACAGTTTGAAAGGTTATCACCAAACATATATTTCCAAAGTTATTCTGTTATTTCACCTCTTTCAATATTTTTTTAGGAATTCTCTTACTAATTCATTTACCTTGGCAATAATTTATTTCATAATTGAAGAAAAAATTCTATAAAAGGAAAGTTATTCATATAATAGACCTAGATTCCACACTTCTCTAGGCTGTTGGGACTTGGAGATTTAGCTAAAATCATTTTTATTAAATTTAGCACTAAGGTTGACAGTGCTCTTTATGCTCAACACGACTATACCATACTTCTATTTTACACTGGTGTATGTCATATTCATACCATTTCTATACAATGCATTTCTACATCTATGCCTAAAGGTATTACTCTACCTAAGCCGACATCTTTAATATCTATGTATATTTGTAGGTACCTGCTCCTTGTTTCCCCAATCAAACTGTAATGTGCTTCTGGGCTTCATACAGCCAGGGCTTAGATCAATATCTCAGCATCAGATGAGTGTGCAGGACCTGAATGCAATGCCACAACTGGAGTCGTTTGTCCCCTGACCCACATTTTAGCAGTGCAACATCCTCCAACTCACTCACCTTGGAAACTGCCAAATGTAAATTCATGCCTCACCTACAAGGATATTTTGAACAGATTCATTTTGATAGTTTATGTTGGTATTATATGAAATGTAGAAATCAAAGTTGTCATTACTTGCTAACTACAGTATTAAAAGAGTTGTCTATCCTTTGAGAAAATTCAAATACTTTTACACCAAAACGTTTTACTAATGATGTTCTAGAACCCATGGAAAAGGGATGGAGAAAATTAAATGTAGTTCTCAATAATAGTAAAATAGCTTCCTGCCATTTTTAAAAGAAGGATTGTTTATTTTAATCTCTTTAGCTCTGTGAAAAGTTCTTTTGGAAATAAACAATAGAACACTTAAGACTTTCTGGGATAAAACTGCATTTGGGACATGAAAAATTGAAAAAAGTGTGCTTTATTTACCTTATGTGTGTCCCACATTAATTACAAGCCACAAGTATTTCTTTTATACAGTTACAGAAAGTTTAATTAAAATATGACAATTATAGTGTCTCTTAAATATTATACAAAAACTCATGAATATTCAGGATTGAAAAATTATCTCTGAAAGGGACAGTGCAATTATATGCAGGCTTGAAAGAAAATATGTCCTCTCTAAAAGTTTCAAGATTACTGGCATTTGGTACAAGGAAGTTAGCTGTATATGAAATAAAAAAAAAATAATGCCATCACCTGTTTTAGAGCCTAAAGGTCTGTGGTGTGCAAGGAGTTAATAGATTATAAATACCCAACTCCATTCCAGGTAAAGAGGATGACTCTAGTGTTTGAGGGTATATATGCTTCCTTTTATCTTCATATAAGGTTAATACAATTCTTTCCTAACGTAGATCATGCACTTACTTGCACTATAATTTATTTCTGGTTGGAAAGAGGGGGTGTGAAGTTGCCAAGACCTCCTGGAGAATGGACTGAGAAATACTGATTCTCATCATCAAAATTCCACCTGAATACACATTTCATCATCTTTGCTAACCAATGATTATGCAGTCAGGTCGCTTTTAAATTCATTGCTGATAGATGTTTCTGGGTTTGCCATTATTGCATGGGTAGTGTAGAGAAAAAGCCTTCAGACTTGCACTGTTAGAAGGTCGTGTTCACCTTGGGCTATTCAGGGATGCCCTTTATCCATGGGAGGCACTCCTCTTCAGCTCCTGCTTTGTGAAGCTGGCTTTGTTGCTGCTGTTTTTGTGGTTTCTTTTCTTTCTTTATTTTGTCTTGAAGGAGTGGTGAATTTTATCAAAATGATTTTTCTGCACTTCAAGATGCTAATCAGCCCTTTTATTTCTGAACAAATGGTTCTGGTACATAATGCTTTTCACATGGCTGAATTCAGTTCACTAGTATTTGTGAAAAGTTTTGGGTTCTAAAGATATCAGATGTTTTGTTGTTGTTGTTGTTGCTGCTGCTGCTTGTTGATAATGTCCTGTGCTGCTGGTATCAGATTCATATTAACTCCTAGAAAGAATCTGAAGGCCTCCTTTTCTGGTTCCTTTCTTGAAGGGTTTGTGAAGGACTGATGTCAATCTTCCTCAGAAAGTTTTGTGGAATTCACAGGTGAAGACTCCTTGGTCAAGATCTTGTATGTGGGGAAAGTTTTTAAATAGTCGATTTGATTTCTATTCTATTATAGACCTATTTGAATGTTTAAAATTTCTTCCTGAGTCAGTTTTAGTAACTTGTGTCTCTCTAGGAATTTCTCTATTTCACTTAAATTATTTAATTTGTAAGCATAAAGTTGCTTATAGTAGTCCTTGTAATTCTCTTCTAGTATTATCAAGTTCCATAGTGATGTCTCCTTCTTTTATTCCTGATTTTAGTAACTTGAGTCTTTGGTCTTCTTTTCATGATCAGTCTAGTTAAAGAATTGTCAGTTTGGAGCTCTTTCTATAGAAGCAGCTTTAGGTGTTGTTTAATTTCTATATTTGGTTCTATTCTTTGTTTTATTCCTTGTTGCTCTAACATTTGTTATTTTTATCCTCTGCTAGCTTTATATCACATTTTTTATTTTCACTTTTCTTAGGCTAAAATTTAGGTTATTGATCTAAAATATTCCTTTTTTTTTTACATTGTAAACACAAGTGTTTAGAGCTACGCATTTCTCCCAGGCTCTTTCTCCCTGCATGATATACATTTTGGTATAGTGTATTTTTACTTCCATTTTCTTCAAAATATTTTCTGAATATTTAGGATACTGTGTTTAATTTCCACATTTTTGTGTAAATTTCTCAAATTCTTTTCTATTATTGACTTCTAGTCTATTTTCATTTTTATGGGAGAAGATGCTTTGTAAAATTTTAATCATTTTAAATTTGTTGTTGTCTTTTTGCGTTCCAGTGTAGGGTCTCTCTTGGAGAATGCTCAATGCTTGCTTATGAGGAATGAGTGTTTTGCTGTTGAAGAGTGTATCTGTAAATGTCTGTTATGTCCATTTGGTTTATATTTTTCTAGGCTGTTTCCTTGTTGATTGTCTGCATCACTGTCCCATCCATTACTGAAAGTGACATTTCAATGTCTTTTGTTCTAATATTTGATTGTAAACCTCTCTCCTTGGATCTGTCAGTTTTGCTTCACACATTTTTGGGCTCCTTGTTAGGTACATATGTGTTTTATAACAGTTGAATTTTCTTGATCTGTCAACACATTTTTCATTATGAAATGTTTGTTTTATCTCTAGCAAAATTTTGGGTTTTGAAGTCTATTATGTGGGGATTGGTGGAAAGACTGACCTGTAGTAGAACTTCTGCAGTGTGGGGCTGGTGGCACAGGAAAAGCAGGCAGCCTGCTCCTCTCTCCTCTCCAGGAGAAACCATCACAGGCAGGAAGCTGGGAAGAGAGTGAGCCCTGTAATTTTGGTCACACCTGCCCTTTCCTCAGAAAAAGAAAATAAAGGTCCTCATTCTTCTATTCTGGTAATCCCTCTCTGTATCATTTATAATATGCATTTAAATTTGATAAGACAAAATACATTTTTACGGGATATAGTTTTCCTTGTATTGGAAAAATATTCTGTTAGTTTAATTTAGCAATATTATCTAACAGTGAATTGCTGTACTTCCAAGTATTAAAAGCTTCTGACTTTTATAAGTTCACTATGAATTCTTTTGAATCTGCATCATTCATTTAGTCGGACTCTGGAAATTTATAACAATTCATATGTATGCATATACATATACACACACATTATATATTGACCTTGATAAGGAATACTAAATGTCATTACCAGAAGAAGAAATAGCATTTTATGAACCATTAAAGCAAAGGTATACAAGAAGCATGTCATGTGTTTCACAGCTTTTATGATACTAAATAGAACTGCCTCTATATTTAAAAGGTGTATTTTCTAGTATTTTCTGAAAAGGTTCTCTTTAGTGGTAAATACTGAATATGTGTCATTTTTACATTGAGAGATGAATAATAATACTCTAGCAATTTGGTAAAATTGAAAGTTGAAATTCTTCCTTCTCAATCTTCTACTTTTTTCCCATGCAGATTCAGAAAATACCTGAGTGCTATGAAATGCTTTATGTTATATAAAATATTTCTTATCATAAAATAATAATTCTACCAATAAAATCATCTACATTAATGACAAACACATTAGTATTAGATAGATATGCCTTTATTTCCATTAAGGCTTTTATTAGTGGCCCTTAAGTTTGAAATAGGAGTAATTAATTTAAAGTTCCCAATGAGCCAACTTCAACTATGGGAATCCAATAACAAATGACCTAAAGAAAACGTGTTTTACTGCATCTCAATGCATCATCCATCATTATCGTGAAGGCCAGTTTTCTGCCTGTAAAATTATGTCAAAAGACAAAATCACCACAACGATCTCAGTGGCTTCTATTACTGAGGCATGGATTTGGCAGTCTCATCTGAAGGTGCAGAAAAAGGTTCCTGTGAGTACAGCCGAGGAGTTGGCTTTATAAAGTAGCATTAACAGAAACAAGAAACAGACTACTTCAGGCTTCTTTCCTTTTAAACCCTAAAGCAGAGCCAACTTATTTACCATGAAGGCTAAAACTGGCTTGTTCAGTATCTCACTGTCATCTTTCTCCTCATTCTTCAGAAGGTTAAGGAGTCCAGGTTCTGTTTGGGACACAGAACCTTAGAATGAGCAGCCTCATTTTGGCTTGGTCTGCTGGAGGCTCAGTTCAAAGCAATTGCCCCCAAGATTTACCTCAACTGCACTGACATCCCGTCCTCCTTCATTCTTTAAGATTCTATGCTAGGCTTGTTTGTTTGTTTGTTTTTAGCTGCAATGTCTTTATAAATTAATATTTAGTCTATTAGATACTTAAAAGTATCTTTGTAATTTTTCATGCCTATGAGATTGATTTTGCAAACAAGAGATAGGCATAGAATTTCAATTATGCACATTGAAATGATATAGTACTTATGTTTTCGTATATGCTTTTTTTTTTTGTATGGAGTAGTAAACTCAGGGGTGCTTAACCACTAAGCCACATCCACAGCCCTTTTTGATTTATAGATAGGGTATCACTGCTTTGCTATGTGCCTTGCTAACCTGCTAAGGCTGGCTTTGAACTTGCCATCTTTCTGCCTCAGGCTCCCAGATTGCTGAAATTACAGGTGTGTGCCACCGTGCCCAGTGGTTTTCATATATTTTAAAATAAATATGTAGGTAACCTTTTTCTTTTTCTTCTGCAAATGTACGTTTATGTGATTTTCCTACATCATATACCAAAAGACAGGACTATGAAAAAAAGTTTGCAATATAATCCTCTATCTATATTAGTGCAGTAGAGTGATAGCAGGGTATATGAACAAATAATTATCACAATAGGGTAATTGGAATAGGTGATAGTTATGAAGCACCATGCAAAGACTGAATGAAACACAGCTCAGTACTACCTGGGAGGTCAGCAGCAGCTTCAGATTGCAAGTCACATTTGAGTAGTTTTGAATAATGAGTGGAACTTCCTCAGGAAGGTAGCTCCTTTGAAACATGACAGCAAAATAACTGTTCTCAATGAAAACCAAAACCAATCTGTTTTGTAAGATACATACTAAACCAAAATGTCAGAACGTATTCGTAAATTTCTCATTTTGCTGCAGAAGGTAGTTGCTTTACTATGAGACTTGTGCAAAACAGAGAAAATATGTATTTTGTATAAATGACTTCTCAAATGAAAGGCAAAGTAAATGGCAGAGTAAAATGTTCTCTACACTAAATATGAATAAAGTATCAACTTATGTACCCTTATCTTTAATAGATGTATATTGCATGAGACAAAAGGGATAAAGTCAGTTACTCCCACCATAAAGCTATCATATGAAGTCAGAGCTTTATCATCGTGAGAGATGTGACCTGAGGAAGATCAGAGGACAAACAAGTCAGATCACCATGCAAGAGAAGAGATGGCATCCTCTCATGGTGCCCAATGAAGCCATAGAAACCCAAAGTGTGAGTTTGGCCTTTTGGTAAGAAGGTTGAGGTTTAAAGACAACATAAGAAAATATCAGAACTCATGATACTACATATAGAAGATTCCAGAAATGAAGACAAATTGTCATCTTAGATTTTATTTTTGGTAACCTCAGTATTAATGACAATATCCAGCTGTTAAATAGAGTTGTTTGTAGCCATCCATTGTTATTTTGAGGCCAGAATCTCTTTAATTTATTCTTAAATAGGAATTTGGTTAAGATAAATTATCTATATATACTGTATGTATGTATTTAGATACATATGTTACATATGCATTACATATAATGTATTAAAAGTTGAAATCATACATGTATCAATATATTTAAAAACCTGTTGTATATTTATTGAATAAATCATTTCCCCCAAATTTAGGCATAAATTTTACTCAATAAAAGTAACTACTGAATTATGGAATTATTTCTGTGTTACATAATGTATTTAATATTTGAATTATAATAAAATGATATTTGTGTGGGGAAATCAAATGTGTTATCTTCCTCTCTTATGTACATGTGTGTATGTACATGTGTTAAGGTTTCTATAAATATTTTTTTAAGTAAATGAGATTGAAAGAAAAAAAATATAGAAATACTTCTTTTTCTCAACCTCTGTTTTTAACAGAAGATTGCCAATTTCTCTAGGAAAATGGCAACTGCTAAATTAAGTAAACTAAAGTCATGAATTTTGTAAAAAAAAAAAATTAATTTTTTTCCATCAAATGGTCCTGCAATGAAGTTATGAAGACAATAGATTAATAAATGTCAGTAAATTACTTTCTGAAATAAAATTACTTCGGGTTTACTTGAAAACAATGCTTTTTCTACAAGGTCCTCCTTTCTTGCTAAGGGCAATACACCAAAGCACCGTCTTGGTTGATGAAGAATCCAAATGCTTTAGCAACTTAGTCAGCCAATGTGATCATACTTCCCATGTCATTAAACCAGTTAGTCACTGAGGAATTATATTCATTGAAAAATATAAAATAAACTAGTTCTGATTATCTCAAGCTCCTTTCTTCTAGAACCAGCGGATGTAATCAAGTTTCCCCTGGCCTACCTTCAAGAACACTCCACTGCTCTATTGGCCACAGGATTCAACCCATCCATCTTCTACACTATAAATCAGAGTCTTGGGAGCAGTTGTCTGGACCACCGCCATCCAGGGACACATTTAAGAGACCCCACACACCATGCTGTGCAGGGAGATGGCTTCCAGCAGGAGCCAACCAGGATGACTCAGATATTGAATGGAAACAGTAGAGATGTTTTTTTCCTTATGTCTAAATAGTTGAGAAGGAAGTGTAACTGTAGAACAAATGAAAGGGCTTGACAGTGAAGTGAAAATTTTAAAAGAACAAATGAACATTCTAGAGCCTAAGTTTGTGATATCTGAAAAGTAAAATCTACTGAATGACCTTAAAAATCAGACAAAAACAAGGGCAATAGGAAAAGTCAGTGCATTTGAAGATAGAACAATGAAAATAATTTGATATGAAATAGAGAGAAAAACAAAGTCTGAAAAGGAAATCAGAAGAAACATAGTCAACATTGGATCAGTAGGAATAGAGATTAAGAAAAGGGAATGTATATTTGAATAATTGTTAACTGAAAATATACACATATGATAAAAAACATAAACTTTCTAATCATGTTCAATAAAGAGAAAGAAAACTAGTCTTAGATATTTAATAATCAAACTACTAATGCCAAAAGTAAAAATAAAATCTTGAAATTAACGAGAAAAAAAAAATGCTAGATTATATAATTTCATTTCATTATGTCTTTGGAAGAGAAACATTAAATAATAACTCAATTGAAGTTCAGAAAACTTATGGATTATATTACATAATGAGAATCATGATGCAAGCTACCTCAGATTTCTTGCCAGAAACAAAGGAGATCAGAATCCAGTGAAACAATAGCTTCCAAGTTCTGAAAAAAAAAATCTCAATACAAAGAAAATATTTCCCCACAGGTAAGAAAAAAATTTCTTTTTATAATAAAAATTGACAAATGGTCACCAACAGACCTGGACTTTAAGAAACATAACTGAAAGCCTTCAGATGGTGGCACTGACACCAAACAAAGACTCAGACCTGAGGAAGAACAAGCCCCCACCGTGGAAATATGAAGGAAAACATTTTGAAAACATGTTGACCTCTTCTAATTTATTCAATCAATAATAGTTGTTTAAAACAAATATTACAACTTTATAGCACATTGAGTTTATGTGCACACATACACACACAAACACACACACCCCACATTCACAAAAATGGTTGAAGAACAGTAACTGCTCTGCTCTTTGATTATTTTATTTTCTCTGAAATAGTATAATAGTAACTTGAAATGGACCTTGACAACTTCAGTGTAGAAATATAGTTTTCAGAGCAATGTTGAAAAAAGTGCAAATAGCTAAAGCTAAAATGTCAATACAATATTACAGAGACATACTAAAATTCATTCAGTAGCAAATTTCTAAACTTTCTTTGCACCCACCAGGAGCTCCAATCCAATGAGACAATCAGTAACTCACTAACCATCTCTTCCCTCATATGTCCATATAACCCTTAATATAGAAAGACTTGTAGAAATAATCTATTTTCTCTTTCCTTCATATCTCTCTTCCTCTTTTTGTCTCTCTGTCTCTGTCTCTCACATTTACCTAGAAAGTTTCCTCACTTATTTGCAATCTGTACCTGAACAGGGCAGGGGGAATGCCAACCACTCTGATTTAGTAGAAATTAACCACCAACTCAGCACAAATGGACAGGATTCCTAATATTCTCTTGTTCAAGCACTCTCCCATTTTCAGAGAATGGTTTCAATCATTATTCCTTTACATCACCATTATGATATGTTCCCTTCATATGTACAGATAACGTCCTTGAATTATTTCATTATGGAAAGATAAATGCAACCAAAGGGAATTTGTCATCCTGCCACCATTATACCTTCCACCCTGCTGTACCCATAAACCTTGATTTTTCTCTTAAAATGGAATAATTAGCCAGCCTTAGTCCACACACTCTACTTTTGGAATGGATCTCAAATGACTCTCACTTATATAGAAACATTAGTCCAAAAATGAGCTGCAATTTTATCTTATCATTTTTTAGAACATTCACATTAGCATACCAAAATGCTATATCTCAATACAATTTTTTTAAAAAGCCTCCTTGGACTCCACATATCCTTCATACATTATTCTAATTTTCTGGTCCCTCCTTATGTAAGAATGTTGCAATCTGAGTTGCTTTTGCTCTTGGTGCATAATTATATCCCATGCTCTCCTGAAGAGAAACTGTGCAGATTTACTTTGCCCACCCCAAACATAAACCAAATCTACTCTTTTTAAGGTAATGATTGATGTCCATGCTGCCACATCCAATGGGCAATTTGGTGTCTTGATCCCAAGTGATCTATCAGTGAAATTTGAGAGAGATGGACTTATTCTAAAAATATAGACATGATTAACATTTTTGAGTTAAATTGCCTTTTGCTTTCTCCCTGGCTACTCCTCTCAGAGTCCCAACAAAATTCTCCACAACAAATGCACCTCCCTGAGTACTTATCAGCAAAAGAGGGCTAGTCCACACAGTGAATCTCTTCAAGGTCATCCCTTATTAATAAAATAAAATGAAAAAGCAATCAGATTTCTCAACTTAAATGTACAAAGAGCATAGACATAAATCAACGTAATACTATTTAATGTAGGCTCTCAGATAATTATTATCTAAATACAGTTTGATCATCCTAAACTGAAAATCAGAAATCTTTCAGATGCAAAATCCAAATCATCTTGTGCTCCGATGTCATTTCACAAATTCAAAATTCTACACATGACCTCATGTGATAGTTCTAAGTCAAAACAAGACACATTACAAAAAATTACCTTCCAGCTGTGCACACAAGGTATACATGAAAAATTAAAGAACTTTATACTTTGACTGGGGTCCTAGCCCCAAGATTTCTCATTATGTATATGCAAATATTTCAAAACCCAAAATGAAATATGAAATACTATGAATGCATTTTGGATAAGGGATTTTATTCCTTATAGGGATGTGTTTTATTTTAACTGGAGACAGAAGAAATGGAAGGAAAAAAATCTCTAACAATGTGAGAATAAATTCTTTTAAATTCCATAGATTATAAGAAAAAGTAATGATGTTTTCAGTTTTAAGATTTTTTTGGAAGAAAGCAAGCACAATAAGGCAGATCCAACCTACACACCCCTTTTACAATTCCAGGCCTGTTAATTGTGTCAAGTTCATGCTTTAGGGGTGTGTAGGTTGGATCTGCCTTAGTCATTGAGATTACAAGAGTTCTATTCTTAAAAGAAAATGTCAGTTGGAACAAATGAGAGCCATGCTCTAATCATGCTTGAAACTAACCATCGATATTTCTGGAAGATTTGGACTCTAAGGAAGACTAGAAAGGAAGTGAGCAGCAGAGAGTGAGTCTGGGAGGGCCCAGAAATGTAAAACTTAGTTGTAAAATCCAATGGAAGTACCAATGCATCATATCCACTGCACACTCAACAAAGTGGTGACAATAATAGAGGGGAAGTTGGCTAGGTATCTGCCACATTAAAGAGAAACCCAGCTGTGCACCACACCTGTAATCTCAGTTACTCTAGAGGCTATGGCAGGAGGACACCACATTAGAGGCCAGCCTATGCAAACAAGCAAGACCCTGTGTCAAAATAAACAATCCCTGTTGCCAGGGGAGAGGTACTGGGAGAGAGTAACTGTTTTCTTTATCCAGTTAATTGTTTTCTTATTGACCCCAGGTTACATTGTAAATAGAGGACCAAAAGATTAATGAGGGCATCACCTTTAACAATATCATTTTATTCAAATGCTTCATTTAAAAACATGGCAGTGGCAATTTTGAAAATTGAAAACTCTACCTCTCGCCTCAAAAAAAAAATAGAAATTATAGCATATGAAGTACACAGTATCTCAGAGAACACATTCTCAACTCACAAAAATTGCTCAAATTGATTTTTCCAGAATGACTGACATTAACAAGGGTACAAAACAACTGGGAGAGGAAGAAGGAGGGCCCTCAGAAGTTGGGGAACAGTGCACACAGAGATCTCTTGTGAGTGAACTTATGTTGATGTTGCTGATAGATGATATCAGAACACACTGTGCTGAACTTTACTAGCTGGACAGAAGACATACTGGAAAACAAGTCTGAGCTATGTGGGGCCATTGTTGACTGGTGGGATCATAAGAGCAGAGCATTCATGGTGGCCAGCTCAGTCAGAAGTGGATGGAAACACAGCAGATGTGCCAAACCCAGGCGACTCCACCAGCGAGAGGCAGAAACTGACTCAAGGAGAGACCCATGCCTAGGCTGGCTCTGCCCCTCCACAGAACAGTTGTTCTGTAGAACTTGAGGGTCCTGCGGTAGTACTTTTCTCCCTGAAGCACAGAGTAATCACCGATTTTGGAAATGTTACTCAGAAATGGTGCTCACAATAACAATTTAAATGGAGGGCCCTCTGCAATATCCTTCTAAATTCATTCCAAAAGTAGTTCAAACATTTTTTGGATATCTGACATGTGGCTGGCATAGGGCTTGGTCTTAAAGCTACTCCTTGCTCTCAAACAGCCCACCTTTCCAGTGAAAGAAATTTGGGTCAGTTCTATTTCATTAGGTTTTAATTACAGGCTTAATTGGCACATGCACTAGGTGCTTTATGGAACTCAGGAGAGCATCAACAGGTCCTCCAGTGGGGAGGCGCTGAGAGTCCCTCCAATTCAGTATGTTTTCACACAAGCGATTTGGTTAGAAATGTCTATTTTAAACATAAAATACAATTAGGCATTGTTTCTTTATTCATGAGATAAAAGGTGAGCCCCCAGACCCTGCCAGATCATGACAATTGGTGCATTTGAAAGCTCAAGGTGCTCATTTGTGGCTCTGACTTCTGGACCTCTGGGCAGAATGTGAGTCCTTCTTTCTGGGAGGATCATTCAGGGTTGGGTAGACATTCCCAAGCAGTTAAGCACATCAAGAATGCCAGAAAAAGACAGATTATCCTAGTGTAGATTAATTCATCTCTGCTGATGATTGTGTTTATGCTCTTATTTTTAGGATGGTGGTTCAGGGGTGAAACTAATGTGGACATCTGTGGGATTCAGGAGACATTCCCAAGTTGGTGGTTGGAAATACAGTCCAGCACAATGCAGGAGCAAACTCTGAGCAGCTCCTTTTCAAGGTCTACCTTTGGGAGTAGCATATGTCAGGAAAAGTGATGGGAGGTTTGATGGCACTTGTAAGTGCTTCCAAGATCCCAAGGAAATGGTGTGATGGGGGTTTGAACTTGAGCATCTCCCAGAACACTGCATTCCAAAACTCTCCCCATCACCTATGCTTTTGTCTCTTTTTTATTTTACCTTTACATTTGAGTCCTATTTGACAATGCACTATTCTGTTCTGTCTTTTCATACCCAAAGTAGGCAATGATAAAGCAAAAGAGAAACAAAGACTTCCAAGTGTTTATCAGAGCAAACTCCCATTGATACCTTGAGTGATGCTTAGACACTGCAGGTCAATGGAGCAATGTGTGTGAATTATGCAGAATACAGATGCACACATAGGTAATGGGTTGTCCACTGATGATTAAAATCATACACAAGGCACATAAACCCTTAAGCATAGTTCACAATTATTGGAGAAAATCAACAAGGCTAAAACTCTACAAAGTTAAATTTGGTCCAACTCACTTGCTTGAAAATGCACTTGCTTGAAGTCTGACCATGCTTTGACCTCACCTGTTGGTTTTTTTTTTCACTAGTCATATGACCTCTAACAACCTAACTAGATCCTCACTCAACTTCACCTGACAACTGGAGATGAAAACCTCACATAGCACAAAGCTTCACAGAAGATAAGATGTGATAAATTTTGGCGATTATATTTTTTTCAGTGATGTCTGTAAAAAAGTATTTTGCTATGTGCTTTTAGAAACACAAATTGAACCTAGAGCTTATAAGTAGATTTGGAAAAGTAAGATATATAGGTGAGAAATGCATTTTTTTTTGTGTGTGTGTGTATCTTGAGTTTGTGCCTATTGCTCTGTATATATTAGACATAA
Source organism: Urocitellus parryii (assembly GCF_045843805.1). Taxonomy (NCBI): domain Eukaryota; kingdom Metazoa; phylum Chordata; class Mammalia; order Rodentia; family Sciuridae; genus Urocitellus; species Urocitellus parryii. The sequence continues at coordinate 6,826,824 of NW_027553327.1, read as the reverse complement.
ATCATAACAGTAGCATCTTTAGCCATAAGAATACAATGACCACAGTGAAATGCAGAGAATACAGTGAACAAATAAAATTTAAATTCATCTTGAAAAAGTTCGTAGCAAATTTCAGAGTCCTGAGATACTTAAGAAATTAAGAATTATCCAATTTTTTTAATTTATTCTACTTAGTTATACATAATAGCAGAATGCATTTTAACTCATTGTACATGAATCGAGCACAAATTTCTCTAGTTGTGCACAATGTAGAGTCACACCATTTGTGCAATCCTGTATGTTCCTAGGGTAATGATGTCCATTTTATTCCACCATCTTTTCTGCCTTATTCCTCCTTCACTCCCCACCCTCCCCTTTGCCCAACCCAAAATTCCTCCATTCTTGCCACCCCACCCCATTATGGATCAACATTTACTAATCAGAGTAAACATTCAGCCTTTGGGTTTTTTTTTTGGGGGGGGGATTGGGTTACTTTTCTTAGCATGATATTCTCCAACTTCATCCATTTACCTGTAAATTCCATAATTTTGTTCTCTTTTAATGATGAGTAATATTCCATAGTGTATATATACCTAGGTTTCTTTATCCATTCATCTATTGATGGGCATCTAGGTTGGTTTCATAGTTTACCAAGAGGCACCACAATACCAGACCTTAAACTATACTACATAGCAATAGTAACAAAATGACATGGTATTGGCACCAAAATAGATATGTAGACCAATAGTAAAAAATAGAAGACACAGAGAAAAAAAACACATAAAACCATTATCTTATATTAAACAAAGGTGCTAAAAACATATATTAGAGAAAAGATAGCCTCTTCAACAAATGGTTCTGGGAAAACTGGAAATCCATATGCAACAAAATGAAATTAACCCCTGTCTCTCACCATGCACAAAACTCAACTCAAATAGGATCAAGGTCCTAGTAATTATACCAGAGACCCTGCACCCAAAAGAAAAAAAAAGTAGGTCCAAATCTTCATCATGTCAGATTAGACCATGACTTCCTTAATAAGACTCCTAAAGCACAAGAAATAAATCAAGAATTATTAAATGGAATAGATTCAAACTAAAAAGCAGCAAAAGAAACAACCAATGAAGTGAAGACACAGCCTACAGAGTGGGAGAATATTTTTACCACACACACATAAGATATAGCACCAATATCCAAGATATATAAAGAACTCAAAAAACTTAACACCAAAAAAAAAAAAAAACAAACAACTCAATCAATAAATGGGCGAAGAAACTGAACAGGCAATTCTCAGAAGAAGATATATAAGTGATCAACAAATGAAAAAAAATTCAACCTCTTTAGTAATTAGAGAATGCAAATTAAAACTAAGGTTTTACTTAACTCCACTCAGAATGGCAGTTATCAAGAATAAAAGCAATAATAAGTGTTGGAATAGAGGTGGGGGAAAAGGTATACTCATACATTGCTGGTGGGACTGCAAATGGGTGGAACCATTCTGGAAAGCAGTATGGAGATTCCTTAGAAAACTTAGAATGGAACCACCATTTGACCCAGCTATCCCACTCTTTGGTCTATACCCAAAGGACCTAAAATAAGCATACTATAGAGGTGCAACCACAACAATGTTTATAGCAGCTCAATTCACAATAATAAAACTGTGAAACCAACCTTGATGCCCATCTATAATTATCCAAATTTTAATCCAGGTTGTGATAACTACAAAATAACACCAAACCTGCTCAGAATTAAGTCTCAGTAGAAGAAAGTTTCCCTGGTTCTTTAGTATAGGCATCAAGGCACTAAAACTGTGGTGGCTGAGTGTCCACCTACATGAAGCCTAAGGAAATGACAATTTTTACTAGATACATAGGTTAATGTCAGAAACTGGATGCCAGGAAAAACAAGCATACTTTCCCATAACAGGGATGTTTCTCTAACCTGACAATATGTGACAGTGGCTTTTCCTTTGGCAACACTGAGACACACCACTTGCTGGGTTTGGGATGAAACACCTGTGTTTTTATTTTGAATTTTATTTTCCTCTATCAAGTGCTTTTCACACTCATTTTCGTGAAGGGTTGGAATAGTATTTCATAGAGAATAACTAATGAGGATGTAGTTGGTGTTGACACTTTTACCCATGTGCCAGTATTCAAAATAGAACAATTTTATGATATATATTGTGTTCCAAATCTGTTCAGACTGAATACTCTGTAAACATTTGTTTTTGCTGAAGGAATTAAAGCATGCCTAAATGCATTTGAAATGCACTTTCTCTTAAATATTTCTAGAATTATTTCTGAGGTTCTTCTCTCCACCCAACTACAGGTCTGTAAGTTTGGATAACACTCTTATTTTAGGGAAAATATGTGGCATTATTATTTTTTAAATAATTTACCTCTTTTTAAAATTCATAGTCTACTTCTCTAGCCCATGTAAAATCTCAAATCATTCCTGATTAAAAAGTATTATATTGATGGTCTTATTCAGATTTCAACTCCTAGCAACATTTAAGCAAAGAAAACAAGAACTAGATTGCTTCTCATCTCCTAGTATATCAATCCAGACATCCCTAACATATTTTGGTTGGTATTTTAATTTTTTTTCATTATGTATATAGAACTTGAAATCCATCCATAAAGTTATCTGAAAATTTGAAAACTTTGCAAAAAATTTTCACTAGATAGAATCTCAGGGACTCTTAGTTCAACTTTGATTTATATGGATTGTGGTTGATAGAGGTAATACCAGGCAAGAATGAGAGAAACAGGCCCTTGTATTCTGAGTTAGCTAATCAACCAATGAGAAGATGGATATGGGCCATCTATCAAAATCATCCCAGTCTCTCATCTTGTTCTCTATAGGATTTGTATTTTGTCACATGGCTACAAATTGTTGGAGAGGCCTCCAGCTGGACCTGGCACCACTGGGGGTCCTGCTCTTTGACATTATTCCTCAGCCATCAATTAGAGGCAAATTTCTCCTTATACTGGCACAGAGGTGTTAATGTTTCCACCCAGCATGTTTGTCCAATATGTCCATTTACATTACACCAGACATGTCTGGGAGCAGTAGTTTGATTTCATGCACATACTCCTAGCATTCTGTTCACTGAATATTTTGTTTTCCATCTTGTGATAAACACTTCCCTTATGTGGAAAAGTCACTTGGAAAATGATTCATATCCCAAGGGTATGACCATAGAGAATAAAGGCAAATTTGTTGCAAAATGCCATTTTTGTGATCTAAGTCCCTTGTGTTCCCAAATCAGCAACTTGGGAACATTAGGACCATTCAAGTCTAGTTCACAAAAGTCAGCTCCTGAAAGACTGCATTGTGTGCTGCTTTTATGAATTACATGCCTCATGCATTACCTTCTCCAAATGCAGATGCCGTGTTCACATTGCCCAGTCTTCAATATAATTGTGCCTAGTTCCTTTAATGAGAAAAGAAATGCATTGTTCTTGCCTATACAGTCACTAATTTTAAGTTAATTAAGTTAAATAATGATTTATATTGCTTATAGAACCAAATACAAAAAAAGAGGTCTTAAATCCATAACATGGAATATGAATCCCTTATTGAGTAAGTTTCTGATTTTCCAGGAAAGTTGTTACACATTTTCCATTCAATAATGGCAGGAAACAACTTCACTTTATTGTGAAATATAAAACAAAGCAGAATGCTTCTTTATCAGGTTTCTAAAATGTTCTTCCTCTAGTTGCCGAAGTCAGTAACTGGACTCATACTATTCTTTATCGGGTGAGATAAATCATGTACCTGAAAATTTAATGCAAATCATTGGTCTTCTGAACTCATGTAACAAAGGAGCACGTGATAGTCTTTTAAAATAATAGTGATTGATAGTTGGAAATAAAATGTCTAGCTAATAGTAGTAGTGAACCAAAAAATAGATGTTTAGTCTGGAAGGAAAAGATCCATGGACAGAAAGACCATTTGTGTTAATATAAACGCTTTGGTTGTTGCTAACACAGGGTGTTGAAATAAGAAAGCATCTCACTCCAATCAGCCATTTTGTAAAGTAAATGCAACACACAAGCATTTAATTTTTCACCATTTCATTTTGTCTGTCTTGAACACATTTGTTTTCTTTCTCCTGAAGAGCCTGATTCCTTCTCAGATAAGGGACGAAGCTGGGCTATCCATATGCTTGCACAGAGCCAGTCAGATCCTCTGTAATGAACATGGTCCTGGTGATATGTCATATGCCATGTAACATTAGCACTGTCCAAAGTACATAAAAAGAAGGCATTGGAATAAATATCATAAAAGATTCAGTGTATTTGTAGATGTGACTTTGAACCTCAGTTTACCTTTTCACAATGTATGTGGTTGATATTTAAAAACAACATTTATCCTGACTTACTAAAAACAAGGACATTGTATTCCATGTCAAAGGGTTGCGGTAAGGTTTAAAAAATAAAGATTAGCACAATAATATATATATATATATATATATATATATATATATATATATATATTTTTTTCCATTTTTTAAGAAAAGATCCTATAAAGTATATGCCCTTACTGATTCCTTAACTTAATGTTATTTATTATAGATTTATTTATTTTATTTATTATAGACTTAATTAGATTTATTTTCTGCATCCACATAAAATTTATTTCCTAAGTGACCTAATGAACATTTGGAGAATTTAAAAAATTAGTTCTCTTTTTCATCAGCTTGTTAAGGTATACATTTATTTGGATTTGAAGAAAATCATCATTCTTTTAATGAGCTAGGAAACATAATAATATAAAACAGCAAACCAAGGCTAGATGTAGGTATATTTGAATGAAAACCTAGTACCACTACTGAACATCTATAGAGATCACACAAATTAAAATGCTTAGGGGCATATTTATACACATGTATGGCCTATGTTATTTTGAATGTTATACTTTCTTGCAGGTATACAACCTAAGACAAAATGTTTTGGAAGTTTAATAATACTATATCTTTTAGCTTTTGCAGCAACTAAATTTCTATATTTTTCAGTTTTATATTGATACAGAAGTCTCTATTAATGTTCATGAAATCTGAAAAAACAAAACAATGAGACATTTATTTTATTTTCTATAAATGCCATTACTTGTAAATGTCAGGATAAACTTCCTTTGAGCGTTACGCAGTTTAACATGTCAACTATCATTGTCATCACAAAATCCCAGCATGAATCACATTTGGAGATGTCTAACCAACCTTTCTTAGACGTGGAACTCTCAGAGCAGAGATAAAGTTATTTGCTTTTTTTGGCAGGAGACTATGTTATGAAAAGTGATCTAATTCATCTTTAACAAAAGAATGCTTTGGATTTAAAATGTCACATTCTTTTGTTTCAGCTTCTTTACTGAGAATAGACATTGTGAAACTACATTTAGGATAGGACACCATATATTTTTGTGACTTTAATGTTTGCTTAATCATATTGCTATAAAGCAAAAAAAAAAACAACAACTGTAGCAGACAGTCTAAGTAACTTTTTAAAGCCTCTTTTAAATAAAGAGGGTGCTACAGACTGAATTGGGTCTACAGAAAATTCATGTTGAAGCTTAACTTTGAACCTGATGGTATTTGGACATTAGCCACTGGGAGAAGATGGGATTTAGAGGTGACGCCATGGGGAGCCACAGTGGTGGGAGTGGGAGTCTTTTAAGAGGAGGGAGACACCAAAGCTCTCTCTTCTCCCTGTGAGGATGGGGTTCCAGGCTCCCAAACTATGAGACACAAATTTCTGTTGTTTAATCAACCAGTTTGTGATATATATATATATTTATGTCAAACACAATTTACCTTTCCCTCATATTTAAACCTTTTTAGCTAGGTTTAATCCATTAATTTATTAAATCAAAATATTTATTTATTGGATTGTAAGTGCTGGTTCGTAGTTAAAATAAAAGTCAGAGATTTATTTGTAAACACGTTCCCATCTGCTGAATTCATGTCTTGATGAAAAACATTGTACTGAATGCCAAATATCTTTCAGGCATTGTGACAGATTTTAGAATACCAATATCAATTAGGCACAATCCTTGTTCTTGGGTAAGGGGGTATTTTTCCAATGCTGCAGACTGGAATTCAGGTGGGAAACCATGATTGACATTCAAGTCATATGTATATGTGGTGTTGAGAAGCATCTAGGAAACTGATAGGCAGACAGCATTAGCTCCCTCTCCAAGATCTTAAGAGATATTCATGCTTACAACAAAACACTAGACATGTGTGGTCTCCAAACACAATTTTCTCTGTCAGTAGCCTCAGAACACTGCACAAGGCTGTTTTTTTTTGTGTGTGCATAGAATGTATATATTGCAAAAGCTAGACATTTGTCTAAGTGGCATGATGTCTTTTGCTTTGTCCTATGCAGTAGGCTTGTCAACTTGAGAGTATACCCTGACGTTTGAAACTAGAGAGATATGTTGGAGTAGGTCACAAAAATAATCTGTCCCTCTCCAATAACCACCTAATATTTGCTAGTATTACTCTGATTATTGCCTTGCTCACTTGATATACCCAGTAGGTGATTTTGAAAGCACAGCTTCCACTCCCAGATGATATCTGTGATCTGAAGTTAAGTCTTGTTTTAAGTTTACTACTCACTCTGTTTTCTAGCAATTGCGTGTGGAGCGTGCAACTTTCTTCTTCTTTTCAGGATAAATGTTGCAAAGACGTCTTTGAACAATACAGTCAAGCTCTCTAAAATCCAACACTACATTCAACAAAGACATTAACTGGAGTTGCCTAAGTCAAAGATCTCGGCTCCACATATCACCTCTTCATACTACCACAGTGTTTCCCCTTCTTGGAGGATGCTTCATGTTAGACACAAAAATGAAAGGAAAACTGAAAATGTTTTGGGCTATCACTGTACATTTTTTTAAATAGCATTTATAAAGACTTAGAAGAGATATTTCAAGTGATATATTACATGGATAACCATCTCCCTAATTGCTAAATAAAACAGACGAGACCCTCAATGCTCTCTCAGGATGTTGCCCTGTTGTAGACACAGAAGAAACAAAAAATATGGTAATGGAGGAATCTCTGAGTTTAATTCAATTTTTTTTTCAAGTTTCAGTTCTTGAATTTCATATTACCATACATTTGAGCTTTTGAGTCATTTATAATAGCTACATAAAATACATTATTATATTTTCTCTTTGGTATATATTTACCAGTTTCTTTTTCTGAATGATATCTCTGGCTCCAGCCTAATTTTCTTCTCATTAATGTAAATGCCTGAATAACAGCAGTTTTCCTACTTTCATTTATCTCTCTTCCTTTCTTCCTTCCTTTCTCATTTTGAAGGAAGGACAATTTAATTTTATGTATCAAATGATTTCATGCAACTTGAACATAAAGAAGACCACATTCAGTTTTCTCTGATTTCTGTGTTGAAAGTTTTTTAATTATTTATTTATTATATTTTTTAGTTGTAGTTGGTACAATATCTTTATTATTTATTTTTATGTGGTGATGAGGATTGAACCCAGCACCTCACACGTACAAGGCAAGTGCTTTACCACTGAGCTACATCCCCAGGAGGTTTTATTGTACCAAAACAGAAACAAGAAGAACAAAATATATACTAGCTTATGATTCTACTTTTACATGGGGGTACATTCAATAAAATGGTAGCCTGCTCACCAAAAAATATATGAAACACATACTTTTTATTTTATATAAGTAACAGAAAATGCAAACAGAAATTGAATTCTTCAGATACATTATAAACAACACAGTGAATTCTAAGTCCTTTCTTCAACTTTGTTTCCAGTTTAAGGTTGAGATGACTGGTGGCTAGTGAGGTCATAAGTACAAAATTTAGGTTACAAAAATCTTAATGATAAACAAAAGTACTAGAAATTTTAGTGCACTATTTAAAAATCAAAATTAATATATGCATCATGAACAAAATATTGACATTTTGCATAAAACCAAGATCCAACCTTACATTTAAATACTACGTTTTATTCATATCACTGTAATCCAGGCCAATTTGTGGCCTTCAATTCTCTTTCACATATAGTGATAATAATTGCTTTAAATCCTTACTCTGGTTGTACATTGCAAATCCAGGCCCACCCCCAACTGCCACCAACACAAAACAATATGCACACACACACACATATGCCACTTTTCTCAACACTTCTACTCCAATGAGTTCCCACATCTCTCTCTGACTTCCTTTAGCATATCTTATCTGCTGGGTGGATGTCACACCTTACTTTCCTGGGCTTCTCTAAGTTTCTGAATCCCTTTAGTACCTGGAGGATGCAGGACAGAGGCAGGTCCAGTAACAGTCCCAGTGAGTGGGACTCCTTCATCCTCAGAGGACTGTGCTTATCATCTGCACGGGAGAAAGGTAATGCAGAGTAATGGAATGATGACTAATGAATGACAGTCATGAAACAGGTTCAGTTTTAAAGGAGAGATAGATAGACAGATAGATAGACAGAATGGTATGGCTCTCTCCTGTGATTAATGCAAGGAGTGTGTTATTATTCTCTTTATTTCATAGAAGAGAAAACCAGAGAGATAAAGCAACTGTGTAAGTCCACATTTATAAAAAGAATTAGTACTTAGAGGATAAATTGTATAGCTATGATCTTAACTCACTGTCTTTCTGTTGTCATTTCATATGTTTAAAAAAAAGAATTTTAACTTTTGTTTGAGGGATAATTATTCTTATGACTGCTTCCTATGTATTGTGGGAAATTTGATACTGAAATAGGATATGTGTATTTACCAATATATAATAGCAATTATTCTGACTATGTCAAATAATACAAGAGTTTTAAAATAGGTTTATGTTTATGTTTCTAATCAGTGTTGATAACAGTGATGATATTCACTGTCAAAAAAAAAAAAGATTTGGTGTTATCCAAAAATAATTTTCTTGGCTTTTGGGTTGATTTATCTGTCAAAAGGATGAACCTATTGTGCAAAGAGGAGCAGCATTTAGGGTGGTATCTTTTCTACCTGTCATAGCCGTCAGTCTTACCAAAGTATAAGCTGATAAAAATGCCTGAAGACTTCCCCTTTCAGCCAACAATAGTCCTGATTGCAAATAAGGAAAACTAGCTGCAGAACAGGATACTCAGGAAAAGTAATGATATTCCTGAAAATAATTCAAGCACCAACTTTTTTAATGTTTATCCATTTTAGAACAAATTCTCAGAACTAAAAGAATCAGAATGAGAATAATCATTAAGTATCGATTTCTTCAAATATTCTTTCTTGCTGCATACCAAAGTACTTCCTAAGAACTCAAACTGTAGCCATTAAGCAACAGGGTCATATCCCTTTGGAATGCACAAAAGTTTGTATCAAATTATTTTCTAAAATAGCCCATAGCCATTGGAGTACTTTCAAATTGCTTCAGGCATTCTTAAATTCCTAAATGGCAAGTATTACAGAATTTAGCTGTAATCACCTACCTCATTCAAGAGAAATTTAATAATTGCAAAAAAAAAAAAAAAACAAACCAGAAAATAACCTCTCATATTTGCACATTTAAAAATGGAGAATAAAGTGTACATTGCCCTCCAGACAATATTTATCTTTGAACAAAATTGCAAAATAGTGCTGACTGGAGAAAACTAATCGAATTTTGTCAGTTCTGTGACTAGAAGGCATAACCTTCTTTAAAGATAACACCTGGGGAAAAAGTTGAGGCAGTTATTAGATTTGAATGCAAATTTTCATATTTTGTGCAGATTTCTGAAAAAATTATCTATATTTACTCACTAAAAATTAAGAAAAGATGTTTAATTAGTTTGTTGAACCTGAATCCTTGAAAATCTAGAACTCACACTGACCAATAGATCCCATTGTACAAGGTATTGTTAAAAAAAATGTTACATTTTCCATTCTTTGAAGTCCAGGAGCTGCAATGTGATGCAATTAATGATTTGTGAACAAAACTGTGAAAAACAATGAAGGTGTTTCATACTTCATACTCTGAGTGTGAACAGGGTATGAGAGAGACTCACATCTCTCCCAATAGAAGAAACATTTAAATATTCCTCAAACACAATCTGTGATATTACTATGAACAGCTTAAAGCAAATAGAGAGTTCACTAGCCAACTTTCCCAATGTTACAGAGTTCTTACCCTTAATTTTTTTCATTATTTTCAACTAAAATATGCCATCATGCAAGTTCATCTCATAGTTTTGAGTCAGTCCTAGGGGAGACCAGGAGTAGTTACATTACCGTTTCCTGATAGCATGTCATCTAGTCTTGAAATCACCACCTCTATATCATACCGCTTCAAATTTAATCATTGAAATATCTCCAATTTTCTCAATCTGTGTCTTTGTAACTCATAATTTAGATATGTAAACTCCACTCAAAACCCCCAATTTCCTTCTTAGATATCTTTCAACTTGTGAAATTTAAATATGGTCATAGCAATTCAAATATATTTACATAAAAATATGATTTATTTTCAAATGAATACAGTGGAACTGAGCTCCTGAGAAACAGAAGCTTCTACAAAAGACTTTTCTCATCTGTGAATGGGAACTCTACTTACTTTTATTGATATCCTTTTTCTTTCTCTTCCTTTCTGTTTCCCCCTGTTTCTGAATCTCTCTCTCTCTCTCTCTCTCTCTCTCTCTCGCTCGCTCGCTCTTTTTTTTTCTACCATCAAATGTATTCATGATGTAAACATCTCTTACCGCCACTGCTATGACATGAGTCCAAGTGGGCTTCATTTCTCCCTGGATTGTTGTTGCTACAGCCTCTTCACCTGTCACTCAGGCCTCACTTACTGCAGCATGCAGTGACCTTGGTAAGTAAACTCAGAAGCCAACACTCTGCCTGTCCACCTTCCTACTTGCTGCCCTGGTCCACTTGCCTCCTAGCTATGTTTGGCAGAGAGAGGAAGCCAACAGTTTTATAGCAGGATTTTCAAATACCAGCACTGAAAATAGCTGAATGATTCTTGTCCTGGGGTCTGTCCGGTGCATGCTAAACTCTACTCACTAGATACCAGTAACAACTGTGCCCCAAGGAATGATAACCAAAAATGTATCCAGGCATTAGTAAATGTCACTGGTACATGTAGGGGTTAAAAACATTGAGAATCACTGTCCCAGAGCATTAGTATTTGTGTTTATCTCTAGAGAACACAGTTTAACTTTATAGGCTGCTTCAACTTTTTTCTGTATGTTACTCAAATGTCATGTATTCATTGAAGTTTTTCCTGAGCACACAATGACTAATATGTAACCAAACACCTGTCTCATATTCTTCCTTATTTTTTCTTTAAAATATAACCATAGTTAGTTTAATTTTGATTTTCTAATTATTTTCTGTTATCGCCCTAGAATTAAGAATCTCTGTTTTGTCTCTTTTAGTGCCCAATGTTTCCCTACTCCTAGAGCATTGCCTGATTCATAGAGAAAGACCCAATAATTTATTGAATCAATAAATAAGTGTACAAATGGATTATCAGGTTATATAGTTACCTCCTAGAGGTTCCAGGAATTTAGCTGCTGCAAACAAGAAATGCTGAAACATAGTGTCAGTCAAAATGAGCCTGATTTTACTCGAGAAAAATGAAGAGGTAAGTCAATGGGTACATAATTTCTGGATCTTTCTCTAATAATTCCTGAAGGAAGTAATTTTGTATTTCTATCTATTTCCTAACAATTTTAACATATCTGTAATTGTTTTCAGATAATTTTTAGCCAAATTTAGATTATTAGAATTATCACTTGATTTATACTGACAGATTTTTACCAGTAACACATGCCAAACAAATCAAGAATATTTGTACCATTCCTACAGTGTCCCTTTTTTTGTAAAAGGGGAAGAATGTGCATGTTGTTTATCTTCTAATTCAAATATAAATGGTTGGGCTGTGTGCACAATCATCTGGTATTTATTTCAAGGATATTGAACCTGACTCCATGTAAGAGTTTATAGATGCATTTTAAGACTGCTGCAGTAAATGTTTGGGTTTTAAAATAGTGTGCCATTTTGTCATTGAAACCATCAAACACGAGGAGGAAAAAAAGAAAAAAAAATAGAGGAAAAATTCAAGCCAGTAATGCTGGAAATTAATTTATGTACTGAACTGTTGCTGAAGTCCAGCCAGCAGCCCCTGGATGCATTCTGTGGCTTCTGGTCTATTAGAGTCAGAAGAACACAGATGAAGCCCCAGTCCACAGCTCACCCAGAAAAGCTAACCCCGTGACTTTTCTTGCAACAAGATCCCTGCCGTCCCTTTCACCCTTGAGAATATCAAGGAAGAAGAGACAAAGAATGATGAGTGTACAAAGGACACCCCACACACCCAAGATAAGAGGAATGACAATGAAGAACACATCAGAAAATATGACACCACGGCAAAAGAAGTTCGGAACAAATTCATTATTCAGCCCTTCTACAATGTGCCCTTGTAGAAGGCGTGGGCAGGGTTGATACAAGCCAGGCAGTACAGAAATAAGTAAGGTATGGTTCACAGACATCTTATGCTCTGAGGAAGCCCATTAACCTGTAGAAAAGAGATCCTTGAGGTCCTGAAACTAACAAATGCTAATACCTTTCATTGTCACAATACAAAAGGAAACACTTTATGGGCCAAAACATTTTTGTTTAAAGTTGATAAAAATCCCAAACCTGGAAACCCATAATGTATGGCATTCCCCTTAACTCCCAAAACCTGGAAATCAAGATCAACAGTGTCCCCATGCTACTGAGAGTTTGCTCTGAACCACCTGGCAAGGAGATACCAGGATGAGTCCTAGACTGGCCCAGGATACACTTGACTGCCTTCTCACTGGGCTGACTATCTCGCACACCTAATCAGGAACTGACCAGAGCTGACCCATTGTCCCAGTGCCACCCTCCTGGCAGGCCATATTAAGTAAGTACCCCTATGGAACAATTTCTTACATTTTAAAACCCCATTTTTATTAAAAAAAAGAAAAGTGAGGGAAAAAGGAATTTCTGAAGAAGAAGATAGCAAATTTCAGAATACTGACCATTGGAGAACCAAGTTTAATCTTGGAACTATTGATGATATTCTATTGCTAATATGTTACATACAGCATTCAAAAGAATGTTCTCTCTTCTTCTTTTATCTAGCTTCACATGGGACTCTTTGTAGATAGTATCTTTTCTACATTTTTTCTTTATATCCTGTTCCATTTTCTCCTAAAATCTAACACATTTTTGTTCTCATCCATGCCTAAGCTTTTCTGTGTTCTTGCAAAACTAATCCTAAAATTGTCTAAAAATGGTGTCCATTATTTCTCAGCATTAGTGGCTTTTCACACACTATTTACAGCAAAGGGATAATGTGGTTGATCCAGGGAAAGCTCAGGGAAAGTGAAATTAGTATGAATACCTCACATGAGAGCAACAGGGGTTTAGCAGCTGCCAAGAGTAGCACCCTGAATCATTCTCTATAAACTCTTCAAACAAAAAGAACAGGAATAAAGTGGATTGAATTTGTTTGATTCAGCATGAATTTTCTTATTTATGCTCTGGTGTAGTTTTCACTGTCTGCTTAGTACCAGTCAGCTCCATTGATTTTGTCATGGAAGAAAGCTGGGATTGGTAGATTGTTCTCCTTTTGTCTAAATCAGTCTAATCTATACTGGAAATCTGACTCTATACAGGGAAGATGTGTCATTGACACGCCTGTTTCAAGGGTTCAGTGTGCAAAGGGACTACCTGGATTCATTAGTTGATCATCTCACTGAAAGTGGTCTAGTCTACCCCTTCTTACCTGAGTTAGAATGCTTTTAAAATGTAGATTTGTTGGCTTTTCCTCTTAGTCTCATGGATAATAAACATGAAATATGTAATAGTCAAAAATTTTCCCTTTCAGTATGATGTGGAATTAATTCTAAACTCTCTGAGGATGGTGGCCATGTCTGTTTCAGTTCAATGTTTTATCTCTAATATTTAACATCATACCTAATACACAGAACAATGAAGGTGCTTACGAAGTAATTATGAGGAGATAGATGGAAGCAAAGCTACTAGAAATTGTTGTTGTTCCTGTGCTAGACAGATAATTACTATGGAAACAGTAAGGTTTTCTACCCCATCATCTCTTTGATACTTTTCTGCAGTAGAAATGATGAAAACAAAGGGCTACAAAAAAATTTAAGTTATTTAACTATAATATTTTATAGGACTTTACTGGCCAATTATCCACAAGTATCAAATTAAGATGGCAGGTCTGAAAGTGTAGTAAAGAGTGAATTCTGACAATCCCTAGACAGAGATTTTTGTTCAGATGTTGTGATATTTAGTTATTACAACAACTTGATGAAAATAGTATTGATACCAATGTATCATCTATTATACCATTTTGAAGATCAAAGCTGAACTGAGTCCCTGGGCAGATTCCAAAAGAGTCAAAGCTCCAGGAAGACAGTTAAATCAAGGTAGAGCAGGCCAAACAACAGTTTATAGAAGCACATGCCAGTCAAACCCCTCCAATATGTTGGTAGGAATGGATTCTGAAATGTGTAGAATGAGGGAACATCTATCTTCTTTTAGCTCCCAAAGTATATGGAAGAAATAGAAGATTCTGTAAAATCCAGGAAGAGAAGCAGCTGCTGAAGGCATCCTTATATACCAGTAATAATATTTTTGTTGAAATACAGATGAGAAATAAAAACGACTGAAGAACATCTCACAGCAGCAAGCAGACAGGGTTAAGGTTGGGGGTGTACATTCTGTGTCACTCATTTCCAAATAGTGAGCTTGACTCTGATACCTTGTCAAAAAAAACCATGAACAATATTTCAAGAAATATACCTTTTTTAAAAAAATTGCATTTATTTTAACTAGTAGAAACAAACAAAAACATCATACATTTTTATGGGCCTTTTTATGCGAAATCTGGGAGCCTGAATTCGGGTGGTGAATTGAAACTTGATAAATGAAAAGTCAAGAAAAATGTAACCCTCCCCCCAAATAAATATTGAGTATATTAAATATATTTTATTAATGTATCTTATCTGTTTCTCTGTTTTTCCTTTCTTTTATTTTCCTACCAGATAGAATTCTGACCATAAAGAATAAAGCTAAATATTTTATTAGCTCAAACACAATTAAAGAAGTCATAGATTAAGTGACAGGTCATTCTTTGCTTTAGATATCTTCAATTTACCTACCAGTTGGTGAATAGATTCAAAGCATTTCAACACATCTAAGAAGGCATAATAATGTTAGATATTTTCTCATAAAAAAGTTTGGTTCTTCAGAAAGTTTTCCTTGCTTCCCAGTTTGTCTCACAGTCCTTTCTAATTTCCGCTGGTATAAATCAATTTAGATTTATTAGCTTGGTACAAAGGAACTCCAGTAAGTTTTTAATAATAATTATCATTATCACTGATTAAAGTTATATTGTTCAGGCCAGATGGAGTCCTTTTCCTGTCAACTAGAATGAGCTTGCATTATGTAGTTATAAGTGTTTAGATCTAAATAAACAGATGGCAGAGTGACAGGATATTATACACTGATGATGTCAGTAGCAGCGATCACAGACAGAACTGCTTTAAATAAACTCTGCTGTAGCAAGGATCCCCATACTTTTTAAAAAGATGACTTGAACTGATCCTGAGCATTGTATTGATTTGGAAACACTATGGTTCCCTTCTGAGGGCAGACCATCAGGACAGGCTGAGGTCAATCAGAGAAAGTGTCTGCTGAATCTGTATTATAACTCTGAAGGTCTTTATCATGTGGGATCACTCAGGCACTTTCATTGCAAAGGAAAAAAACCTCTAAGCAGTAAGAATGTTCAAGCTGATTATTTGAAAACCATGCATCAAGGGAAGATGGAAACATTTGGTAAACTCTATTTGATAATTTTTATAATATAGTTCTCTTTGAATTCACAGTTAATACCTGAAAGCTAAGAGAGGTCTAATAGGAAACTTGTTATAGAACAGCTAGTCTTTCATCAACTTTCATGTGTACTTTTCATTCTAAAAATAATCCATGTGCCTAAATTTAGAATGAAATTCAGAAACCAGCTTCACACAAAGTCATTTTACCTGATTGCCTCTAGCTAATATTTTTATTTTTGAGTCCTTATGGGGATTTCTCTGTGTGACAACTATATTTGTTGAGGCTGATATTCACTGTAGCTAAAGAGCTACCACAAGAGTTAAAGGCCAATATTAAAAAATGCATATAACAATTTTAAAAGCATGTATTGAATAACTGAAATTGTTTTCTAAAAAAAAGCTCTTTTAAATGCTTGATTTTGCCTTTTATTCTGATGTTTTGTCATGTGTTTCAAAGAATACATTCTCGCTTTCATAAACTTGATTTCTTTTTAGCAATTAACTTAATTTGTAATATCTACTGGAATCAGTAAGCTGTGAACTTTTGAAATTATACCAAGTAGAAGAGATCAATACAACCAAAATCTTTAGCAAAGTGAAATTTATTTAATATAACAATTTACTTTTGACTTTCTGGGAAATATTTCAAACATATTTGTTTCTTTTTCATATAAAATGTTGAGAGTATTTTGAATACCACAAGACTGTACTTCAGTTTTACATGTTCTGCTGTCATCTGATGGCATTGGGAGTGGGGACCAAATCTTTAACAAATGGGCCATGGGGGTGATTATACTGCCATTGTTTTTTTCAATCTGTCTTTATGTGTATGAATTATTTCTAGTATTCTTTTTTTTTTACTCTGACTACTGCTTTTATTGTGAATACTAAAGTCTTTTGCTCTGAGCCAAGAGTCTCATGTCATCGTTCAGCATCCACAAAATTGTACCAAGTTAATTTGCATGTGAAGTAAAACCTCAGACCCTTCACAGTTCTTGACAAACATGCAGGAAGATCCAGTATTCTTAAAATGGCATTTGTAGAGTCAAAGATAGAATATTCAAGCTTTGCTACTTAAGTGAGCATTTTCAGCACTAGGACTCAACTCTAGTATGACATAAAATTTTTCGAAAGAGCAGGGATATGTCCTTGGGCAGTCTCTCCTCATCAAGGAGTGAAAGATTAAAACGTACATGACCTTCTTTCCTCCTTGTTCCTCTTCTTCAGGTGGACGTTGCCATAAGTCCTGTACTGGCCGATGCTGGGGACCAACAGAAAATCATTGTCAGACCTGTAAGTACTCAATAGTATTAAAAAAATGTTTGAGATGGTCAAATGAAAGATAATATGTAGTTGCTTCTTATATTTGTTTGAAATTTCTAGGTTAATGATTTCACAGCATCACTGTGTTGGTATTAGTTAGGACTTCAGAATTTGTATGTCAGTAGAAGTACACAATCCAAAATGTGAGCAAAATTATATTAATTCAACTTTAGGTAAAATAGATATTTCAGTATTTTTCCCAAGCAGTTATATTACCATTCATTGGTAGAAAAATAAAGGGCAAAAAGGATACTGTGTACCTGCTATATTCCAGGCACTATTCTAGGCACAGGGGTTATAAACTAAGTGAGGGATGCATGTAGATTCCCTATTGTTAACATAAATCTTGCTCTGAGAGTATGTTTCTTGAACTAATCATTAGGTAAGATAGATATGAAGCTAACCTCATTGCTCAGGCATTTAAAATCAAACCACACAGAGTATAGAGACAAATATCTAATATTTTCATCATGCTTAAAGTCATAAGCCATTTTAACCCCAGGAGCTTTCACCAATCTTAGGTATAAATGGTTTCTTTAAAAATGGAAACAATTGGGTGCAGTGGCATACCCCTGTAATCTCTGTGGCTGGGGAAGCTGAGGCAGGAAGATTGCAATTTGAAAGCCAGCCTCAGCAATTTAGCAAGCCCCTAAGCAACTTACAGAGACCCGGTCGGTCTCAAAATTAAAAAAAAAAGTAAAAAAGTAAAAGAACAGGCTGGGTATGTGGTTCAGTTGGTTAAGCGCCCCTGGGTTCAATCCCTGGTACTCAAAATAAATAAATAAAATAAAATAAATGGAAAACAAAATGCCCTGTACAAATGGTAAATACTTGTTTTTCCTGCTGCAATAACAATGACTAGAATACTATTTGAAAAGCACTATTGTGACAATAGTACATATTACTTTATGAGCATAGAAGACAGAAAATATTGTTGGAGATTTTTACATACAAATATTATATATTGTGGAAGGTTGTTAAAGTATTGAATGAAAGTTTAGAGATTTTTAATTTGTCTCAGTTCATGATGTTTGCTAGATTCTGTTTGAATAACAATAATAATAACAGCAACAACAAAAAGACAAAGAGAATTGCTTTATTTCAAGCACCAAAGGAAGAAGTAAAAGATGATATATGTTCAATGGAAAATGATTTCTTCAGTTTATTTTTAAAATTTGTGAGCATTCTCATATCAAAAATTCATAAAATATAATAGAATAAAGTAAGAAGTACCTTTTCACCTGTATCCCTCTTTGGTCCCTTAGCTACCCTAGATAGGCAACAATTAGTATTGGTAATTTTGGTATATTCTTCTCAAAGATAATTTACACATACTCAAGGAAATATGTATACATATCCCACTCCTTTTTACTCAGATATTAGCAGGCTTTGCATGTTGTACTATGTGTTATTTCTGTTTCTGTAATAAATACCAAAATAATAAACTTATAAATAGAGTGGATTTATTTTGCTCATAATTTTATAGTTCTTACTCCAGGAGTGATTGGCCCTGTTGGCTGTTACAAGACTTTATGTCATTGTTCTCTTCATGGTGGGGTCAAAGAGAAAATACCTGGGCCTGGCAGTGGCCTTTGAGGGCCACCCCCAATAACCTAAAGTTTCCCACTTGGCCCCACCTCTTATATGTTCTGCTATCATCTAATGGCACCGGGAGTGGGGACCAAATCTTTAACAAATGGGCCATGGGGAGTGGTTATACTGCCATTGTTTTTTCAACCTATCCTTATGTGTATGAATTATTTGCAATATTCTTAGAAATGGCATTTGTAGGGTCAAAGATAGGTGTATTTGCAATTTGATAGAGATCACCACCACAGAGATCTTATTCTCTGTTGTGGTTGCTAACAATTACCTTTGCCAGGAGGATGTGCGTGATTGCCTGTCTCCCTATTCCCTGGACAAAGCAGTACATTATCCATCTTTTGGGTCTTTGTCACAGGATTAGATGAAAAATAGTATCTCAGTTTAGATTTAAATTAACTTATTTAATAGAAACAATATTTTATGGCAGGAGTGTTTTGACAAGAATGTTTTAAACAGGATTCTAAAGTAAGATTAGACTGCCGTGTGAATTTCATTCATTACAATGTTTGGAGATAATGTTTTAATAGCAGAGAAGTCAAAACCAAGGAGTGCACAATGCTGAGATGACACTGATGTGGCCAATTGTAAGAAGTCCAGATCTCTAAAATAATGAAGACTCATCACAGTGTTTTGTAATGAAGTGACAAGTAACCATGGGAATTACTGAAGTGTGTAAGGATCTCCAGTCTTTCATGAAAAAAAAAACCACTTCTGAGTTGTCAAAGCAGAGAATAAGCTGTTGCAGACTTACCTGCTTTATTTTGCAGAGGAATCAGAGCTCCTTCGCTGTGGGCAGCTAGTTTGGGTGAGACACAATGGCTGTTAAGGAACTTACTTCCAGGGGATGAGGGCACTTGGAAACACTGATGTGGATAAACATCTCTTTCTCCTCTTTGGGAGGAGGTGGGTTAAGAATCCCTGTATTGTTCCTCCAGTGCTAGGTCCAAAATCCCACTGCCTTCCTCCTACCACACTTTAGAATATCTCCTTTGCCAGAGGTTACCTCTTTCGCTCTTTTCAGAGTTTACAGTTGAATGCAGTGGGCAGGGAGAAAGAAGTCTATACCATCTCCTCTAGACCAGAAGTCGTACATAATAACACTATTAGAAGTAATACGTTCAATAAGACTATTAACAAATAAAAAATGTGAAAATAAATGAAATAATTAAATAATAAGTAATTTAAAATGATAAATATTTTAAAAGAATTTAAATAATCAAATAATTTCATTTTTGTCTCATTTTACATGTACTTTGTACAATGCAAATGGAGCAGTTATACTTTTGCCTCCTGGTACTCTGGCATTCACGAGGAACAGGTACACTTCTATCCATAGATGCCTTACCAAATGCTAGTTCTTCTAGACATATAGTAGAGTTTATTGCTTGCCATCAAGTGGAATGGGAAAAAGTCTTGTCTATGAAAAATTTCAGACCATAATTTCTATATCAAAGTATCAAACACAAAATCATTTAATTCATCTGAAATTTCTACATAGAAATTAAGTTCTGTATAACCTCACACTCAGTTAATGATCACTGTGCCTATTCCACAGTCTGTCAGACTTAAATTCAACATGCATATGTATCAAATATATACAAGTATGAATTTTAATGTAATATACATTAGCAATGATCTTTATAATTTATAAAAAACATTTCCATTTAAAACTTCATTCTAAGTGAATTTTCTGTGGGCTAAAGAGGACAGTTATCACTAACCTCATTTTACAATTGGAGAAATAAAAGCTGAGGATATGATTAAAGGGGTTGTTAAACATAACTCAAACTGAGGATTTCTAAGTGTTCTGCATCTGAAGATATTACCGTCTCCTATATCCCCTACTGAATTACACATTGCTTTCAGTAATCGAGGGCAATGGATATGAAATCAGCCAGATGATTCAAACTCCAGTTCTTCCCACTTTCTGTTATGGGCAAGCACCTTCATCTTTTTAAAAGTCAGCTACCACATCTATAAAATGGAGAGAATTACACATATCATCTCAGAAGGTGGCTTTCTTTAGAATGAAATTCAAAGCCCTAATACAGTTGAAATATTTAAGTATTTCCTGGCATGTATTAAGGACCCAATAAATAATAGCTGATGGCATAATAAACTAGAGGAGGTAAGTCAGGAAACTGAATCCATTTAAAATCTGAATGAATGGAGGTGAGAGAGAAGCTCCTGTGGGCCAGTTGTACCTTGTGAAGTCTCCTGACACCCAGCATCTGGGGAATGAAAAGCAAAAGCCCTGGAGTGAGGGGGAGGCTGCTTGCCCTTGACATTGGCTCCCAGTCTCTCTCCCTGGCTGAGCTTCCTGAAAGATGAATTACTTATACATATTTAAAGAGCACAGCATACTGAGGCAAAATGTATTTTGGAACTACTAAAAGACAAACTTATTGAAAGACCTGAATTTTAGAATTATTTTTATTTTTTATTTTTTTGAAAATTTAACCTCCTCAGAGATTCTACAGTGATATGAGACACCCATTTATCCCATAGAAGAGTAACATACATGATCAATACTTTAAATTTAAAGTTGTCTAGGCTTCCTTTAGATTCACAATGACTGTTTTGTTAATTGAAGTATCCTACTTACCTCGAGGCCCACTTGAGATAAACTTCTATCTGAACCTTGACTCAATTTAAAAAAACAAACAAAAAACAGCAACAGTAAGTATGTTGTGCAAGTTTTCAAGAATATTCTGCTTTTTGTTGATTGATCCTATACATGTGCATTTTAGGATCTGAAAGCCATAGTCTCACCTTATTTACAAATTATTTCTTTGTCAATCATTGGAATAAATTTCCTTTAGTGAGCTTCTCTGGAGGTATTCATCTTCATGTTTTTCCAAATATTTCCTGATTTTTATGGATGATGCTTTTTTTGAGACTTTCAATATATTAGGCAAAGAAGAAAAGAGTATTTAAAAGTTCATCACTTTGGAAAAGGAAACTAAAGTAAGGAAAACAAAATTATTTCACTCATCCAAACTTACCACTGCTGAACTCTTCTCACTCTTCTCTCTCTTTGCACGTGTGCTAGGAATTGTCCTCTGTGTCACTAAAGTTGAGAAGTCAGGGGTAATGACATATGGCTCAGGTTCTGGGGCAAAGTTCATGGCAATGAATGAGTGGTTAGGATGCAACCAAACAATGGTACAGAGCCAGAGCGTTAAAGCCATCTCCAAATAGAGACATGGGAGCAAAGATTCTGTTTACCACAGTGAGCTTGAGGAGAGGTCTGCAGGAGGCAGAAGTTTTAAGTAGCAGAAATGAAGAAAATGTTTTTGTTCTTAATAGTGAAATAGAAGGGTGGTATAAATTGACAGCTTACACTGGCTCACTATGCAAACTTTTCAGTCAGAAATTTTAGTAGAATTTTGTGAAATTTTAGCATAATTTAGTAACACTGTACAACTTATTTTGTGTACAGGTTGAGTGTCACAGTTAGTTTGACTGCATGTTCTATACTTTAAGTGTGTCATTGTGCCTTGATAGAATTCAATAATGATCAGACTGTAAACTGGATCCATCAGCTATTTCTAAACTATTTATTTCTAAAAACTTAAGATTTTTTTAATTTAAATAAATTAGTTTTCAAAATCTTTGGCAACCTAAAGAACTTTTTAAATATTAAAGTTATTAAATGATGCCTGTAGAATCTTACCGAATGTACTACTCTTACTATTTTAATCGTGAGTCTAATGTTCTGAAGCAACTTGATTTCATTCTCTTTAATTCCTTTTTGATGTTTGAGCATCCTGACCCTATAAATTTGACAAGAACATTTCTCACATAGCCGCAAAGGGTCAAAATACAACTTAGTCTGCGATAGTGAGAGCTGTATTACATGTAAAGCAGTGACTCTAACTTGAAAGTACTTTTAAGCTCAGTTAAATCATGGCCGCATTGCTCCACAGCACAGCTTAAGTAAATTGATTCAGTGGATTAATGTAGTCATGTCAGGGGAGACAAACTTATCTGCTATGTGAAGTCTGAAGCTTATAGAAGTATTATTTAGCAGGCTTACTGGTAAGAATGACAACTCTCTCTATTCATAGGAACAGGAGTCCTGAAGTCTGAGCTCCATAGGTGTAGGTGTGAAAGAAACTAAGCTTTAAGAAATAAATAATAATGATTAAAGGAACAAAGTTATCTATGTTGCTGCAAGATATATGAAGCACACTTATCTCATTTAAAATAGATGCTTCTTGTCCCTTTTTATCTTTAAGCACAGCATCAGGCCAGCTCTCTCTAGTCCACAATAACAGGA
Source organism: Urocitellus parryii (assembly GCF_045843805.1). Lineage (NCBI taxonomy): Eukaryota > Metazoa > Chordata > Mammalia > Rodentia > Sciuridae > Urocitellus > Urocitellus parryii. The sequence continues at coordinate 6,803,783 of NW_027553327.1, read as the reverse complement.
AGGGTGCTGGTTTCATTTCACACGTTCCTTTGTCCTCCCAGGCCCAGTATCATCTCCGTTAGTCACTGCATTTTGAGTGAGGAGAAGGGACAAAAGAATACATGAAAATATGACCTTCTTTTCTCAACCTTTTCCTACTTTTTATATAAAAGTTGTCATAGTTATTATCTTCCGTGGCATATTTTTTAACTAGAATCTTCTAGGCTGATAACCACTCAATATTCTACTCAGTCTGCCAAGTTGCTTTAAGAATGATATTTCGTAACTCCAAACTGAAAAATGTAGGAGCATTTGGTGACAGGTTACAAAAGTTATTTGTCTCCTAAACTAAAATATTATATTACAAAAATTAACAAAGACATGTATGTTTCAACTACTGGACCAATGGATAGATTGTTACTTCTGCCCAGTTAATTGTCACTGAATTGATTAAGGCTAATGCATTATTTTAACCAAAGGAAAACTTCTTGTGACAGAATATACTCCTAATTACTTACAATATACTTTGTAGGCAGATCATTCCAAAATCTTATTTTTTTAAATTAAAAATAGAACAGAAACAAATACCGACATTGTATTTATTCTATTGTAGATCATTGTAAATGGGGGCATCACTATATTAGCAAAATAAAACCTTGTTTCAGACAATGCTTTATATTACACATCGTTTCTATAAAGACATAGAATATGCTAGGGCAACTTAGAAATTATTTTACAGTTTTCCTCTATAACATTATGCACGAACATGAAGAAAATTACTTTCAACAGTGACAATATATTAAAAGTTTTTTCTTTTAATAACACAGGAGGGAAAAGCTTAAATCCTTAACCTGGTTTATGAATTCTATTCATTCTTAGGAATGTCTTGAGAGATACATGTAAGTAATTTCATACATTTGTCCTATATCTGGAACTGCTTTGAAATCACAAGAAATGATTATATATTTTTGTTCCTCAAAATTTCATTAAAAAAGTAGCAGCTCAATTTTATTGTTTTTTCCATGATAATTAAAAGTTTCCTGTAGATTCTGAAATCAGAATGACAAATTATGAAGATAATACACTAATTATACTTGCATATATGCATCCACACATCATTTGTCTGCAGTGTAACTGTGTTTGCAGTCTTTGTGGAACAAATGCTGTTTAAAAAGAAGGTGCCGATGTGGTAAATATCCCATTAGAGCAGAGAAAAGCAAGGGGGAGCTAATGGGGGAAAGAGAAAGAGCTGAGCCAGCACCCCTGATCAATCAGCAGAGCAGCCTGCCTTTGTAAGAAGCCAGCTTCTTTAATTAAAACTCTTGTATTTTACTAATAACTTTGCATGTCCACAAGCCTTCTTATTGATTTCAGTTATTTTCTATTTTCTCCTTTTTTTGAATTTATAATTTCTGAAGATATTGTAAAATTAAGGGAAACATTACAATGGACTAATTACTTGTACACATTTAACATTTCTAACCATCACTGAATAATTTACTTGAAGAAAATGAGAAAAAAAATCTCCACTGATATGCTGTTCATTCTCACTCAAATTGATCAGCTTTGTTGTAAACTGATGACTTTCCTCAAAGATAGAAGAGAATGGTTTCCATTTTAATGACAGGAGATACTTTTATCATAACTATTCTAGATATTACAGGTTAGTGTTATTTCTGAGACATTGCTTAATGCCCTGCTAAGGGCCCATAGGGTATAAAGGAACTGCATAAATCTGTAACTGTTTTCTGGGAATAATGTGGGTGGGGTGCAAAAGAAAGATAAGGAATGTTTGCAAAGGTGAAAGAAAATATTGAACTGGGAACATCAGGGCACTAGAGATGCAATGGTGCCTCTAAACTAACTCAATTTTAAGAACTTCAGTTTTCCCAAATTCCCTTATCCACATAGTGAAAGCATTGAGAAAAGTTGATTTCTGTGCCTGCTTCCTTGCACAGCGTGTGTGTGTACATTCATGTTGATTAGCTGTTTGTACAGGGTATACATGCTATTCTCTCATACTCCCCGAGTGGGCAAGGGAATGGGTTCCCCTCCTGAGGGATGGGCTGGCTGAGAAATAAAAGCTGAGAAAATAGTACTGTGAAATAACTACTGGAAACACAAAAAAATATGTTTTCAGATTGGGGGTAGTCATGGGCCAACTGAACAGACAGGTGCAGCTACTAACAAAGAAATGATCCTGTGCTTGGTTTATTTATATCAGCACAGATCATCGGCACATGATGGTGTAGTTAAATATTTTTAAATGTTAACTTCTTCATCTGTGACGCTGGGATAATAAACTTCTCTGCTAAATGCACAGGTTATTTCATAACAGTTTTTTTCCCATTTAAAAAAAAATGTCCATGATATCAAGAGTACAGAATTAAATATAACAATGTTTCTCCATCAGTGAGCACCATAGAAAGTTCTTCTCAAACACAGGGTAGAGTAGGCCAGGTAGGCTGCTTGGAAGGGGTCACTCCCACCTGCAGTGTTGCCTGGGACCTTTGGCAATGCTGCGGTGGGAGTTCACAATGTATTGGGCCATCTCAAAATCAGCAGGGGTGCTGCTGGGAGTTCCCAGATACCAGATCTTCCCACTCAGTGGCTTCAGTGCTGATCTGGTCCACACACATTTCACAGGTGTCTTCCCACATAATACAGTTATGGAATATGTAGATATTGATGACATAAATACAGATATTGAGAGGTTGAAGAGAATGCAAACTGTGGGGCATGGCAGAGGTAGATAATCTAAGCAGAAAAATCAGAAGTGAATATTCCACATTAGATTACTAAGAGCACCTTAAGAAGGACAGAAGTATCTGGAAGTGCTACCGATATAAGGATTTTGTTATTCTGATAGTGATATAGTGATGAAATTTATCCATAATTGTTTATATCTTTGCAACAAAATTATTGGCTGTTAGAGTAAATATCTTTGACTATCAAGGAAAATTTTTCAAAATTTCTATATGTGACATGCTTCTGATAAGCAAAATTCAGCGTTTGCTACAGAAATGGAAAGAAGTGTAAGATTTGATTCTTGTGAATGCACACACTTGCATACCACCCCCAATGGCTGGGGGATGTGGCAATCTAGTGAACATATCTATTCTGCTTAGCATTAATATGAGGCGTATATCTTCTATTTCAAATTGGTTGGTTTGGTTGGAGGATGAATCAAGTAAGCAGCACAGAGACAAAAGAGGCTAAGAAGGGGTGACTTGATACAGGGCCACATACCAGGGTCAAGTCACATTTGGACAATTACAATAAATGTGCATTTCTAAATAGGATATTTTAATATTCTATATCTTAGGCCAATATAAATTTAAATATTATTTTAAAATTTATAATATTATCATGGCTGCTTCTCTCCATTACCATGGGCATTTGCAAAAGAAATAGTCCTTATGTTAGTTTATAAATAATAAACCTAGATATTTTGTTAAAAATTTATTTTTGCATATTGCTACCTCATTGGAGACAGTTATTTGAAGTTTCTCTGAAGTCATTTTGCCCATAAATTTTGTTACAATAGATCTGATAGAGCATTGTGATCACAGGAATACCTTCAGGTTTCATCTGATTTCACTATTTCTTGAGCTTGAATGCTTGTTAACCAGGGCAATTATTATCCTCTAAAGTGAGGGGAAAAATATACATAATTTCATTGAGTAGAACATGGATGAGAGGAAGGGATAGAAAGAAAGACAGACTCTGATGTTACAACTGTATTTCACAACAGAACAGCAAACTTAAGTGAGTGAAGAATTATATACTATGGTGGATAATGTATACTATGAAAAGGCTTTTATAAAATTAAGCTATACTTTTAACCATATCAAAGTAATTTTGAATGGTTTCATTTTAACTAAAAAAATAGTTTAAAGTATCTCTGAAAAACGAAATTTAATTAAAGAGGCAAGCATTTAGAAAAAAAAAGAAAAGAAAAGAAACTATGTGAAAGGATTTTCTGCACCAGGTATTAAAACATTGAAGGTAGTAATTATTGAAACACTGTGTATGGGTTTCAGCATGAAACTGCTCAACAGGAATCTAACAGGAAGTCCAAGGTGAAAGCTAAAGTTTGCAAAGAAACTTACTTTTTTTGTAAGGTTGGCATATTTAAAACATATTCAAAAGCATAGATTAATCAATTAATAGTGCTGGAGCAAATGTCAAATGTATGGATTAAAATGAAGTTAGATCCCTGATATAAAACAAAAAACGATGGTAGATTAAATTTGAAAGGCATGAAATAGCCTACAGATTATACATGGAGTGTGGACTAACAGCTTAAAAAATACAAAATAACTGATTTACTAGGAAAACATACAGGTGACGTGATAAGAGAATGAATAATTTGTCTTTAATTTATCTGTAGAATGATGAAGGTCTTCTTAAACCTGACATAAAAGATATAAAGAAGAAAGAAAAGGTCACTTTAACTACAATAGTAGTTTGTATTTTAAAAATACTTCAGTGATATTTGAGATATTAATTCAGACATAAATCAATGCTTTGCCTTATAATCAAAAACATACAATTTTTACAAACTAAACATGTTCAGTAATTCCTAGTTTGAATCACAGTATGAGAACAGGAATAATCTCAATTGCTCTTGGTGGATTATAGATAGTAGGCATCATTGTATTGACTGATTATTTATGGTCAAAAGATTTGAAATATAAATTTCCTAAGACTAGGGAATTTATTTTAATACATACTACACAAGATGTATGTTAAATATTATGTATTATAGCAGTGTATATATATATATATAGTAATAGCAAATGCAAATAATATAAACATTTTAGAAAGTGGGTTAAGTTAGAGGATATCATATAGTAGTATAATTTATTATCATTATTATTATTAAATTTTTTTGGTGGGGGGATTCCGGTAATTGAACCCAGGGGAGCTGTACCACTGAGCCACATACCCAGCCCTTTTATATATTCTATTTAGAGACAGGTTCTCACTGATTTGCTTAGGGCTTCATTAAGTTGATGAGGCTGGCTTTGAATTTACAATCCTCCTGCCTCCACCTCCCACACTGATGGGATTAGAGGCCTGTGCCACCATGCTTCTCTCATATAATAGTGTAATTTAGAGCCTTGAAACATCTTGTAAAAGAAGCATATTAATACTTCTTTAACAAAATATTAGTGATATAATATTTTGTTGAAAAACACCAAGTTATAAAGCAATATAATTAACATTCATTACTTGACTATATCAACAGCAATATTTACATAGGCATTATTCCAAACTCAATAATTTCTAATAATAATATGTTCTTTAAAACAGCTTCATAAAGTAAGTACAGTTGTTAATTTTTATACCTGAAGAAACTGAAGCACAGAGAGGTCAACTAATTTGTCTGATTCAGCACAGTTCTTACGTAAAGTCAGAATTGGAGTCATCTCCAGATTATTTCCTATAGTCATCAATGGTGCTGCCTATCACCTAATAAATTGTTTTGAATTTCAGCTAACAGCTTCATATGTATCATCTCCTTCAATCCTCATAAATAATTTCTATAGACCATCCTGGGAGCCAGGTTGGAGGGGCAAGTTGCAGAGGGTGAGAAAGAGTCTTAAGGGGGATGAGAGCATTCCAGGGTATAGAGATGTGTCCCCTTTGTGGGACTTGAAAATTCCCAGTAAAGACTGAGTTCATTGGGTTACTTTTGTGATCTCTTGCCTGTTATACTGCTGTGGACACGGGGATCCCCAAATGTGTTGCTGTGGTAAGAGAATGAATGATTTGTCTGTAATTCATCTGTGGTTATTTATACTTCCTAAAAATGTGTAATGTGTATGTGATTTCAGAATTTTAAGAAGGAGAGGATCAACAAATAAATCACACCCTCTTTATTGTCACATGATATTCTATAATTTCTGAGGATTTCTAAATGTTTGTCCAGATCATAGACATGGTAATGTCTTTTATCAATACATTCATAATGCATAACTTCTTTACTAATATCTACAGATATATTATTTTCTATAAATATTTTGCCAAAGAAAATCATAAATGTTGTTTTGCATTAGCCCCAAGTTTAACACCTACTCTGTAGAAGTACAGTTAACTACCCCAGATTTCCAGTGTTTGGAGGTGGGAATGAGAGGCATGAACCCGTGGGAGTAGTCCCAATGACAAAATTCGGGAGGGAAGGCATGGGTCAGACACTACTGTGCAATGTTTTCTGTGGTCTCTGTGATCTTGAAACTTCAGAAAAGGGGAATTTCATCTCTAGTGGCTCCAAGCTCCTGAATTCATTAGGAGGTTAATTTGCTGCACATATAAAAAAAGGAGCCCTCAGACTGATTTTTCTAATTCCCTAATTTGACCTTTGTCCATGCAATTGGGCAATGCTTTCACACTGCTGGTTGAAACTCGTTAGTGGATTGTAAAATCCCTTCACAGATGGACCATGACAAACATTAAGTTTTTATTGAAATAAGATAGATTGGAATAAAATCGGCCAGATTGGGGTAGAATAGAAAAGACAATATTAAAATGTTTTGCATATAATTAGAGTCAATATTATCCCTCAAAACTTCTCATCATGCATATGTATACTGAGCCATGTTGTACATTACATTATTTGTAGTGTCAATTGTGGTTTAAAAGCCTGAAAAACACTACAAAGATACTTCGTTTAATTTGTAGCCAGACATGCTTGTCTTCTTGACCAGATAATCCCAGATGTGTTCTATGAAGACAAAAGCATTATTATGAAAATGTTTTTCCTTATATATTTAAAACATACATTTATAGCATCACTGATTTAACTGTTATTTAGATATAGACTTGAAAATTGGCCCTAGCTATTGTTCTTTTTCCTCCTCTGTAAATTTTGTATGTCAGAACCACTACTATATAAGATTCTATAAAACACCATATATCAACTCATTTCTATGACTTAAACCACAAATGTGAAAAACATTTGAATAATATCTTAGTATTTGTTATAATCACTCATAGTCATGTTAGTTAATTTGACTTTGGAACAGACTTTTTTAGAGATGTAAAGTAGATCTGTGTTTGATTATTTTATTTGCAACATGTTGCATATAAAATGATTTCTGAACTTCTCCCCCCACCCTTTTATTTCGTCTTTGCTGCAAGACATGTGATGCTATATAGGAATCAGGACACTAATATTTTTAAAGAATTTAGCCTTTATTTAATTTACTTATTTGTTTTTGTTTGTTTGTTTGTTTGTATGTGGTGTTGAGGCTCGAAACCAGGGCCTCACCCGTCCTAGGGAAGTGCTGTACCCTGAGCCATAACCCCAGTCCCAGGACACTAATTTTAAACCAATTTGATAATAACTTATTGTTTGACCCAGGATGGTGTAGTTAAATATTTTTAAATGTTAACTTCTTCATCTGTGACACTGGGATAATTAATTTCTCTGCCAAATGCACAGGTTATTTCATTACAGTTATTTTTTCCATTTTTTGAAAATTTACATGATACCAAGAGTATAGAATTAAATATAACAATGTCTCTCCATCAGTGAGCACATTTTTTCCACCCTTTGTTTTTTCTCCTAAAGTGATTACTTGTTAATAAAAGTTTGGTGTGTGTGTGTGTGTGTGTGTGTGTATGTGTGTGTGTGTGTGTGTGTGTGTGTGTGTGTGTTTCAAGCATACATGTATAAACAAAAGCACATATAAGTGTTGAGATTTTTATTTACAAAAGTGGATTTACATGTTAGTAAACATTTGTCACTGTGACAAAGTATCTGAGAAAAACAACTTAAAGGAGGTAAGATTTATTTTGGTTCATGGTTTTGGAACTTTTGGTCCATGATCAGCTGGCACCACCATTACTTTGGGCTGGAGGTGAGGCACAACAAAACATGACAGAAATGGGTGACAGAGGTCATTACAGGGAGGAAGCAGAGCAACAGAGAGAGGAGAAGGGACCAGGACCAGATATACCCTTTAGGGGCTAATTCCCAGTGACCCACTTTGTCCAACCACCTCCCAATTCCTATTGCCTCCCAACAGCACCACCAGCTGTGGGCCAGGCCTTAGACAGATGAGCCTTCAAGGGTCATTCCAGATTTAAACTGTAGTAGAAGACTTATTGTTTTATAACTTATTATTATTTTACAGACATCATATTTTTAAAATCCTTTCATTGCAGCATACAGAGGTCAACCATATTTCTATATATGCTGCAGCATTTCCCCCAGTTATGGTTGTGCTATACTTAACCAATTCCTGATTAGTGGACATTTGGGTTGCATTGTTCTAACCTCAATTATGACCATTGGATATTTTAAAATAATACCTGTCCACAAGTGCCCCTTCTTTCATAATTCAGATTTCTTTCTAGAAACAGAATTGCTTGGTCACAGATGAATTTATATACACAGGTTTGATGGACAAATTACTCTTTATTTATTCATAACAATTACTCATTAGCAATATCTTCAATTACTCCTATCAGTTCTACACCCACCAATAGTTTGTCCGATTTTTGAATCCTCCTCAAAACTGCAAACTACCTGGGAAGCCTGAAGAGTACTGATATCTCTTAGAGACATGTGAACGTTATTTTGAATTTAATCAGAGGCAAATAACAATAACAGATTTCTCATCAATAGAATGTAAAATTTAGACAATATAGCTCATTGGTTCAAGAGATACTTATTCATTCTTCACCCAATATGAGACTCTTTCTTTTCAATTTTAATATTCTGTGATTATTTTCATCACAATATTAGTAGGAAATTTAGATGCATATTAAGTAGAATAGAAATTATCTTCATTCTCCTCTACTAGTATTTCAGATAAATAACTAGAAGAAGTGAAAGTGATAGAGTATTTTTTTTTCATTTTACAATCAAGACTGGTGTTGAGATGTGATCTATTGTAAGACAAAGTGACTTTGAATGATTAATATCATTTTTCTACATTTCTTGCTGTGTGACAAGTCCATCATAAGATTATTTCAATTTTGAATATGTTATCTCCATTCTGTAATTTACTAGCGGACTGAAGGTACAGCTTTCAACTATAATGTTAAAAAAGATGTTATTTTTTTAAAGATGTTACTTTTTTAAGATGCTATTTTTTAAAAATTTTCTCATGCAGATTTATGTCCTTCCACCATAGTCTTAGCATTTGTATCTATGATCCTATAAGGCATATATAAACTAGCTCATACTCACTCTTAAGAATATTATTTTTAGTTGATGTAATTGAGCAATATTGTTTTTTTCTTTGAATACTGACTTACAAAGATTGGTGATGCTCATAGCCTATTAATAAGGGAGAATTTCCCTCATGGCCAAGAGTCTGATTTAAAATCAACTTTAAAGTCCCTTGATGAATCATTGAGCTTGTCTTTATAAATAAAATAGGTTAAATAAAACTTCATTAAATAAATGGATAAAGTGGCTGGTGATGAAGAATGGATTAGACAAGACCCCTTTCCCCCTTGACACCACTAACAATATTATCATGGCATAGCCTTTGGGGTCACCAGGGATTTATCTGGGAAAAGGGTCAAACTTAATTAGTACCTGCCAAAATCTGGCCATGCTTGTATTAACTGCCTCTGAATGTAAGTTTTAGCGAGGGATGATCAGGTATTTGCTAATTTTTCCTGGTGAACTAAGCAGTTATTGCATGTAGGATTAAATACTACCTGTGGTCGTGAGCACCTTGTGGTTTACACTGGTCAGTTCATTTTCAATAGCTTCATCAGTGTAATTAGGAATTAGGAATGAAAGAAAATCAGATTTTCTTTTGTGTTATGAGAATGGGAATTTGGAAGACCTAAACACCTTCACACCTGTTCATAATTCTACTTTGTCTGCTTTAACTGTTAAAAACATGAAAATTTATATATACATATACATATACATAAAATTACATATATATATATATATATATATATATATATATATATATATATATATATATATAACCTCATATCACCTGACAGGCTTCAATATGTTAGACTTTATGTGTTGGTCAAAATAATGGAGAATTCCTAAAAGTAAAAAATTTCCTCCCTGTCCATACCAGGACACAATTTTATCATAAGGCTTTACTCTGGCAACATTTTTTGGCTTAATTAGTCTGTAACTTAGGGAAATAAGGAAGAGCATTCCAGTTTAACACCCATCTTCATTTCTGACTTTTCATCTAAATGTTTTACCTATTCTGGGGGAGCTTTTTCTGAGGAAGAAGACAATGTCTTTGAGCAGATATTTCAAAATATTTGCTTATAAAATCTCCCTCTAAGAAACTTGGGGTTTTTAACACACACACACACACACACACACACACACACACACACACACACATTTTCTGGCACCTTCTCTATACTTGCTGAATCAGAATGCAGCAGGAAGGCCAGGCACCTTATTTTGTATCTCCCTATTTAATTCTTAAAGTCCACCTGACCCTTGGTATACAGATGTGTCTAGCTAGTCTCCTTTGGGAGAATGAATAAGCAGTGTGTACCTTAGTGTGAGTTTCATTAAACCTGATTTTCCACACCTCTCAGCCTGCTCTGGGGGAGTTATGCCTGTTCTTGGATGGTCTGTGAGTTTTATTTGTTTCTCTCCAAGTACACCCTTGTCATGGCAGCTTCTGAAAGTGTGCTACGTGACCCAGTCTGCTCATTTTTTTAGGAACCATTTCACCATTCATAGGAATAAATATTGGACTCTAAAGCTAAAAGGTACCTCTAGAGAACATTTCATCATGCCCCCCGCCTTTAATTAAGTGGATGTCTAAAGCATGCAGGAGAGATTTCCTTTAAAATACTGACAAATAAACACTCAAGAAACCCATTCAGTAGCTCATTACAGTGTTTTTATCACTCTAATAGTCGATAAATTCTTCTTCACATCCAACCAAAATCACCTTTGTTTAACCCAAGCATTTTTATTCTTATTCAAACTTCCAGGTATGTAGCTGAAAATACTGTAACCTCAAAAACACTCATTTTAAAGTTGAAATACTAATTAATATATTATGTTTTAAAGTTGAAATACTAATTAATATATTGTGTTTTCTGGGCATGGTTTTTCAAAATTTTGTCCATAAAAATTTAAATAATATAGGCATCATAGATATGAGTTATTAGTACTAACTGCGATAAAATGAAAGAAAAATGAAATAAGTGCTTTAAAATGTTTTGCAATGAAATTAGGGGTTGCCTCATGATACCTAATGTGCATACAGCTGCTGCCTGAGATGCTAATAATGATATGTTCCATTTTTCTGACACTTCTGCCTTCAGAACGAGCCATGCCATGTTTCTGTCCCAAATCTAGGTCATTTTCCTTCCAAATTTTATTATCTCTTTGCTTATCAATTTTTGTTTGATCTCTTATTAGTGATAGAGCACTTAAGAACACAAATAGGAAATGAAAGCAAGAAGTCATTATGATTAAGTTTCAGACAAAGAATAATTAATCTGTCAATCAAATGGTGTAAATGACTTAGAGATTTTTCTCAATTTGACTGGACAGAATAATGTTTCTCAACTCTAGACTGTGCATTGGAATCAACTATGCAACTTATTAAAACTGTAAAAAACTCTTAGTACATTGCTGGCTAATTTCATTTATTAGGAATTAAGTGATTCTCAAGTCAATGTATTTGGAAAAAAATAAAATACTACTAAAATGGAGCTTGTGGAACAGCAAGCAGTGACATTCCTTAGGAGCTTATGACAAATAGATAATTATGTGCCCCACTGATGCTAATTGAATTGATTTTTTTTATTTGTATAAGAATTTTTATATTCAAGTTTGAAAGATCCCATGACATGATATAATATACAAACCAGTTTAGAATAACAGGGTGGACGAAGTGAAGCCAATCCAAAGCCAGACTCAGAAAGCCAAAGGTCGAGTATTTGACCTCATATATGGAATCTAGAGAGAGAGGAAAAAATCAGGAATATAAAGGTTATCTCATAAAAACAGAAGGAAGACCCATAGAATACAGGAAGGGTATGATGAAGAGGGAGGGAAGAGGAGCAGGCAGGGGAAAGAACTGAACAACAAAATTGTCCAAATTACTCTCTATCCATATGTGAGCACACCACAATGAATCTCAAGCTTACATGTAACTTCAGTGTACTAGTTAAAACTATTTCAAGGCAATGAAGGAAGGAAAGGAAGGAGGAAGGAGACAGGGAAGAAGGAGGAAAGTGGTCAAATGCAAAAATATGGGGAGCAAACGTTTATAAAGGCTCTCCCTGTTAATGAGCAAATAGACCTTTCAGCTTTTCACTGTAATTTCCTTTTGGCTACTGATAAAAATAGAGGGAAATGATTAGAGGGGAGGGGATATGGTAATAGAAAGATAGTAGAATGGAGCAGACATTATCACTGTATGTATATATAAGTGACTACATGACCAATATGATTCTGCAACATGTACACTCAGAAAAATAAAAAATTATATCCCATCTATGTATGATATATCAAAGTGCATAAATGTATTCTAATGTCATATATAACTAATTAAAACAAAAAAAAATTAAAGAAAGCAACAACGAATATTTCATTTGCAAATTGATGCTCTTCATATGAGATAAATATTTTTCTAAAGGAGTAACTTTAATAAAAACATTGGATATCATTGTGTTCAGGGAAGTAATTAAACTTTTGCTTTCATTAGTGAGGTACTAGTAAGATAATGCTACTAACAAATACTATAGTTTTTAGAGGTGATAGTCTCTCAGCAATATTGCTTTACCATGGAATACTTGGTTCTTTAAATTTGCCATATGATTCTCATGGATATTTTGAATGAATTCCCATTGCCAATTTCAAGTTTATTGACCCAAATATAAGTTTAACTTCTGAGGTTTTACTTTTTATATTAACTGCATAGCAGTATACCAGCAATGAATAAGCTAGTTAAAACTTGACCCAAATATTTTAATGCACCCAGTGAAGCAATTTAGAAAGCATACCAAACACAGCGAAAACATTTCCATTGAAATATCCCAGCAAGGATGGAAATTAATAAAAGCTAAAGCAATTATATGTTAATGTTCCTATGGAGGCTGAGTTATCTCATTGATTTCAGGACCTGTATTTTGTTTTGTGTCTCTCTCATCAAAAACTTTGAGTACAGATTGATGAGTTTTTCTGTATTCAATGAATGATGTTTATTAATCACCAAATTCTGGTAAATGGATTTACTTTATAATGCCATGCCCTTTGCCCTGCTCACAAGTTGGATGTGTGCAAGGAGAATGTTTTATTTCTAAAATAAGTCCCATAAAACAATGTAAAAAGATGTTTACAAACTTTGTCTCATCACTATTTATAAATTAAGTTTATCATTTTGTTCTTTTGCTTACTTATTCATCAACACTTCCAAATATGTTTTTTGAAAATTTTTATTTGGAATTAAAGAGTATTATTTTTAATACTAAATACAATGTAATGTTTAAAAACTCAATTATAGACTGTTTTTGAGAAAAATCCCAAAATTTCCTTTTAATATCTTAAAATAAATTAAAAAATATATTTGCCTTTGGATAATGACTTAGATGATTTTTGCATGTTGCTGAAGTGGAATGGAATGTGAATATCAAGATGTCCTAGATATGAATGAAATATTTGAGTACCATATGGCTGAAATTGCTATTTCAAAATATCTAACATTACATATGATTAAATCTTTTAAAATACAAGTTTTAGGAGATATAAAGTACAATACCTGTTATTGAGTCTAAGATTGTGCTATTATAATCATAACATCCAATTTCCATGTTTAAATAATGTCCCATGACAAAAAATGATTTTAATATGAACATTTAACCAATAATTTAAAAATAAAATTTAAATTAATTATCTTATTTATTTAAATATTTTCTATATTACTTTCCTATTATGTCAGAGAAGTTCAGAGTAAACAAATGAAGGGAAATTGAAACATTTTCTGTACTACTTTAAAGGGTGATAGAGTTAAAAGTAGAAATCAACACTTAGATATATACATCTAAAATTAAAATGTGATGTGACTTATGGGATATGATTGTTGATTCAATTCCATGCTATTATTTTCCAGCTGATTAATGCCTGACAACTATAATCAAATTAATAGACTGTCCTGTGATGAGACTTATTTCAAATGTATAATTTGTTTATTTATCACATATCTTCTATTTTAGTTAGTGACTCTTGATATATCAAAAGGACTTTATTTCATCTGGAAGAGAAAATGCTATGTTTTAATGTACTCTTTAAAAAACTATGCAAATCATTTGCTTTATATAGTATGTATGAATAATTAGTACACCTAAATAAATACACCACTTGGTTAAAAGACATCAATGTAAGTACAATATATGACTATGAACATTAATGCATACATGTAATTTGTGTATTTATAATGTGTATATACACACACACATATATAATGTATACATAAAATATAAATAAAATTACATGAATGTCAGGTATAATTCTAGATGTTGGAATACACCATAAAATTAATGTAATAAATAATTTGGAACACATGTTAGATGGTGATGGATGCTGTAACAAAAATATAGGAGGAAGTGAAAAAGGAAGAAGGAAGGAAGGCATGAAGGAAGGAAGGAAAAAGAAAAAAAAAACATGACTAAGACTGGACAAGAGAAGGAGTAGAAAGAAGAGGAAAGTCTCCAGGAGACAGTTGTTTGGGGAAGCTTCTGCATTAAATAGGAGTAGATTTCACCGAGAAGGTGAGACTTTTTAAAAGGTGAATTAATAGGCCAAGCTGTTTTATTATGTAGAATTGTATGCTAGAATATTTATAGAAGAAATCACTTATTTCAGAATTTAATGTACCTCAATTTCTAAATACAAGATACAAACTCACAAATCTAGATCCAAATATTTATTTTCAAAATCTCCTATGAACTTATGATAAGAAGTATCTCCACAGAGAATCCATTTTGGATCTCGAAGTCGTACAACTTGGGTTGAATGATTTTGGCCAGGAATGAGCCGGTAGCCCACAGAAAATTGTCAAAACCAAATCTGGGGAATACTAATGTTTAAGAGGCAGAGTCTTTGTAAAGTAGCAGTGAAAGAAGCTTAGAAAAACTAGTCACAAAAGTTGAAAGAAATATGGAAATGATGAGCTATCCCATATCCTGTAAAATTCGTACTTGAAAAATACTTTAAAATCTCAGTGGAATAACTGAGCTAAAAATAATTGTGTCCCTTGTTACTATAATTTTGACTCACTGTCCATAGCCTTTCTTATACTAAAGTATACTATGATATGATGCTGACAGCTTGGACAGAAGGATAAGAAAAGACCAGTGAAAGTTATAAGTGTTCCCTTCCTTTCACCACCTCTTCCGTCTTCTTACCTTCCTTCTTTGGTTTTCCTCATGTAAAATATATTGTGAATAAAGAAAATGTTTCCTTTTCCTCATTAACTATTAAAAGTCTTACATTCAATTTTGGAACCACCTTTTCCCACAGGACCTTACCATATACATTGTTTGAAGTAATTTCATTGCTGACTCCATTTTTCCCAACCTGAATGATTTCTATACAGCACTATAAATATTCTCTGAAACAAGAAAGCATATAAAAATAAATGCACATATAATTTTGGAGGTTTTTTGTTGTTTGTTTGTTTGTTTTTAGTAATTTTGCTCTAAATGCCAACTTTGCTCATTAAATGTTTGCCGAATTGAGTCAGGGTTGGGTTGTTACTTCAGAACTTAGCTTTTCTCAGTGGTTGCACATAACTTTAGGAGTTTTCGTTGGTGGCTGACTCTGATAGAGACCCCATTTCTGTCTTCTGCAGTGACAAGGACGGTGTGTGCAGAACAATGTGATGGCAGGTGCTATGGACCTTATGTCAGTGACTGCTGCCATAGAGAATGTGCTGGAGGCTGCGCAGGACCTAAGGATACAGACTGCTTTGTATGTCTGGGAGTTCTCCTTATTCCTCTTTTCCTCTCCTTTGCTCTTTCTTTGCCTCAGCCATATTGAATTTCTCCCATGTGATTATTTAACATCAAGTTTTGCCATTTTAAGATTAAGCAAGATCCTTAAGGGCCTCTACCTAGAAATCATGTTCTTACTGAGCTGGCTATTGATTAACTGGAATTATTCTGTTCAACTGAATTACTTCTGCATTTTGGACACAATTTATGTTAAAAGTGAGGTTTATTGTAGAATATGTTGAGGTATCTTTCTTAGCATCTAATAATATCCTTTCCAAAAATACAGAGGTTGCTTGTCCATATCATTACATATTTAAGTACCATCAGGGAGGGCAATTGCGTTTTGTATTTTTACCATAAATTTCATGATTATAGCAGATAAATTTATGAGTTTAAGTATTTTTCCTGTTCCTATTCTTTACAGGTTCATGTTATTCAAAATTTAAGATTTACAAATGCACATTAAAACAACCAATATGCTAATTTTATGATTTATATTTTAGCTGCATTTGCAACTTGTTAGGGACACTTTAATTACATTTTGATAACATATCCTTGATATAATACTTTTTGGTTCTTTGGAATACATATGAGCAATTCTGAGAGCATTATTTAACTCTATTTTATACACCAGAACCCTAGTATTGTTTTTAAGCTAAAAGTTATAAAAATAGCAAATCACATTTACTGTTGAAAGTGAATGCAAAAAAACTTGTTTTCTTTATTCTGCTTCTTAAATATCTAACACATGAACATATATTCTAGAATTGAGCATTTAGAAAAGTTGATCCTTAATTTCAATAAGCAAAATAAAAATTAAAAATCTTATACATAATAATTTCTTAGTTTTTAAAAACTATTATAAGAAATTGAACTTATCTATTCTAATTGTATAGTGAAATAAAAAAAATATTTATTGCAGAAATATATAGGGAGGCAGATAAAAAGGAAATCAAAATGCTAAAAATCTGAGGTAGAAGATCAGCAGTTCCTAAACTGAGAACTTTTTCTTGTCCATCACCAATACAGACAGATGAGCTTGGAAGATTGATCTTTGAAGACACTGAACCCTGAAAGTGTTGCTTTAGTAATTACAAAACAATAACTATAATAAACAATAATAAAAACTCTCAGAAGTTTGAAATCACCTCTTTTTTTATTGTTTCATTATCATGACAAGCAGATCAAGTGACGTTCAAAATCCTCATTTCATTACTTTTTTGGAATGGCCCAGTAATTACATTCTGGCATTTGTTACAGAATGCTCATGAATACCAGACTGAGGCCCTGGTATAAGTTACAATATGCTTGTTTGTTGTCTGAAAGGTAATTTTTTTTTTTAATTTTTTCTGGCTTATGCTCTTTGTTGCCAAGCAATCTAATGCATAAGATTGCATAAAATATGTTAGTAAAGCAATTATAAGGACACATGAAGTTTCATAACCATAAATTAAAACTTACTGAGTTTTCTAGATTGGTTTTTAATAGATTCTTCCTAGAAAGTGTCATCTCAGTGAATAATGTATCGTCAGTGAGTCTCATTCTGATTATGCATCTAGTAGACCTTCATCAGGGAATTGTCATGTTTGTGATAAAGTGCTCACTAAAACAACAATTGATGAAGCAAATGTTTTGAGGAAACAGAATAAATTAATGCTTATTAATAACCATATGACAATTTATGATGAAATGTAAAACAGAACTTGAGTTCACATTAGCTTGCCTTCCAAGTCTTGAATTATGCCTATGAAAGCTTAATTTCTTAATTAAGAGAATTAGCTCATCCATACTTTTGTTAATCACATGCTTATGTGTACTTATACATATGTTTTTATTTGCTACCAAATACCTAATTCTCAGGTGGTAAAATGATTCTTAGTTCTTCTCAAATTAGCTTGAAAGTACTAATGAATTGAGTTCTCAAGAAAAATCTGTGTCAGCAGAGAGGAACTGTCTTATTTGAAGTGGTAGCTTTACTAAATTGTGTGGCATTTTGAAAAATGCCATACAAGAAATGGCTTCATCTTATTTATTTGCAGGTTAATTATATACCTTAAATTTACCTGTGGCTAGTCACCTGCCAGAACCTTTTCCTTAAGTCCACTTTAAACATCCATCACATTTCTTCACTATTCAATGGTGATGTTTATGTTTAACATTCCACTTAAAGCACTGAAGTCTATATGAAAGCTCAAACACACACACACAAAACAAAAAAACAAAAAAACAAAAAACAACATAGAATTGGAGATTCAATTGACCTTAAAACTTAATATAAATGATTTGAATCAGTCTGAACTTCAATAATTCCTCACGATCAGCTAATTTTAATAATCTAAACCATTTCTGAGTTTCAAAATCAGTGGCTAAATACTAAGCAATTTGAACATTAGAAACCATAGATGGTATATCACTGACATTTGAAAAAAATTTATGGAAACTCAGAAGCATAAATGAGTTTAAAAGTATCAAAATTTGCAGTATCTATACAATTGATGTATACTAGGTAATGAACACAACTTTCATAAAAGTATCACCACAGTGTTTCATTAGTATGTATCGTGAGAGTTATTTATAAATGAAAATTATATTTGCTGTTGCAGGCCTGCATGAACTTCAATGACAGTGGGGCATGTGTGACTCAATGTCCCCAAACCTTTGTCTACAATCCAACCACTTTTCAATTGGAACACAACTTCAATGCAAAGTACACATATGGAGCATTCTGTGTCAAGAAGTGCCCACATAAGTGATACAATAAAAATACTCCAATTAATTAGAGCATTATTTGGACATGAGAAAACATTTCTTATAAATCCATTTTAACTTGAAGTTTGAAAAGTCATGGATTTCTTTGGGTATGGGTATTCTCACTCTCATTTCATAAACAAGGAAATTAAAGCTCAAGATATTTAAGTGTTCTAAACTTCATAGTGAAGGATTGGAATGTTTGAGGTTAGAGCAATGATTTATTGACTCCTGAATTTGTTATTTTCACTACACCTGAGTTTTCTTGCACATTATGCTGTTTCTTGGGAAAGTTAATTAAGTTGATTAATAAAGTGGAAGCAAGCTATAAAATAAATAGGGCCTGCTTCTAGTAGAATGGATTTCTACCTAAATTCATTCATGTAATTTGTTTACACTAAGATATATATTATTATAATTTTCATATAAAATCTAATTTTAAACAAAAATAATAGGTATAAAGAATACATTTAGGGAGCTTTGGCAAACTGTTTACTTATCCTGGGTATTCAAAATGACCAGCATTGCTCTCCAGGTATTCAATATAACATATGTGTTGACATTTCCTAGAGTCAATTTCTTTGCTTTGAGTGACCAGTGGGACTTTCCTCCATGTTTCATGTTTCATCTACTGGAAAGGCCAAAAAAAAAAAAAAAAGTTACATTTCTTCACATACTTTTTTAAAGGAAAGCTTTATGATCTACAGAATACAGATGTAGTAACTTGCTTAAAGCTTTTGTCTTTGATTAGTTTACATCTGTGAAACTACAGGCTAATTTAAACACGTCCACAGTGAAATTTAAATTTTAGATGAGCATTCTTTGTGATTCTTGGTTTGCCAAGCTTGAAGTGTCTTGGGAAAACAAGGACATTTAGCTTCTAAATACAGGTCTACAATCCCTAATCCAGAGTTCTGAAATTTAACATCTCCAAATAACATACCTTTTTGAAACAAATTTGGCTGCAAAACCTGAACCTCATTGGCGTAAGGCCAATTATAATCTTTATTCATTCTACTTGGCATAAATTGCTGCATAAATATGAAAGCATTTAATTATATGGTACTATCCAAGACCTCACAGAAAGAATACTTACTTAACACATAGTAGATGAAACTGGTGCAGATTGGGGTCTCCTGGCAAAGAGATTAGGTTATTAGGGAATAGTCTCAGAATCCATACCTGTAGGGGAAAGGAAGGAAGCAGAAATGAGCTTTGATACCCTCTCAACAAAGGAACTCTTTGGAGGTCAATGCTCTGTGGTAGACAACTGGAATACAGGGATCTCCATGATTTGTGCCTACTCCCATGAGTACCCCAGATTTGCTTCATTATCAGATTTTCCAGTATTTCTCCTTCCAGGGCAAGCCACTGATTATGAGTCCATATAAGAAGCCTCTTCTTTCTCCACACAAAATGAGTGATGAATTGTCCTACCCAGAACTATGTCCTTCCTCTGCCTCTCAACTCCATTCCTAAGTGAGGCTTCAGGGAAGCCACTGTCCATTTTCATTTTGCAACCATGGATCAAGCTTAACTTTTTTTTCTCTTTTGGTCAGCTTTTCCTAAGTGCCACCTCTCATCTCCACGTAGCAAAGGCATGAGCTGAGTGTGGTGTACAATGGCAGGGGTGGGTGACATGGGGTCTGAATCACCAGCTAATGCAGGTCACTTGTGTCTGTCCTCTGCACATACCCAATCCCAGATGCACTGCTTCAGTTTTACAGTGCTGTTGGCTCTTAATGTGATGAAATCATGACTCCAACAAAACTTTGTTCACCATGGGTAGTTCTGGCCATAAGTGTAACCACTGACCCATGATGAGGTATTTTGACTCTACCAGGACTCGGAAACATGTCAGGAACTCTTTGTTAAATGCTACTAATGGCATGACTTAGCTCCAGAAACCTATCTGCTAAGTTTTTCCAGTTGCTACTTATCATAACTTCACGTGCCATGTATTCCCATTATACTACTGCCTATATTATACAACCTATTGGGTTTTATGTCCCAAGTAACAAAATTGCCTGTACCATGTGCCTTTCCTGCTCTGGGCTCCCCTCCAGTCTGGAAGGCTTCCACACTATTGCATAGTGGGCTAGTATTCCCAAGCATAGGATGATTCTGCCCTTCAAACCAGAATGGTCTTGCAGGCACTATGTTTTCCATTTATGGTGGGATAGTCCAGAGACAGTTATTTGTCCCTTATTTTGTAGAGGATGTTCTGGTGTACCAAAGATCACCCAGTCTCCTAAATATTTCACTACGTTTAGGTAATAAAATGTTCCGTGTCTATACCCTTTGAAATTTCCTTTTGTTTCTTTAAAAAAAATAAAGTATATATGGGAATGTTCTATGGCACTCCATTGAAACATAGAACATATTTTAAACATTTTCTCCTGGTTATGAAGTGCACTCTATTAATCCAAAGCAATTTAACTTAAGCTTCATTTGTGCTTCATGAACTTGAATTATTTTTAGACTTCCAACTTGCATCATGACCTGAAATGAAGTGGAACTATTGAGAAACAAAAACTAAATGTCATGTAGTTTCCTAAGTGTATTAAAGGAAATCCACTATATCTTGGGGGCAGTTTGGGATATAGAGCCATAGAAAAGCAAGTGCAAGGTTCTGCTAACACACTGCCTACGATTTCAGTGTGGATGGTTAAGATACTAGTTCAAGTTGAGATATTAAAAAAAAAAAACTGTTTTAAGGGAAGAGACATATAAACTGTCAAACCCTACAATGTTTTGTTTAAACTCGATAGCTGAGCCAGGCATAGTGTCAAGACCTGTAATCCAAGTAAATTGGGAGACCTAGGCAGGAGGTCCTAGGTTTGAAGCCAGCCATAGCAATTTAATGAGGTCCTCAGCAACTTAGAGATATACTGTCTCAAAATAAAAGGGACTGAGGATGTAACTCAGTGGTAAAGCACACCTGGGTAGTTCAGCTAAAGAAATAAAAAATGAAAATAAATACATAAATGTGATGACTGCACATTAACATTATTTTAATTTTTATTTTTTTACCTTTTTTTGTATCAGATAACTTTGTGGTCGATTCTAGTTCTTGTGTGCGTGCCTGCCCTAGTTCCAAGATGGAAGTAGAAGAAAATGGGATTAAAATGTGTAAACCTTGCACTGATATTTGCCCAAAAGGTGAGTGATAGCTTAGAATACTTTGGTTTGAACAGGGTCTTATACCAAGGCTTATATGGAGACCTTATACCAGGGTCTTTCATTTACTTTTCAATAGGCCAATGAAGTTAGCCTCAGAATAAACTCACTACCACAATGAAACCTTCCTGTTCCCCTATACTTCCCATGACTTTGGACAGTTCCCCAAAGTATCAACTAACAGTGCGTATTACTGGTTTTGAATTATGTCAACTAAAACGGTCCAGATAAAACTCAAGAGTTAACTTTCATAGGAGCTCAGAAATAATAAAATTCCATTTGGTAAGTAACAAATATTAGATGTTTGATACTCAACAAGGATTTGCATGCTTATTTTAGTATCATAGCTCATATTAGCTACTTTGCCACTCTACACAAAATTATCTGCTATGCATAAACAGGAATGCAAAGGGATATACCACATGAAATTTACTCTCCAGATCTTAAAATATTTTTTAAAAGATGTGCGAAATGACAATGAGGTTTACTATAAGCATTAAATAAATGTTGCAGATAATTCATACTGTAGGATTTTAGTGGAGGAAGAAATCCCTTCTAGCTGTGAGTGATCAAATTCCTCACCAGAATGAAGCTTAAATTAAGCAGGACCAAAGTATAGCTCACATCTTTCAAACATTATTAAGCTTCTCAAAGATTAAGGAGTTCCTTAGAAAATGCCAAACTTCACATTTACTTTTAGAGTGCCTTGTCTCCTCTCTCCCTCTCTTTTCTTCCCTTCCCCTTTCTCTACACACACACACACACACACACACACACACACACA
This sequence comes from Urocitellus parryii, assembly GCF_045843805.1. Lineage (NCBI taxonomy): Eukaryota > Metazoa > Chordata > Mammalia > Rodentia > Sciuridae > Urocitellus > Urocitellus parryii. Next base: position 6,781,123 of record NW_027553327.1, on the reverse strand, counting down.
CACTATTATTTTAAATAAAGCCTTCAGAAAGCAGAGGTAACATTAGGTCCAAGTATTTAAATAAATGTCCCTTGACCCAAATTGATATGGTAACAACTCATATCATTCGTATTCTTTATTTGATGTATATTCTTCATTAGTCCAGTGTCTTTCAAATTACATGTTGTAGAATATTAGTAAGCCAGGAAAATATTTTGTTTAAGTGACCAGCAGTTTAAAGTATTTAAAGTAATGTTTTAGATTGGGTTAGAAAATAAGTAAATTTAATCTAGTAAGAAAAAGCAATGATTAATGAAGGCTTTTCTTTTTTATGTGGTGTATGAATGTCAGGTTTTAGTATAAAATACGGTTCTTACAAAGACTCATGCGAGGACATCTTTTTTTATTTAGGACAATATTTTAAGTAGGGACAAGAGTAAATGATGAATGAATTATTTTATTTTCCAGAAAAAAATAACTTTTTAATATTTCAATAAAATGTTGTTTCCTTTATCATGAGAGTGCAATAATTTATTGACCAAAAATAAGTTTTTCAGCCCGCTGACTGTGAGTCTTGTTTCTACAGCTTGTGATGGCATTGGCACAGGATCACTGATGTCAGCTCAGACTGTGGATTCCAGTAACATTGACAAATTCATAAACTGTACAAAGATCAATGGGAATTTGATCTTCCTTGTCACTGGTATTCATGGGTCAGTATTCAATTTTATTCAAAACTATTTTACAAAATGTAGACAAAACAGAAGAGATTCCTTAACTTTGCTGGATTCTTTTTAACCTAGAACAGTTTTACCTTCTGTTAATGCTCTTTGCCAATAAAACCAAGGCCAGTTCAAAAGCAGTGATAGTAAACCAGAGTTTTGGGATGGAGCTCCAGTTTGAATTAGATGGGAAAATATAAATTTGTAGGTAAGTTAAAAGTTATTGGCAGGGAATTCTCCTAAAATTTGTAGTTTGCATCAAGCTTGAGTTATTTTTAGTTGCTTTTAAGAAAATAATATTAATTAATAAAGTGGCAAACTTCATTCAAATTTCTAACTGATTAGGTCAAGATAATGTAAATTAATAATCCTTTAAAAATTTCCATGTTAAAGCAAATCAGATAACCTGGCATAAAACAAAGTTGGAATTCTCCTGAAACTCTTTCAGAAATTTTCTTTGCCTTTATGAAATCTTTTTATATTTTCTTGAGCTGGGAAATTACTATGACTGTAAGAGATCTATTAAACAAATTTCATTTTGGTAACACAAATTGGAACATTATCTGCATGCCTTCATTTCAGAACCACCTGCTGGTTTTAACTGGGAAAACAACCAAATTTGTATCCTTTGAATTGTAATAAAAATGCAGGAACATTCAGAGGCAAAATGGTTGGATTATGAGAGCTGTAACCTAATCAGTCCATGCTGGTTTGAATAGACTCGTGGTAATGAGGCAGGTGGGTATGGCTGAAGGTCTGTCCCAGAAGGGTTCATCTTCCCTTGCAGCCCCTTCCCCTCTCTCTGTTTTACTGTTGCCATGAATGAAGTTGTGCTTCTCCACCACACCCTTCTGCCATGATGTTCTGTCTCACCTTGAACCCAGAGCAATGGAGCTGGCCCACCATGAGCGGAACCTCTGGAACTGTGAGCCAAAATAAACTTCCACCTCTAAGTTGTTCTGGTTGGATATTTTGGTCACAGAGACAAAAAGCTGAGTAACCCAGGTGGGCTGTGAACAAAGCAGGTTTGTGTGAAAGAATCCTGGTAAATACTCCACTTCCAGAAGAGATGAATTGGGGTTCCCTGAGGAAGGAGAGATACTGTTTCCAACCACGTGAAAAATCCACCAAAACAACAGACCCATCATAACAAGGCAGGCTTCTCATATCACTGCCTTTGTCTCATAGGAAAGGTCTTTATTCCATTCTTTTCTTCTCAGAAGTTAACTCTGAGCTCTGACTTTGCTATGTGGGATGTAGAAACTTTTAGAGGTGTTACAGAGTCCCATGGTAGAGAAGGCTCACTATTGGTGGAGTGTTGCAAGCAGGATGTCCCAGGAAGGTTGCTATCCTGTCCCCTGACCATTGCAAGAACTGAGCATTTCCCAAGTAGATTCATGGAATTTGGAGGAAAGGTGTTGAGGTTCAGTCACATGAATCAGTAGTTAGGCTGATATAGTTCTACATTCAGTTCACATTGATTGGACCTCTACCTTCAAGTCTCACTGATGTGCAAGAAAGATTTTTAAGGTAATTATTTTTTATTTTATGATTCGGGAAAATAAGATGCCAAAGCCTCTCAGAGATATAAGGTGCTAGAACCCTGATCTCCTGCCTCCTTAAACACAGATTCACTTAGCCACACCTGCCAAGAAGCCATGTACCCTCTCTTGGAGGAAGAAGCTGACAAGGTATCTCTCATAGACTGCTTTCAGTCCCCTGCTTACCCGTGAAAGCTCTCCACAGTGCTGAGTGGGGACAGAACGAGGAAACCACTCGAGGGCAGGATGCCTGTAAGGGACAATGGAGTTTCTGAAGTACCTGTCCTTGGTGAGCCAAAAAGGTGTTTTCCAGAAATGCTTCTCCTACAAGTGTATCTTGAGAAGGTAGCAGAAGTCCATGTGGTCAAGCCAAGTGTGTTGACTTATTTGTGCACTCACTGTTGATGTCAAGCGCAGCTGTCTGACTGCATGAGGCCTGTGGGAGATGCAGGGATAAACAGGATGAAGACCTTGCTTACCACCTCACCTGGGCCATGACATCACCCCTCCTCTCCCGGAACCACCTTTATAAACTTTATAAACTCTTTATAAAGCAAGTTCTGGCACCTCCTCCTTTCCAGTATTCCAGTATTATATCCTGACACGGAGCAACCCCACAAGGTAGTACCAAGTGGCCCAAGGTCACAGAGCTTGCCAAAGCTAAGACTTGAAGCTGACTTTCTGCCAGCAGAGTGCTTTTCCTTGGCCAGCCTCTGAACACAGATAAGCAAACTGGGAGGTGAAGGTGGCATCAGGGCATTGCATTGAGAGATTGCTGCAGCAGTTGGAGAAAGGGATTGTCCTTTCTGCTGATGGAGCCTTTTTCAGGTGACTTTCTAGTCCTGCTTCTGGATATCCCACCGAAAAGAAAAAAAAAAAAAGCCTGGCAGGTTTCCTGGGCCGGCTTACAGACAGGGCCAAAAAGACTTTGCAGGTGGACTGGCACCTAGGACCAAGAACAAGGATTCTTTCTCACTCCGTGGCTCTTCAGCGACTCCAGGCTCTCTGCCCCCTAGAGGTTAGATAAACTTTTAAATTGGGAAGGATGGTAAGAGATAAACTAGTGAAGCAGCCCATCCCTACCCCCAGTTTATAGGGCAGAAAAGTGAGGTTCAGGTCAGCCTGAGTCAAGGCTTACCTGGTCCCCTATATTCAAACCCTCCATTGTTCTGCAGCTGGGCTCCCCAGACAAGTACCAAGTCCTGCTTCAGGGAGGAGAGTGACTGGCTTTAGCGTGTACAGTCTATTAGGTCAAACTGAGGATAAAAAGAGAAGCCCTGATTTGAGGGTCTTAGCTTCTGTCAATCTCATATCTTTCTCAAGCTTGACATTCACTAAACACCAGATTCTGAAAACTTCCATTTAAAGGAAATCTCTTGACTGATTAGCTCTCTGCTTTATCCTAACCAACTGCCTTTACTGAACACACCCCAGAAAGCGAAAGGTCTCTGGAGAATTGATTGTACAATCCTTGCTCTCCTATTCAGGGGCCTGAGTCTCTGAGAACACCTGGACTGGAATTCCTCTAAATGATCTGGTTTCCACATTGACTGTTCTCAGACCCTCCATGAATATACAACCACGAGCAACTTATGGATTTTTTGAGGCCAGTCGGATCTGGCAATCTGCAATGTGTGCATTTCATATGAACACTCTCCTGCCACACGTGTTTTGAATGGGGACCCAGGACCAGGCTGGGTTCTCAGTTTGGAAAGGATATGCTACCTAGGGGTATCTCCTTAGTAGCTGGGGTTGTGGAAATAGCAGGAAAGAGAGGGCTGTGGTGAAGATATCATCTCCAACCCGAAGAACCAAGGGGGATGATTTACAGGCCTGAGAGTCTAGCACCTGATTCAGCAGAAGCCCTTTGCTTTATTGCTCCCTGTGAAATTCAATCATTCTGGGGGAGGGCCTTTGTCCAGGAAGGGGGAGTTACAGGCTCTAGTTAGGTTAGGATTAAATTGCTGATTTCAGCAAATGGAAACTAATGACCATTGCTGGTCTCCCATTTGCACAGACACCTGCAGAGGCAACTCAGCCTCCCCAGTGAGGGGGACTTGAAGAGGATGAGGTTTGGGATAAGCTTCCTAGGACAGGTGTGCTATTCAAATGCTTTTGGGCAAGTGGCCCTTACCTCTAAGACTCTGACATTTCAAAGAGCTAGTTTCTTGCTGGTCCTTCTTTTCTTTACTATGGGCACAGGATAGGAGACAAGGGGTACAAATGAGAAAGCTCAGGTTTCTCAGGAACTCTTACTCTAGGTATCTTATAGGTTTCTGCTCAGGGGGCAAATCACTTAACACTGTGCATGGCTGGCAACTTTCTGAGTTTTGTTTTTGCATAACTTAAAAGTATCTGCACCTCCCTGCAGCTGGCCTGCCACAAAAGTTTGTCTAATCTTTCTTTATTCCCTCCCAGGGAAGGGAGGAAGATGGGTGCTCTTCTAAAGACATTGTAAATTTTTATCTTCAAGTGTCTTCATCTAAAATGCAAATACAACTTAGGCCAATGCCTCATCAGGCAACACATTAGCCTGGCTTAATAACAATCAACTGAGACCAAAAAAATGAGGCTTAGCATCCACAATAATGATATTATCTATCATCTATTGAATAATTACTATGTAGCAGGCACTATGCTAAGCTTTCCACAAAGAAAATGTCTGTCTTTCTTTTTTTTAATCCTCACACATTTCTGAGGCTGGTATTTCATGTTAAATTCAGAAAAACTCAGCTATGTATCCAGTGTTACACCCTAAAGCAGTGCAGAGCCAGGAGTGCACCCCAGGTAGTGGGGCCAACTCACCCTTTGCTACAGGTGCTTAGGGTTCACACAAAAATTGGAGATAGGGAGCACAAGAGATAGGGGTATTTTGCTTCCCAGGGGAGATGGGGAGGGACAATAGAAAGAATGGCATTGTGAGACAATTCAAGTCCTTATGGGCACATAGACCCTGACTTAAATCTCAATTCCCACAAAACCTCCCCAGCTATGTGGGTCTGGGCAACTCACTTGTCTCTGACTGTCGGTTTCCTCATCTGGTAAAGAGGGATCTTGATACCCCTTTTTCATTCACCTGTTCTCAGGCCTCTGCTTGGGGTTGTCTCCCCCTTGCAAACCTCCCAGAGATCTCACCTCCTGCCTATTTTACCCTCTTCTGAAAAGCTTATGGTACTTACCTGCTGTGCTTTAGCAGTCACCTGGCTCTCCTCCTTAAAAGCAGGCATGTGTCCTCTCCACCACAGTCCCTGAAGGAACAAATGAGTAAACAAAAAAACGTTGAGGACTAAAACAACATGGAGAGCACAGAAGACAGTCTAGAGAACAGCTCCATGTACCCCTTTACCTGAGGATAAGGCCCTGTATCACTTTTGGAAGAAAGAGAGCTATCTAGGACACAGAGATTCAAAAGAGAAATTATGTGTGTATGTGTGAGTGTGTGTGAGTGTATGTGTAGGAGACACACACACACACACACACACACATATTCTATTGGTTCTCTTTCTCTGGAGAACCCTATTACACAAATTTCTCCTCTCCAACTTCTTTTCTCTTTTTCAAATCGCCCCCTCCCATGCCCCTAATTATTTCACCTCCGCATCATGTACATTCCCTCAACTGTTCTACAAACTAACATGTAGTAGCAATATAATATTTCAGATATTGCTATGTGCCACCCACTGATCCAAGCTCTCACGATAAACCCTGGGAGGTAGGTACTATGATTCTCCCCATTTTACAGATGGGGAAATTGAGGCACAAAAAGGTTAAGTAACTCTCCCAGGGTTTCCCAGGTGGAGAAGCCTAGAATCAAACCCAGGTTTGAGAATGGTCATGAAAGACTGAGGGGGTGAGGGTAGAGAGAGGGAAAGGGGATGTTATATGAAGAGAAAAATAAGAATGGACTCCTTTGGTAAATACCCTTTATTCTCATTCTCTCATATATATGCATCTGTTTCTGCCACTCACCACCTAGTGTCAAAATTGTTGGGGACTGTGACATTAGGGATGTTCTCTTTACCAAAAAGCAGATTATTACTCTATCTTCCAGGTAAATATCAAGTCTATTCCCTCACCTGGCCAGACCTGTGAGTAGTGATGCCCATCTGCCAACCTATACATGGGTATAGGCATCCTGGAAATAAGTGCAGATATTGAACCTTCTAACACCTGTCTCTCTCATCTCTACATATACATACCCACACACCAACATCAAAGAATAGAAATTAAGTTAAAATGTGGACATCTATGTTGGATCTGACACACTGATCACACCACAGAGAAAACAAACAAACCAAATAGCATTATTTAAAATTACAATCCTGTAAGTGGCAATAAATGTTTAGTTGAGACTCTGCTGTGCTGTTTTCCCACACCTGCTCCCCCTTGCCAGGTTAGACTGGCTCAATCTGCTTTGCTGTGGGATTGCAATCATTTGAACAAACCCCCTCAGGGCAGCAATATCCAGGCAGCGAGTGCTGTCTCAGAAGAGCTCCTGACATGATTCCCTAACCTTGTTACACATTTCATTTCCTTATTAGTAAAAATGAAATAATGCTCCCAAACTCACAATGTTAATGCAAAGATTAAACTAATTACTATAATGTATACAAAAGGATCTAATACAGTTTGTTTGTTATTCAAAACATCTGTTTATATTCTACCTATGAGTTTGGGTCATAATCCTGAAAACACAATCTGGAATGACATAATCCTAAATGCTGAGATCCCGAAAGACCCAAACTCCAAAAATATAATTCTGGAAAAAAAAAACAGTTTAAAATTTTCTTAAAAGGGCAATTACATTTTCATAATGGGATTCAAGAAACACAAAACATATCAGATTACTTCATTTTACAAATTATAATAGCCAATAATATATATTTTTTGCAAGCACACTCAAATATACTACCAACAACTGCACAGATAATGAGTTATGAGCATACAAACTACTCAAATAGGTTAACAAACTAAACGTACAAATGCATATCACTATAACTGGTAATTCTGTGTACCCAGTGTTAGAACAATGGTTCTATGAAATACAAAGATGAATAATCTAAGTTTCTTGATGAACTCAATCAAGACCCACAAGGGGTCATGACCTAAACAATGGAGATACTAAAGATAGATTTAATCTTTCATAAACATAGATGTACAAAAAAGAACACCTCTTCATTTACTGAGGAATTTTTTACATTTTTACATATTCCACGCTCCCATACAGTCAATGTTGTGAAAATGCACTTGCACAGTTAAATCTGCAAATAATGCATACAACAAATCAGAACTCAAAAAATTCTTTACACAATTTATACCTCCATTATTAGAAATGATACTAATGAAATACCCACCATAGTAAATTATTTTAAAATGCATTTAATTTTTTAAAAAAAACTAAAAGGAAAATCTGACATATCAAAAAACATATCACAAGAATAGAAATTGGCAACTACAAGAAGAGTCTATAAGACCTCACAATCTTTAGTTATATTTTGAAGCCTTACGTCATAATATATAGCTTCTTTTTTCTTCTAGGGCACATGGTGTTCCTCAAAAAATCCATTCATGCTCATTTTCTAACTAGTACTGCTCTGTTTAAAAATTCTTCTACAATTCATTTATACATGAAAGGAAGTCCATATTAAATTGTCCCATCCAGTGTGCTATGCTTCTGGATCTTCTGATTCTAGTCCACTTGAGAATCTCTCACCAATCTACACTGGAAATACTCTCACAGACACACCCAAAATAATGTTTTACTGGGTTTCCAACATTCATTCCATATATCATTATGCAGCTATCTCATATATAACTGTAAAAGCACCAACCCCTTTCCTACCTAGCATCAAATTTGTACTCTTATCATATAATACCCCCCCTACCCCCGTGTATCCACAATAGGAACTGTGGTTCTGGGAATTTAAACTTTCAGTATTTCGAAATTCAGAAACGTAACCTCTGGGGATTGCCATTTGGAGGACTTTAGATGTTCAGAACTGGTATCACTTAACTTAAGGGAGGAGACCTAAAGATAAACCAAACTCCATTAACATACTAATAAAAATGCTTATACAACAGTATGTTTGAACTATTGAATAGGAAAATAATAATTTAACAAAAGGGGAATGTATTAATTTTTAGAAATAGAATGTATACTTAGAATACTCAGGAAATTAGAAAAATTTAAATACAATAATTTAGCAAAATAGCAGGACATAAAACCACTTCATAAAACCAGCACCATTCCTCTTTTTTACAGTTTAGATGGTCACCTTCCAAGAATAACAATGAAAGCAACATAAGGTAGCTCAATAGTGATTATAGTTCTCTATGCTAAATGCAGTCTGTTAAGTACCTCACTAACCAAACCCTGGAAAACTCAGGTTCAGGTATGACAGCCACATATTTTGAGGCCTAAATTGTATAACAACCTATTTTTCAAAGAAGTGATGTAGAATACAAGGGTGAGAGTCTTCATGGAGAATATAAATATGGACACAAATTACAAAAATTTTCCATATGTATTTAATACAATTCAATCAAAGGAGATACAATTAAACTGGAAGACATGAGGTTTTGGGTTACTGCACAGGTATATATTATCACAAGAATAGTTCATCAGGATTTTCCATATTCCTTTGGCCCAATCCAAAACCAAATTTTTATCAGTGCATATTAATTATACAAAATAAAAAGTTTCATTGTGGTATATTCACACATGTATATTCATATATTCTCACCCACTGTCCCTTCAATCCTTCCCCCCCATGATGCCCTTTTTCTTAATAGTCTCCCTTCTACTTAATCTTTTTTTCCCTCTAGATCACACATGACAGTACATGTGATATTTGTCTAAGTCTAGCTTATTTCTTATACCATGTTTTTCTCCAGTTCTATCCATTTGCCTACAGATCACAATTTCATTTTTCTCTATAGTTGAATAATACTCCATGGTATATGTAGTCTCCATTTTATTTATTCATTCACCCATTAACAGGCACCTTGGCTAATAGCACATAACAGTTAATGTGATATGTGCTGCAATAAACATAGGCATGCAGGTATCCTTCAGGTATACACCCAGGAGTAGTACAGTTAGATCATATGATATTTCTATTTTTAGGTTTTGAGGAACCTCCCCACTGATTACCACAGTGGCTGTACTAGTTTACACTCCCATCAACAGTGTATAAGGGTTCCTGACTTCTAACAGGTCCGAATCAGCATTTATTTTTTTTTTTGTTTTGTTTTTGTGTTTGTCCTGGGGATTGAACACAGGGGCACTTTACCATTGAGCTACATCCCCTATCCTTTTTATTTATTTTGAGACAAGGACTCAATAAGTTGCTGAGGCTGGCCTCAAATTTGTGATCCTTCTGCCTCAGCCTCTCAAGTCACTGAGATTACAGGCAAATGCCACAGTGTCCATCTATTTTTTAAATATTCTTGATGCTAGCCATTCTGACTGGGGTAAGATGGAATCTTTTTTTTTAGTTGTAGATAGACACAATATATTTATTTATTTGTTTATTTTTATGTATTTTTTAAAAGTCCTTTGGGATAACTCACAGAACTTGATAGATTTATGACAAAACTGTTACAAAAATATGAAATCCAAAGAATCCTAGGAAGTAGGAAGTAAAAAATAAAAGGAAAATTAACAGTGATGAAAGCAAATACATATTAGATTTTAAAACATGCCAGAACAGCCCCTTCCTAAAAACTTACCAAAAACAAACATTAATTAAAAAAAAACCACAACATGAAGAGAGAATATTAAAAAAAGACAAATGTCAAGTGATAAATACCTTTTTGGAAGGTAGAAAACAGATTCAGAAAAAGTCATTAAACTGGGCTTAGAGGCTCAGTTTATCAGAAAGGCTAAAATAGAGTTGCAAGTTTAAGCGTTGTGAGACATGTCTCAAAATATTTATGTGGTATTGAGAACCGAACCCAGTGCCTCACACACTCTAGGCAAGTGTGCTACCAATTGAGCCCCATCCCCAGCCCCAGAAAAAAATTTAAAAAGTCACTAACTCAGCAGCTCAGAAATCCAAGGGACTTCCTAAAAGAAGCTAGTATATTTTCTCCAAAGTGCCTTAAAAGCTTAGAAGTTAGAAATATAAAATTCATAGATGAATCATGTATTTACAAGACTTAAAACTTTTATATGAAAGTACGCAAAGTAGTCTGATCTCCAAGGAACCTACCTATCTACTTATTGCAATTAAAGGACTATGAATTCTTCCTCTACAAGACATCAGACTTTGGTCTCTGAAGAAACTGAAAGGAACAAGCTCCAACTTAACAGAGTCAGGTATAGTATAGGACAAGAATGAGGCACCTCACCAAGAAATAAATAAATAAAAGGTTTTTGAGGGCGAGGCCTATCACCTACTATCCACATAGGTTCCAATAATACCTATTTTCTAAACTCCTTCTCCCAAGGAAAGGAATTAGAAAATAATTTTTCTGGAAAAGTGAATAAATCCAAAGAGGGTGCACTTAAATAATATCAAGGGCTCTCCCCACAGAAAAGGTGATTCACCTCAATCACACTGTCCAAGAGTGAAGGCTTCAACATCCTTTAGGGAAGAATCCATGGCAATACACCAAAACTACAACTAGAGAGCTTTGGGTAACATTCTTAGTGTCATGCTTTTAAAAAACTGTTCACTTACTGAACCCCTTAGACACTTGAGAAAAAGTTCCATCCCATAAAAGAGACAAAAACAAAGATGACAAAACCCACAACAGAAAATACAGACACAGAACAAAACTTCAAAAGATCTCTGATATCCTTAAAGGAAAAATAGCTAACATGACTGAGTGCTTTCTATGTACCAGGGACTTTTCTAAGTGATGTACTGGTATTATTGCTCTTAATTTTCATACAGCTCTTACAAAAAGTCTATTGTTATCTTCATTGCTGAAATTAGAGATAATATCACATACACAAAGCAAAAGGATGTTAAGAAATGTTTAAAGATCAAAACACTGAAATTGAAATGATGACAAGCAAAACAGGAGGAAAAAACAAATCAAGATAAAATGAAGGATTCTCCTGAAAAATAGAACAAAAGCCAAAGAAAATGGAAAACAGATGACAAATATTAAAATAAATAAATTTTAAGGCTCATATCCAATTATAATCATTCCAGAAGGGGAGACCAGGGAAAATCAAAGAGGAGAATATTAAAGTAATAATGTTTAAAAGAATTCATAGAACTGAAGGACAGCCAGGATGGCAATTATCAAGAATACAAGTAATAACAAATATTGGCAGGGATGTGGGGAGAAAGGTATACTAATATATTGCTGGTGGCACTGCAATATTATTAATTCCAGAAAACTTGGAATAGAACCACCATTTGACCCAGTAATCCCACTCCTTGGCATATACCCAAAGAACTTAAAACCATCATGCTATAGTGATGGTTATAGCAGCTCAATTCACAATAGCTATGCTCTGGAACTTACCTAAGTGCCTTTAACAGTTGAATGGATAAAGAAATTGTGGTATAAATATGCAATTATTCAACCATAAAGAAGTATAAAATTATGGCATTTGTCAGTGAGTGAATGGAACTGAAGACTATCATGTTAAGTGAAATGAGCCAATCCCTAAAAACCAAAGACTGAATGTTCTCTGCTCTGGGGTGCTAACACACAATAGGGGTGGGGGAAACAACAGAACTCACTGGATTAGGCAAAGTGGAATGAAAGGAAGGGAGGGGAAGAGAATAAAATGAATTGGACATACTCTATACAACCATAAGAATGGAAAGTTATATTTCATATATGTATACTAAGTTAAAATACATTTTATTGTCATAGATAACTAAAAAGAAAATATTTTTTAAAAAAAGAACTGAAAGAAACCAATATACCACTATATAACACAATAAGTGAAAAATTTTAAATATATATTATTGTGAAACGTAAGATCAGAGATGAAAAGCTTCTAAAAGAGGAAAAATAAGACAAATATAAAGTCAAGAATCAGAATAATACTGAAACTGCCAAAAAAATCAAGCAATGTATTCAGATTATATCCAACCTAAAATTCCATCAACTAATCATTTTCATATAGATTTCCAAATCTTATGTCCCCAAATATCTTTTCTCAAGAGACTAACAATATTACTAAAATGAAGGGATGGGGCTGGTTCAGAGGCAGAGCACTTGCCTTACACACGGGAGTCAGCACCACAGAAAAAATAAATAAACAAAATAAAGATATTTTGTCCATGTATAACAAAAATAATTAATTTTTTTTTAAATTAAGGGATAATCCCAAAAAGAAAACATGGGATGCAGGAAACAGGAGTTCTAAGAACGGAGAAGGGCAAAAGGAAGTTCTAAGACAATGGCTGGGCAGATACATATCTTTGAGTTTATATCTATGAGGGTTCTCTATTTGAGGTCCCAGGAGGAGATGAGCCCGAAGCCCAGAGCTTGGGAGGCGCTGAGCCAGGACTGGAATCTGAGTGTGCTGTGTCCTGAGGGCCGCAGCCCTGGCCTCCGGAAGGCAGCCCAGGCTCTGGGCCTAAGTAGGACGGTGTCAGGCTGGGGCAGGGCAGGGCCGAGCGGGGAAGCATGGGGCCAGCCTGCCAGGAGGGAGAGCGGGGTGTGCGCGTGTCTTTTGGGGGCGTGCGTGTGCCTGCGCTAGCTCTCTCTCTCTCTCTCTCTCTCTCTCTCTCTCTCTCTCTCTCTCTCTCTCACTGCTGTTCTGCTTCCTCAGCAAGCCTCTCCCTCCCCCTCCACTGGGGTTTTCTTTCTTCTTGTCCTTATTCCTTATTGTCGTCTTCATTTTTTAATGAGACTTAATTAGCGTCGAGTTTGTCCTCCGGCTCCCTCCCCGCCCCTGCCCTCCCTCTCCCTCCATCCCTCCCTCCTGCCCTCCCCCCTGCCTTCCCTTCTCTCCGTCCCTCCTCTCCCTCCTCCCCAAGGTCCAGGCCAAGCGATCTGACCAATGCACGTGAGAACAAAGCATCAGGCTAACGGGGGCCTGGGCAGGAAGCCGGAGCTGAGCTGATGGGTCTGCAATAGCGAAGCAGGATGATGCTTCCTCAGCCTGGGGCCGAGCGGGTGCAGGCTCAGGCGGGTGGGAAGACAGGCAGGCACCAGACGTGGCTTCTCCAGGGTGGTGAGGGCCAGGCTTCAGTGAGGGCCAGCCTTCCGCACCCAAGTCAGTCCTCTTCTGTTCTCCTCTGGAGCCTCTCACCTTGCCTTTCAGTCCTCAGTGAGGACAATCTGAGGGTCAGCCAGGATCACACACACCACGACAGGAACCCACAGGTTAAGGGCAAAGCTGAGGCCAGAATCCCAGAAGTCAGGCTCCCTGGCTTCCCTTCTCCTGGCTTGGCCATGCTGGGTCCAGGCCGAGTTGGTGGGAGGAATGGCATGGTAGACATACAGAACAGGGCCTGGGATCCCTAGAGGGTCAGGCAGAGCCCTCCAGGGTGACCAGAGAAGGGGCAGCTGGGACAGTTCTGGCATGTTGAGCAAGACGGAACATGGACACGATGCCTATCAGAGGAATGGGTCAGAGTCCCTTGGATATCCTCTGCCTTGGCTTCCTGCAGCTTATCCAGAGCTCAACACCAGACTTAGGGGGAAGGGGAACAGGCAGGAAGAGGACCTAGGATGGGCAGGAATAGGAATCCCCCTCCACAGCCAGTCCTCCCAGCCTGCCTCCCTGACCCGGCCAACAAGCCCTCACCCTGATGCCAATCATGGCCTGGGGCCTGGCTGAGAGAATATCCGTGAACCTTTACTCCTTGACCCAGTTGTCAAGTTGACTGTCCTTCTGAGACCCAGGTGTGAGCATGTGTCCACTTGGCTTCTCTCGTCCACCCAATCCGTTGCCTGCTCCTCAAGAGCCATGCTCAGAGGCTCTTAGTTTTGTAGGGGTGTCAGAGAAACTGAGAGAAACCATGTCTGTGTGGTGATCCTTGGAGTCCAAGAAGTCATGGGAGCTGATGAGATGTCAGGGCTTGGCATCAGGGAAGGCCTCCCAGAGGAGGTGATATTTGAACTAGGCGTGAATGATCAGTTGGGTGTAGATGACAGAGGATAGAAACGGGTTCCCTTCAGCCCTGAGAAAGCTGGAATGCGTTTTGCTGTTCTAGTGATTCTTTACAACTTTGGGATCCTGCGCCCAGAAGGAGGCACTTGCCAGACCAGGCACATGGGCGAGGCTGAACTAGAACACAGACCCTGGTTCTCTACCACCTCGGGCAGTGACGGGGCCTAAGACAGGGCCATAAGCCCTTTTTCACCTGACTTCCCTATCCCTTTATCCATCATGGGCCTTAGCCACCTGATGTGACCTAAAGTTCCACACTGCACAGACCTCCCAAGTCTTCCTTGGTTTTTGTTTGTACTAGAGATTGAACCCAGGGGCACTTAAACCCTGAGCCACACCCCAGGGCCCTTTTTGTATTTTATTGAGAGACAGAGTTTCACTGAGTTGCTTAGGGCCTTGCTAAATGCTGAGGTTAGTTTTGAACTCATAATCCTCCTGCCTCAGCCTCCGGAGCTGATAGTACCATAGGCATGCGTCACCGTGCCTGGCCCCAGGTCTTCCTTTGTGAACCTTATCTCTGCCCACTGCTCCAATCTGTTCCCAACCCTGGACCTCACTCTCTAACTACAGGAATTCCAGAGATGGAAGGCCCATTCCATCTTCACATTTGCTTCAAATGCAGCTTGAAGATCAACTTCCTTTGTGACTTTTCACCTCCTGAGCTGTTCACTTACTATAACCTTCTTGGAATTTTCTTTTTGTAGGGACTCCAAGTGGGATCCAGTCCCATTTTTCTGAGCATGCCTCCCTAGGCTCATCCAGAGCCACTGTGGAGAGCATCCAGGTTGTAAACTGCACAAGGTTCCTGGCCAAGGACGAGTGGGGGCCAGAATCCCACCTGCCTTCTGCTTACCAACCCTGTGGGGCCCTGGCTCCTCTTCCCACTCCCATCCCCACCACAAGGCCCTGGAGGAGGAAGGGGACTGGAGATGATGAACTCTGTGATCCTGTCCCAGCTGAGAGCCTGGGGTTTGTGAGCTGCGACACAGATCTGGTGAGTGGAGCCAGCTCGGGACAGAGGCTGTTCTGGGTATGTGAAGGGACTGTGTGTGAGGATTAGTGAGAGGAAATGAAAATTGGGGATGGCCCTCAGGGGAATTGACTACAGATGATGTCAGAGAAGAGGTGGCCTCCTGGAGAACAAGGGACTCAGATGGCTGCAGAATGGCATGGTGGGAGGGGGGCAGGAGGTGTGGGAAGGAGGGGCTCTCTCTACTGTCCCAAGCAGGGAGGCAAAGCAGCTTCCTTTAGGCCCCACTCATACCACCTGGCTCTTTGCCCCTAACCACCTCCTAGCTCTCCTGGCACCTGGGGACCTGGGGAGGTGTATTCCTGTTGAGGCTGTCAGGTAGGGAAGGCTGGGAGGAGGGCAACCTCAGGATGGCTCTCACCTTCTGGCAGCACACTTCGCAGCTTGCACAGGGCTGGCTTCTCCCTGCAGGGTCACCCTTTAAAGTGATATTGAGAGTTCCCAAGAGATGGCTGTGTCTTTCTCGCTTCCCCTGCCTTGGGATGGAGACAGGTGGCTCCTGTGATGTCCCCCTCCCACCGGTTTCTTCTCTGTCTTCCAGCCCAGCCCTACCCACCATGGGGCCTTGAGCCAACAAGTCCACATTGATTCAGGGGCTTCTCTGGAGTAGAGATAGAGGCTGAGCCTGGCTCCGTCTGCTTTGGTTGGGTTCTACTCATTGAGTGGTTTGGGGGGAAGAAAAAAAGCAGTATTGACCATGGGCTTCCACCTCCAATTGGTAACATCGACCTTGGGCTGGAAACATTCCTGGGTTCCATGCTCTCCAGACTGGTAGATTGGAAATTAGGTGGATTGCTACTCCCACCATCTTGGGAGCCAAAAGAGAAATGTCACCCCAGCCTCTCCTCACCTAGCTCTGATGTTATTTCCCCATCCATTTGGCTTCCAGCTCTTCAGTTCAGGAGACTGCAGAGTGCACTTGGCTGGCTGCCTCTGTGGTGAGTCCCACATTCTGGAAGTCCTTCTTGATGTCTGAGATGAAGCCTTCTTGCTGCAACCAGCTCATTTTTTTCTCCTCATTCTGTCCACAGAAGTGTCAGAGGGAGTCTTCTCATTTAAGATCATGCTGTGAATGGAACTGAGAAGACTGGGAAGCATAAGCTGGACTAGGAAGCCCAAAGAAACTCAAGAGTCGGACTGGGGTAGAGAACTTGCCTAGCATGTGTGACGCAGTGAGTTCAATCTTCAGGACCACATAACAATAAATAAAATAAAAGGATCGTGTCCATCTACAACTAAAAATAAAAGTTTAAAAAAAATGAAGAGCAGAGTCTGCTAGTGTGGGAGCCTCTCCTTAGCTTAGTGAATTTGAGCAATGCTACTCCTACGGTCCTTGGCATTGGCTCTTGGTTCAGCATGCTGTCCCTCAACAGTCTCTCCTGCTACCATTCATCCTGCCTGTTAGTCAATTATTCAGCCAAGGGCTGTGTGCTTCTCGCAACCCGTGGCACTACTGGGGGTAGGGGGCACTGTCAAGGAGGGTACCGTGCAGCCAGGCTGTACCCTTCAGGGGCTCCCAGCCTCGAGGTCCTTGCTGGCCTCACCTCTTCCTCCACCCAGGCTGGGGTGGGGGTGAGAGGTCTTCCAGTGCAGCTGAATTGGGTCATTAAAATCACTCCTCTACCCCTGACAGATGACCTCCAGGTCTGTTCCTGTCCTATGTTTCCGTGATCCCAGCTGGGGGTAACCAGTTAACCCTTGTGATGCTTGGCTGGTGGTGTGGGCTGTAGAGTGGGAAGGCGTGGGGTGGAAGAGGCCTGAGGAAGGCCACTCTCAGCACACACCAGCACACACTGTCCCCTTTGTCCCGTCCCTCCACTTCTGCACCAGGCCCTGCCAGGGTGCTGGCCTGGGAATTCAAGTGCCAGAGGAAGGAAGGACAGGACTCTCAGTGGTTGTGGGTCAAGGCCAGCTCTGGCCATGTGTGGGCTGTACCAGGCCTTTGGATCAGGCTCAGGCAGAGGGTGTCCCCAAAGCTTTGAAGAACAGAGATAGGAGGAGGTGGGGGCTTTGGAAGGAAAAGAGAGAGCAAGACCCCTGGCCAGTAAATGGGCCATCCAGGGGCCTGGCATCTTGGACCATGTGTCGCCACCCATGCAGTGCGGGTGCCAGGTGGCTTCCTCCTGGTGGAACATTCCACCAGCTCTCCAAGGGCATGACGTTAGGCAAGGTTTGGATTCTTCTCAGGATGCTGGTGTAGTTATCCATGTGCCGATGGTCAGAGGTGAGGTGGGCCCCAGAGATGGCTATAAACAGGCACCTGGACCACTTAGAACCTTCTGAGTGTCTCCTTTGGCTCCCATCATGCCTACATCAAGAACAAATGATTAGCCATCACTGAAAATTCAGGAGTTTTCTACATAAAATTCCAGATTTATAACTTCAAAAAAAATCTCTGTCAATCTAGTAATCCTGGGCTCACACTTACAAGGCCACAGGCAGCTGGAGTGGAGTGGCAGCTGTCCCCTGAGCCAGGGCACATACTCTCGGCTTCTCCATGGCCTTCACCTGCCTGAGTTTGCTCTGCCTGGGGTGAATGGGGAGATCAACACCCATAGAGAAAGGAGCGCCCTCACTGGATATTACCCCAGGGTGAGGGACAACATTCCCCCTTCACCTTCCTCCCCAGAGCTTGGCCAGAGGCTCCAAGGCCCCTCTGCCACCACCATCCCCCTCTTCTCTGGAGGCCTGTTAGAGTCTGTAAACAAGTCTGGATGGCGCCTGGCAAAATGCCAGAGGGAGTGGTTTGTGAAGTAATGCCAGCAAGCTATTAAGTGTGGAGATTTCTTATTGGTTGACTGCTGTATCTAGTTTATGATAATTAAGATAAGCTGTGTGGAATGTATATATACCCCTCCTGTCCTACAATAAACGGCTCCCACTCGTGCTGTATCAATCTACACAAGTTGTTCGTCACCCCCTGCCCCCCCCTTAGTTTGCTGCAGCCGGACTGCGGCAGAGGCCTGGCTGCCCTCCTGCCCCAGCCCAGGCCCAGGCCCCCTTTGGGTGGGAGCAGAGGTGCTGTGGGGCCTCCACAGCCTGGCCTCAGCACCCACAGCTTGGAACATGAATGTCATGAAGTGCAGGGGCCACCGCCGCCAGGCCTGGGGCACCTGACCACTGAGCTGGGGCTTCCTTCTGCAAACAGCCCTGACTGGCCCAAGCTGGGCAGCCCTGTGTCTGTGAGCCCAAGGGGCACTGCGGCCACCCATCCTGGCCACCCAAGCCTCTCTTGCTGCCTCTGACTTCCTGGGCCCCTTCTTTCCTGTGACCACCCCAGTCCTGTTTCTCTCTCTTCCTTCTGCTGCTCCTCTTCTCTCTCTCAGCCAGGCTTGCTTTCTGCCTCTTTCTGTCTTGGTTTGGTTGTTCTCTCTTGCATGGGCCCTTGCTCTTCTTCAGGGTCCTGCCTGCTTGCTGGGTCTGTCTGCTGCAGCGCCATCTTGCTGACCCACAGGGGTGCCTGCCCGGCGTCTGTCTCTTGCTCTCCATCTCTGAGCTGCACCATTTCTCCCCAGCTCTGCTGTCCCTCAGCTCTCCTGCACTGTGGGTCTCTTAGGCGCCAGTATCTCCCTCACTCCAGCTCTCTGGGCCTCCCTCAGTCTGTGTTTTTGAGGCCACCACAAGGAGGGCTTCTGGGAGGTTGGCTGTGCTGGATCAGCATGGCCCCAGCATCAGGATAGGAGGAATCCTGCTGACAGAGATTTTCTCTGGGGCTGAGGAGGGGCAGTGTGAGCCAGCAGCCAGGGGCCCCAAGGAGAGGGCAGTGTCCTTTCCATGCCTGTGTCCCTTGCCCCAGCCAGCTCAGGGCATGTCCCCAGCTGAAGAAAAGGAACAGCCTCCAAGGGGCTGCTCCCTCCTATTGCTTCCTCACCATTGATGCCCCCCAAAATAGACACAATGCACACACTGCCACCAGCACCCCCAGTCCAGCACCAACGGGATGGAATTCAGGGGTGTGCTGCTCCTGGCCTTGCCTGCCTTGGCCTCGATGGCAGGGGCTCTGGGGAAAGGAAACCACCCAGGGGCCCCTGAAGCAGACCATGGGCTACGAAGAACTCATGGCAGCTGACCCTCCTCTCCCAGATGACACCCTGCTCCTCACAACTCTTCTACATTTAAAGGCTCTGCTCCTGAGGAGGAAAAGTGTGTGACTTCCCCTCTCACGTATCTCTGAGGCCTGATCCCACTGAGGGTCAGCAGGTGCCTAGGCCAAACTGAATTCCTTCCTGCTGAGGTTCAGGTGAACAGGGTGTGTGTGTGTGTGTGTGTGTGTGTGTGTGTGTGTGTGTGTGTGATGGGGGTGAGTCCATGTGCCTAGACAGAGTGGAAAAGCAATGGTCAGTGTGTGCCTGTGTGGCAGGGACCCAGGGAACTCAGAGGAAAGACGATGGGTCCTGTGGCAGAGGGACAGAAGGGACAAGGCCTAGAATGGCAAGAACACCTGTGGACACAGATGCAGAGAGAGGAAGAGGATGGAGAAGAAGGTTCCAAATGATATAAGGCCAGGAAGTTTCCCTGAAGAAGAATCAGGAAGATTTGTTGGGGGGAGTCTTCTACACCCCAAAACACTGTAGGAGTTATGTGGGGTGGGAGAGAGTCTTCAGAGACACACAGTGGAACCTACTGTTTGCATGACGAGTGTGTCCCAGTTTGCCAGAGACTGTCCAGATTGGAGAACTGAAACCCCTCAGGCCCCAGTGACCTAGGACAAGTGAGTGGCCCAACTCCCTGCCCCCCCTGCCCAACAGGCCTTATGCACCCGCAGACAGCTCGTGTCCACCTCCAACAGCCCTGGGCCAAGGATCACAGTAGGCAGGCCCCATTTGACAGAAGAGACCATGTGAAGACCTGGCTCTAATGTCATGTGGAGAGTGGCCAGTGTGAAGTCAAGGTCTGTTGTCTATCTGCCTTGGACTTTTTAATCCTAGTCGCTGAGACCTTCAGGGACAGACTTAGGAACCTCACTCCTCCTCCCACACATCCCCACCTCAGCAGTTTCCAAGTCCTGCCATGAGGCACTGTCATCTGGAGCCACTGCCCAAGTTCCCCTGGGCTGGGGCTGGGAATGGGGGTGGGCTGGGAGAAGGGGGGCCTTGGTCCCCTTCAGCCTGAGGCTTGCCAGGACTTCACTGGGGATGGCCACCTGTTGATTTTTTGGCTTCTCCCCCAGATGGAGGCAGGACCCGCTGCTGGGGAGGGGGTGAGTGTAGGAGGCGGGAAACTGGAGGGAGTGCTGAGGGGGGTGTCTCCAGAGTCTGGCTGGGTTCCTGGGCTCCAGGTGGTAGGTCTGGGGAGGGCTGGCCAACCTCTGAGAGCAGGCTGGGTGCTGGCCCCTGGAGTCCCACACTGTTGGTCAGTGCCTCTGGTGTGCTGGGGGGTGAGGAAGCAGCGACAGAGCAAACAAGCAGAGCCTGTGAGGACAGGAAGCAATCACAGAGCACCTGGCCTAGGCTGCTGTGGGGGGCAGGCTGAGGCCAACCTAGGCCACCAGCTAGGGGTGGCCTTGAACAAGGCCAGCAGAGCACAGGGAGTAGGCTCTAAGCTGTTGAGATTCTGGGGAGGCCATAGCAATTGTCTTCTGCAGGGGGATGAATCCCTTCCACTTAGAAGCAACTCCAAGTCAGGAACTACCTTGGTGAACTTGGGATACTGGTTTCCTGTCAGGAGGTCTTGGTCCTAGGTCTAGCCATGGCATTCATGAGCTTTGGGGAGTATCTGTTCTGCACTCTGAGTCTTAGTTTGGCCAACTGTATAATGAGGTGATTGGAATAAACAATCTTGAACAGTTCTTCCAGAGATCATAGTCCATAATACAATAATGTTCCTGAGAGCTAAGGACTTTTTTTGGCTATGGAAGATTTCTTGAGTGTCAGTTGGATGTATTCTCTGGCTTCATTAGCAGCATCAAGAGAAGGAATTATTTATCTATTTATTTACTTATGTATTTATTGGCTGTGGAGGCTTAATCCAGGGATGCTCCACCACTAAGCTACATTCTCATCCCTTTTTATTTTCTTATTTTGAGATAGGGTCTCACTCCAGGGCCTTGATAAATTGATGAGACTGGCCTCAAACTTGTGATCCTCCTGTCTCAGCCTCCTGAGATGCTGGGATTATAGGCATGTGACTCTACCTGCCTATAGGTTTAAGACACACGTTCTCTCCTTAAAGAATAATGTTATCTTAAAAAATACTATATATTAGGCAAGGCACAGTGGTGCATACCTGAAAACCCAGCTACTCAGAAGACTGAGGCAGAAGGATAACAAGTTCAAGACTGGCCTGGGCAAGGCAGTGAGACTGTGGTGGTACAGTGCTTGTCTAGCATGTATAAGTCCCTTGGTTCCATCCACAGAATGGAAAAAAAGTCAATAGCTACACAGTAACTATTTACATGGGCTAGAAGTTTCACTGAAGTGGTCTCATTGAGGAATTTTCTCCCAAATCCTGTAAAATGGGTATAATTATTATTGCTATTCTAGAGACAAAAAAAACCAAAACTGTCACTAAGGGGTGTTGAGTGACTTGCCTAGGTGTGCTGGTTGAGGAAGAATAAACCACAATTGTACCTACCTCAACCAGACTCCAAAGGCAGCACTGTGAATCATGACTCCAAATGGCTTCTCTGGCCAACGAGGAGCCAGTAAACGTCCACATTCGCTATGGTGGACTTTCCCACTCAATAGCTTTGTTCAGCTTTACAATAGGCCTGTGCACCTGCCAAGATGATCCCCACTTTCCAGATACGGACAATGAGGAGCATCGAGTGAAAAGCACAGCTGCCCTCTCCCTGTGTCTCCTGTGCATCGCGGTACTGCTATATTTCCTCCACCCCACCTTGCCCACGTGGCTCACATAGAAAGCCAGTAGCACTCCTAAAGTACCTGGGAAGTGCTTTGTCTTGTCACCTACCCCCTAGGCTACAGGTGGCCCAGAGCATTTCATGCTTCACTCTGGACTGAGGGTCCACAGTCTTCCCTTTTCTTCCTACCCCAGGGGTTTATTGAGCACCTACTATATTCTAGGCATTGTGGTGGTGTTCTGTGAGTTATTCCCTTAAGTTCCACAGCCACTCTGTGATGTCATTCAGAACTTCATTTTGTGGATGAGAGACCTGAGGCTCAGGAGCTTCTGTGGATCCCCTAAGTCTTCTGGCCTCCTTCTCTCCCAGGCCATAGGACAGGAGCTAAAGGGCCCTTGGGGCCTGTTCTTATAACTCTGTCCCCTTCAAAGGACTCATTCCAGGAAGTGACCTGCCACAGTCAGATCTTCCTTTCAGCTCCTGGAAGTGAGTCCAGGGTGAGCGGTCTCACAGTGACCTCTGTCCCCGTCTGTATCACATGGAACTCCCTTTCCCCACTTGCCTGGAGCTGGGCTCAGGTCTCGGGTGGAGGGCCGTTTGGGACACTGATCTTCAAGTGCTCATGGGCTACCAGGGCCTCATCTCATAGGTACTTTTCTGAGCTCTTTGACCCAAATTCCCTGATTTCCTATTCTGTATAATGCAGCGAAGCAGATGCTGTTATTATCATCATGGCCATTTTGCAGATGAGGAAGTTGAGAGGTAGCCAGGTTCTCTGGATTGCCAGAGGCCACACAGCCAGCAAGTGGTAGAAGCAGAATTCACACATGTGAGGGAGCCTGCTGCACACAGGCCCTGTTCCTAGTGCAGTCACATTTGTGCTAATAATAGGGAAAGATCCCTAAGTGTCATCCTCAAGGAGTGTGCCCTTGACTGGAGGCAAGAGGAAATAATTGAGGGGCTTAGCCTAGGAGGGACATGATCTACTTTGCTTGTGACATCAATCCATCTGGCTACAGGGAGCAGGGGCATTGGAGGGACCAATGAGAAGCAGGGAAGCTGGTGGGAAGACGGGGGCCACTGCAGTCTCTGGGAGGAAGCCTGGTTCAAGGCAGTGACAGTGTCGGTGGACATACAGGGCAGAGGTGGAGACATTGTGGCCATGAAGCAAGGTCCCCGGTGTTCCTCACACTGCCCTAGAGGAAAAGAGCATCCACCCTCAAGAACAGGGACTCTCTGCTCAATTATGTGCCTAGAGGGACATGCTTTTCCAGTTGGCACTAGGCACCTTGTGAGCCAGCTCGGGGCTTTGACTGGACAGCAGACTGAGACAGAGGACAGTCGCCTAGGAGGGCATAGGGAAGGGAGGATCCCAAAGTGGACCTCCTCCCTCCTGCAAGGCACCAGGGATGTGACAATGTCCCCATGTGACAATAGGGGACATGCAATAGACCTAAAGGTGTGGGGAAAGAGAAGTCTAGAAGGTTAGACAAGAAACTCTTCCCAGTGCCTATGGCTGGGTATTGGTAGAGGGGATGCAGAGAAGTGGATTTTGGCCTTATGCCCTGAGGCGTTCTGTGGATGTCCTTACAAAGAATGTGTCTCATTGAAAGAAAAATAGAAACGTTTTGAAAAGGAATGAACCCCTCTCTTTGGTGGGGAGTGTGGATCTCAGTTAAGATTTCAGACAGCACTTGGCAAATTGAGGGGCTGGGATAATGGATGAGTGACATTTCCAACCCCTCTAGTGAAAAAGGCCAAGGCCATGTCCTCAGGCTAACTATCCCCCAGCTCAGCACCCTAATTGACCTGAACCCTGGGAGGTGACCAAACTCAGCTTCCCTGAGCTCCTCAATTCACCCTCATCCCTTCAGCCTCCTGGAGCCAAGCAGAGTGTGTACAAAAGTAATCTTGAGGTGTAGGCCTTTGCTGAGGCCCTGGGAATCAGTGACAAGTTGAATGGTATAATAAGATAATTAAAGCTATCCCATATGTATGTGATACTAGGGCAGAGGAAGAGTTTTGACCAGGAAATCACATGGGGCACCTTGACCTCTGACCCCCAGACTCCTTCAAGAAACTAAGGCCAGTTGCTCCCTGTGCCTGCCTCAGTTTCCCCATCTATACAATAAGGAGGCCGGATGACATGGTCTCTTTAGGCTGTGCCAGCACTAATGCTCCAGGAGTCTCTGATTAAAATTGTCCCCTGTATATTAATCTTTTTGTCAAGTTTTAATTACTGGCTGATGGAGTCAGAGCAGGCACCAGCTGCCCCTCCCCTGCCTCCCAGCAGGGGACACCCACAGGATGCTTGACCTGATTATCACCGCTATGTGGCCTTTATCCCCATACACCCACCTCTCCACCTCAGATCTCTCCTCAAAGCTCAATGATTTTTTCTACTATGCTATACCACCTAGGGTTTGAGGGATTGTGTGTGTGTGTGTGTGTGTGTGTGTGTGTGTGTGTGCGTGTGTGCACTTGGTTTATGGAAAAAGGTCTAACCTTCATCTCAACTAAAGCTACTAACTAGTTCTATGATCTTTTTTTGTAACTTAACCTCCCTGAGCTTTGTTTTCCTCTCCCATCAAATGGAAAGAGCATTTGGCCTCAAATAAATAAAATAAAATAAAAGGCTTACATAATACGCTCATTAACTATCCCACAGAAGAAGTCCTCCATAAGGGTGTTTCAATAGTGGGTTTATTCGAATCCAAGAGGCCAGTTCCCTCCATCCTTCTGTTCTTGACTTCTGTCCTGAAGCCTGTCTCCTCATAGTCATAAGGTGGCTAATCAGCTCCCAGGATGGCACTCTCATTCAATAAGACCCCAAGACAGGAAGAAGTCATGGCTTTGCTTTGGGTCACTTTTTCAGAACAAAGTGACCTTGCCCAGTACATTTCAGCAGCTTTCTGTTAATGCCTCTCACTGTACAGAATTGTCACATGCCAAACTGAAGCCAACCACATGGCAAAGAAGTTACAATTATCGAGGCTGACTGAGGTCAGTACTCTCAATCCTGGCTACCCATTAGAATTTCCTGGTGTGCTTTAAAAAAATACCAGTGCTCAGACTGCTCTCCTGGACCAATTTAATCTCTGGAAGTAAGGCCCAATTACTACTATTTTTAAAAACCTTTGCAAGTGAGTCAAATATGCTGAGACTAATCAAGATCAAGCCCCCATAGTGCAGCATCTCACATGCTGGCTGCTCAGAAGTGGATGAACAGACTGGGATCTGAAAGGGAAGAGGAAGTGGTGATGGATGGTTAGCTAGTCAATATCCACACAGCCCCTGCTCCCATGTTATCACCAGAAGTACGGTTGAAATTCATGGAAATATGTATCCTCCAGAGGTATTTCTTCCCAGGACTTGCCCTGCCTTTGGACTGGAAGACTCTGGCTACCTTAAGCAGTTATTTCTAAATCTGGCCACATGTCAGATTCTCCTGATGTGCTTGTTAAAAGTAATGATCCCTGGGCTAGGGTGTGGTTTAGTGGTAGAGCACTTGCCTGGCATGCGTGAGGCTTAGGGTTCCATCCCCAGAACTCCCAATGAAACAACAAAAATATAGTCTTTCTGGGCCTACCTATCATAGAGCCCAAACACACACACACACACACACACACACACACACACACACACACACACACGCTACACGCTAATTGTTCAAGTGGGTCTCAGTCAGCCTATCCATAGTGATGTTTTGAACTCACTGCTTCACAAATGTCCCTCATGGCCTTGAAATGGGCCTGGAACTCCATCATCAGGTGTGCTTTCCTAAGTCACCATTTCTATTACCAACTCCCCTGCCCCCAATTAACTCACCACATTCTTGATTTTTAAGGAAAGATAGTTGGAAAGATGCTGTGCCTCTCTTGCCTTTAGTTCTTTTTCCTAAAATGAGGGTAATAATGGTTGCCTCATTTGTAATTGCAAAGGGCCCATGAAACAGTGGAAAGTAGTTTGTCACCAGAACATGCAAAGGGCAGGTGAGAAAATACCTGTGTACTGGGAGATTGGAGGTCCATACTCCAGTTTTGTCCCCAGGTCACCTGGGGTCAGACCTGTCTGTTCTCCCAACCCCTACTCCCCTATGGAAATTTCACTGACTCATGAAGGGCTTGGTATGTGGGTGGAGTCTTCTGTTTTGTGGCATTCTTAGTGACAAGAAGCCCCTCTTCTGCAGAAATCTCTTGGCACTTTAGCAAGTCACCTTGCCCTGATGGGTAGGACAGAAGTCATCTTGGTTTCACAAGCAAGGACAGAGGGAAAAGGCTGGACCGGGGAGTTCTTCTCAGGGGAGAAAGGCTGGGGTGGTGGTGGGGTCCAGGATGAGGACATTTCCAATGACCCACGTCCCAGGCCTCGGGATTTCTGCTAAGAGTCTGTGGGACCCTTAGCTTCATCCACTGGCATTCCTAACATCCCTGCTCCAGAGGAAGATTTTTTCCTCCTTGTCTCCATGTGATCTATGGAACACCTACTATGTGCCAAGTTTCTGAGGGGTTCACCAGGTCTATGGATCCTAACCATAGCCCCCAGGCTCTGCAGCCTCCCTCAAGTCCCCGGATCTCCCATTTTCCCACTTCTCTTTGCTACACATCTGGCTCTGGGTCAAATGTGGATCTCCTTTCAGCCTGAGAGCATCAATCTGTAGAGCCAGAGCTGGTTCAACAAGGAGCTCATCCATCAGCTGAGTCCAGGCAGGGGCTGGGAAAGACCACAGGGTGTCAGACCACCCAGGATGCCAAATGAAGAGAGGAGCTTCTGGATCTCTGGGCCACAAGGTTGGTTCTGGCCCAAACATCCAAGGAGTGGGAGGATCCAAGATGGAGCATGAGGACTCCTGAGTCTAGTTACCAATAACGCCTTGTGTGACCTCAAACATTCCCTGCATCTCTCTGGGCCTCAGTTTCCTCATCTGTAGCATGAATAAGTTGAATTCAAATGCCAGAGTCATGGAATCTCAGGGTTGAAAGTACCTTTCGAGGTCATCTAGCTGCAGCCTCCACCCAGGGGTCAGTTGAACTCTGCTGGCACACCTCTATTGATGGGAGGCTCCTTCCTTCCACTGGCATTCTGGGATCAGTCATTCCAAGTGGTCTTCCTGTGGCTTCCACCAACAGGTCCAAACTAGCTCTGTCTCCTGTGGCTACACATGGCCTGTGCCCTGTGACAGCCCTTCAGATGGCTCAATCCCAAGTTGACTCTATTTCAAGCCAAATGGTCCCTTCTGCCCAGAATGTTCTCACAGAGCCTGCTCCGTGGTCCCTCACTGCTTGAGGCCTGCCACTGGACAAATCTCCCAGGTATGGTCTTGGCAAGGACTCAGAGGGCCAGAACATCACCTTGCTCCTTCCAGACACAATAGGTCTTACAGCTTGTCACCTTTTAGTTTCTAGTTGTAGTTGGACACAATACCTTTATTTTTATTTATTTACTTTTATGTGGTGCTGAGGATTGGACCCAGCACCTCGCACGTGCTAGGCGAGTGCTCTACCGCTGAGCCACAACCCCAACCCCAGCTTGTCACCTTTTGGGGGGGTCTCTTTGGGGTTCTCTTCTAGCTTAATAGTTCCACAGAGAATGGTTTTCTGATTTCTGTCTGTTATCCCAGTGCCTGGTTTAGGTATTTGTTCAGACCTGTATTTGGAACATAAGTATCCCCTGGTTCAAATCCTGGTACAACAACAACAAAAAGACACCTATGAGAGCTGGAGACCTGTGGGTGCATGTGTGAGCACACGTGTACGTGTGCATATGCTTGCCCCCAGAGGCAACCTGAACTGCACGTGTGTACTGGGCCATGGAAGGCCCCAGACTACCCAGATACATCCAGGCAGCTCCAATGCCTGCATTCCTGCTATATTTGTCACACAGTGAGGACCTGGAATAGGGGCCTGGTAAAACTGGTGCTCATCAGTTCCCAAGTCCTGAAGAGGCTGGTATCTATCTATGCAGCCTTGGGACCCAGAGTGTCCTTTGCAATTCTATCTGCAACTTGCCCATGTTGTTTATGTCTTGAAGAGGTGGCTGTGTCCCACCTGTTGGCAGGGGTGACATGGAGATGTGTCTGAAGCTATAGGGAATGACTGTGCCCCGTCAGTCGGCAGGTGTGTTCCTGGCTGGGAAGAGGAAGTAGGATGGAGGTAGAGCCCTGTCACTTGATAGGGGTATTCCCAGCTGTCTCTATTGTGGGTGCGGGAAGCTGCCCTGGCAGGCGACGGGGGGATCCTGTCCATGCCTGCTGTGATGTGGCTCATTGATGTGTGTCTGTGTATGTGTGTCCTTGTTCCACTCAGCTGTCATCAGCCCCAGTCACCACACGGGAAGTCAGCCTTGCCAGAACTCAAGGTCATAAGAAGGACACTTCAATTATTCCAATGTCATCTGCCTGGGTCCCAGTGGAGAGGACAGACACAGGCTTCAGGGCTGGCTGTAGAGAGTGTGTTCCAGAGAAGAATAGGGCAGATGGAGGGGAGAAGAGGGAGGGCCATCTTGAGCAGAGGGAGCCAACAGAGGCTGTCCAGACACACCGTCACAGATGGGGCCTTCTTAGAGCCAAGTGACACAGTGCAAGTGTGGGTCTAGGAGTCAGAGAGTCCTGGTTCTGGCCTGCTTCTGCTGCTTCCTGGCAACTTGGCGCTTTTCTCATCTGTGAAATGGGGTGACTGGGCAAAGGTGTGGCTGGGGTACATGCCAGGAAATCCAAAGCTCCCCTGCCTGTCCCTTCCTCTGTGGCTCTCTGAGAGAGGCAGAGGGTGGCTGGCCATTGCCTTTTGGGGACCTCTACCATGCTTGTCTGCATTCTAGTCCAGAGTTTTGATTCTCCTGGCTCGGTCCCCTTGACTGGGAAGCCTCATTGACATAGAATGAAGGAAGGGACCAGAGTCTCTGTGAGTGACCCCTTGGTCATTTGGCTCACACTTGGGGATCACTGTCATTCCCCACATGTAAGATCTTTCTAGAAACCCAGCCAAGAAAGGCTCTTTCTTCTTCCATCCCTTCCCCAGAGGGGAGAATTAGTGTTGGAACCAATGAGGAAAATGAGGCTGTGTTCAGTGACTTCTCTCAGGTCACACAGCTGTGGGACAGACACAGGATTCCAATCCACCAGGCCACACCCATTGTCCCTGGCCGTGACAGTGACTACTCAGGATTCCCAAAACACTCCCAGTGTTTTCCTGCTACTGTGTTTTTTCCTCACTCCAATTCTTTGGCCTGGAATATTCATTCACCCAGTGCTGCCCTGACCCCCGCCCCCCACTTCTACCTTTCTCACCTCCTGGGCCTGTGCAAATCCTCCTTATTCTTCAGAGCTGCAACACCTCTTCTGATTCCTGGAATCTGGGGGGCTTTCTGGGCTCCCAGAGAGCTTTGCTCCTCTCTTGTGGCACTAGATGCCATGCCCACAGAACAAGATGAATCTTGAAGATCACTGAGTCAAACTGTCTCTGTGCTCGGAGAAGAAACCCAGGAGAGCCAGTGAAAAGATGGGGCTCATGTACACACTTGCTCTTCTCCCCAGCCCTCTGACCACTGTTTCAGTCTCTCACCTGTTGAAGGTCCTCAGGCCTCTAGGACCCCTCCCTCCTCTGCCTCCCTTCCCCCACCTCCACTTCTCTCACCTCCTCAGCTCTCCTTTCCTTTTCCTACCCCTTCCTTTCTTCTTTCTCTCCTTATTGGAAGTTCATCTATGATCAAGGCCTTAAGGAAAGTATTTCAAGGGTTGGGGGTACTAGGGATGAAACCCAGAGTTTCTGTACATCTGAGCTATATCTCCAGTTCTTTTTATTATTTATTTATTTATTTATTTTTATTTGGGGATGGGGCCTCTCTAAATTGCTGAGGCTGGCCTCAAACTTGTGATCCTCCTGCCTAAGCCTCCTGAGTGGCTAATGAGATTTTGAAGCACACCCACATTTGGGCTCCAGCCAAGAT
Source organism: Urocitellus parryii (assembly GCF_045843805.1). Classification (NCBI taxonomy): domain Eukaryota; kingdom Metazoa; phylum Chordata; class Mammalia; order Rodentia; family Sciuridae; genus Urocitellus; species Urocitellus parryii. The sequence goes on along the minus strand of NW_027553327.1, from coordinate 6,751,011 downwards.
AAATTAGAACCGAGCTTCTGGGCCTAGGGCCCAGGCAATGGCATTTTTATAAGCTCTCCAGGTGATTCGAATGTGAAGCCAGGATTGAGAATCTCCTCTTTGGGGAAACTTTATAAGGATCGACCCTGAAGGTATGTTCAAGTCACCTACCTTTTGCCTTAAATGTCTGTCCCCCTATCAAGCTTTGGGGTTTGCTGATCATTTTGGCAAGTCTGGCTGCTGAGTGCATGGGGTACTTCCCATCCTTGAGAGGCCAGCTGTGCCCCCCTCTTCCCTCCCTTGCTTCCTCCTGCCCCTCTTTGAAGGAGGAGGTGTGCTGATGCAGAAGAGACGAGGGGGCTGAGGGCACAGCTGGGATTCCAACCACCTCCAACCACAAAAATCCATGACAAGCCATCTCTTCCCCCCTCCCCACAAGCTAGACTGTACAGAAGCACCCCACTTCCTGAAAGCAGCCCAGAGTCCCCAAATTGATACAGGGAAAGGGGCTCTGCGTGTGGATATTAAGGAGAAGAGAAGGGAACCCCCAACTGTCCCTTGTTTGGGGGATGTGCGGGAAGCTCTCTGTGTCCCTTGAATCTGATCAGCCCCTAAGTCCACACAGCCTCCCTGGCCAAGGAAAGGAAGGCATGGGGGGCCGTGAGGGAAGGTGGGTTTCTTCACCGTGGGACAATGTCACCCTTCCATCTAAAACAGGACTTCCTTCGAGCCGATCCAGATGAACTGGTTCCCCTTCCTCTTGCCAAGATGGAACTGGGTGTCTATCATGGAGAGCAGGCTTTCTCTTCCAGGAACATTCCTCCAGCAGCCTCCTTTCCTTACCTTGGCTAGGCAAATCCAAAAAAGTTCCATTTGATGCTGCTGGGTCAACAAGTGTGAAGAGCAAGGAAGGCCTGAGAAAGGAGGGTCACCCTTTGATAGGACTCTTGGACCAGGAAGATCTTTCAAAGCCAAGGGCTGCTGGGATTGGAGACTGGATAAACCCCAGTTCATCCAGGGTCTGCTCAGAGCCTGCAAGGAAATGCACAGGCCAGGCCTGATCTGGGCTTCAGGAAGATTCCTGGGGCCTCAATAGGCAAGCTCTTGCCAGAGGGATGGAGCAGGGGCAACAGAAGGTGACAGGCAGATTCACATCTTTATCCTGAAAGCTGCTGGGAGGTATGGACGTGTAGGTGCTCCTTGACTTACAATGGACAGGGCTCAATAAATGCACTGTAAGTGGAAAAGAATCCTAAGTCAAATATGCACTCACTGTCCCTCCAGAACATTGTGGCTTAGCAACACAGCACACTGTAGAGGATCAGTTGTTTCCTCTCATGATCGTGTGACTGAGGGGAGGCTTCTGCTCTCTGGCCCTGCCCAGCATCATGAAGGGTACTGAATTGCATACCACCATCCCAGAAAAATATCACAATTTGAAGTGCAGTTTCTACCAAATATGTATCAGGCTTGCACCATCATAAAGCCAAAAAAGGCATTAGTTGAATCATCATAAGTTGGGAACTATCTGAACCTGAAGGACAGTACGTAAGTGAGATGACAAATTGGAGATATATGTCTGGGTGTGGTGGTGCCCATCTGTAATCTCAGTGACCTGGGAAGCTGATGTAGGTGGATTGCAAGTTTAAACCCAGCCTCAGCAACTTAGTGAGACCTGGTCTCTAAATATAAAAAATAAAAAGGGGTCAGGGATGTGGTCCAATCCCTGGTCCCATATTATCTATCTATCTATCTATCTATCTAAATATCTATATCTATCTATCTATATCTATGTATATCTATCTATCTGTCTATCTATCTATCTATACATTATTTTTGCCTTCATGGTTTTCTTGGTTGGAGGTTGGCTTGGGGCATGAAGGGTTGAAGACCCGAAGATGAAGGACTATCTGAAGACTAGCAGAAAGATCTCAGTTCATAAGGTTGGTGAGACAGCCATGAAAGAACTAGGTTTTTTTTGTAGCAGAGATTGTACCCAGGGGTTTTTAACCACTGAACCACATCCCCAACCCTTATTTTTTTTATTATTATTTTTAAATTTTGAGACACAGTCTCGCTAAGTTGATGAAGTTGCCTTGAACTTTAGATCCTCCTGCCTCAGCCTCCTGAGCCACTGTACCTGGCTTAATGAAGCAGTTTGAATGTCAAGGTGAGAAGACTGGGCAATCTTTTGGATATTTATGGCACAGTTTCACTTGCTCACTTAACATGTTCTAATGGCTCCCAGCATTCTTAGGATGCAGGCTAAATTCCCTCCAATAGCCAGTAAGGCCTAGGTGTTCAGGTGCCTAGTGATTTCTGCACGCTCATCTCCTACCAGGTAAGACCCTATCCCCCAATTTATAGCTTTGCCTCTCTATATCCAGAGCATGATGTGATCAAGTTTCTCAATTGCTGAACGTTCTCTTTTACTTCTGGCCTTTGTACATACTCTCAGCCCTGTGAGGACTTCACTGATCTGCATACAGGATTTGATTAATGGCTTCCTTCCTTCCCTTCCTCTTTCCTTTTTGGTAATGGGAATTGAACTCAGGGATACTCTACCACTAAGCTACATCCCAAGTCCTTTGTATTTTGAGACAATTAGAGTCTCACTAAGTTGCTGAGGTTGGTCTCAAACTTGCAATCCTCCTGATTCAGCCTCCTGAGTCACTAAGATTACATACATGAACCATTGTGCCTGGCCCGATACTCCTCTTCTGGGTTCCCTCAGCCCCTGGGATTACACCCATCTCAACTTCTTGTCAACTGATCAGTGATTTTTCTGCTTACTTATTGGATGAGACTATAAACTGAAGTGGGTGCAGGGACTGTGACTTGCTCACAGCTGTCCCCCATCTCCTCAGGCAGTACCTGGTACCACCTGTTCATATATGTTGAAGGGACAAAGTTAGGTGAGGAATATCAAATATGATGTCCAGCTGATGGGTGGTGACATTATTCCTGGAGTTCAAGGATGAATTGTGTTTTAGGAGTGGGGCTGTGGGGGAGGGGAAAGAAGAGCTTTGCTTAGAACCAATTGAGCTGGAGGTGTCTGAGGGTCACCCTGGAGGACACGTGAAGGAGGCTGTCCACTCTGTGGGCCAGGAGCTCAAAAGTAGCACTTTGGACTGGAATGGTCTGCCGAGAGGTGAGAGCTAAAACTGGGGGAATGAATTTGAAACCTGATGTTGTTGATTCCTAAGTCAACATCCAGCCAAGAACCAGTGTATTTTGAAACACTGGTGGCCAAGGACGTGACAGGAAGAGATGGAGGGAGGCAGTGGGAGGTGGCGCCCTCACCCTGTGGGGTTCAGGGGGATCCCTCCTCTGGAACTGCCCCAGCTGTCACACATCTCTGCGGGGAGAGAGGGCCTGGCTGGGGAGTTGGCTTGGGAAGGAAGGCTGGAGAGAGTAGAGATCCTGCTGGCCTCTCTCTGTAGTCCCCACCCCTCCAGGTGCTCCCAGTTCTCCCTGGAGCCTTCCCCTGGCTGCAGCCCATGGAACCTGGTTGGCGGTGTGTTCCCCCATCTCCAGGGGCTCATGACACCCCTTTCCCTCCTGTCTCTTCCCTGCCCTAGGCCAGCCTCGGTAACTCAATGTGTCTTCTCTCTCCTCAGCCGGGCCAGGAACCATGCCAAGCGCTGTGCTTCCTGGCCTGGGGGTGACTCAGGCTTCCCTCCCCAGATCCCCCGCCCTCAGCCCCAGAGTCATGCCATATGCTGAGTAACAGAGGAACTGAGGGCAGTGCAGACTCATGAGCCGGAGGGCCACGGAGGCAGGCCCAGGCCCCGACTCCTGATGCCAGCCAGGTGGCATCCAGTGAGGGGGACAAGGAGCAGGGTCAGAGCTAGAGGTACTGCGGACAAACTGTCAAGACTGGGGACTGCTCAGAGGCCTGGCAGGCTAACATCAGCACAACATGACCATGCCTCACCAACCAAGGAGTCCATAAGTACGTAATATGTTGCAAGGTCAAGCTCATTTTGCAGCAGGCCAAGTCTTCTCATGTTCAGACCCTGAGTTCTCCACTGCAGATGAAGGAGACATTTGAGATCCATGGGCCTAACATTAAGTCCTGGTGCCACCTCTCCCTTGCTGGACAACTTGGAGCAAGGAAGTCACTTTGCTTGTGGAAACCTCAGTTTGCTCATCTGTACAATGGGGACAAGAATAATCCCTTCCTCCCAGGGTTGTTGGGAAGATGAGATGAAGAAGCACATGGGGAGTCTTTGGGAACAGTCAGGGGCTGTCATAGGAGGGTGTTATATTTACCTACATAGCTTGGATGGAGAAGAAACAGGTGGCTTTTTGCTTCTCTGTCATCTGAGGGCCCATTCCCCAGTTTCTTCCACTTGATACAGTGGGATTTCTTGAATCCTTGGCCCATGGAGGGTCAGGACTCAGAACACTGGGTTCTTGTGTGGGTGGAGGATCTTCTGCAAGCAGCTGGACTCTTTGGAGCCCCAGAGAGGTGTACAAGGAGGGGCAGAGAAAGGACGATCTTTCTCTTCCACTTCCCCTCACAACTGCTCTCCCTCCTTGTGGCTGACATGATCAAAGCAGAGGTTCGCACAGAGATGAGGCCCACCGGTCCAGCAAAGCTCTTCCCAGACGTGGCGTGGGGAGGGTGTTGAAGAACAAATGTGGTCACGTGGAGGGCTGGTGCATGTGTGATGGAGAACAGGGCTGGGTGGGCAGGTGCTGGAGTGAGTTCCTTGGTTGCTGATGGTTTGCTCTTTTCTCTCAGTTGCTGGGAGGCCTTGGTCTTCACACCCCCCTTGTGCTCCCTGCAGAGCTGTGCCCACGGCCCCCACTCAGGCCCAGTAGGAAAGAACAGCAGGCCACCTACCTGGCTGGCCACAGAGTGCATTAGCAGGCCACCCACCTGTGCACCTGGCAACACTCCGCCTCCCGAGTGCCCCCTTGCCTCTTGGTGGCATGTACACCCAAGGGGCCCCTCGATTCCTGGGCCGACAATTGGAGAAGTCTTCTGCTGCCCCTGATGGCACAAGTGTCTGATGTGTCCCACAGCCTGGGTTTTGCCCGCCCCTTGTGTGCATAAAAAGTGGCCTGTGCTAGGGGGCAGGGGTGTTGTCCTCCTGGCCCAGGACAGGGACTCCTGTGTGGCAGGAGGGCTGTGCCCTGGCCTGGGCTGGCTGGAGAAGAAAGGATCAGCTCTGCAGCTCTAAGGCCTCCTGCAAGGTAAGATGGGAACAGAAATAGTCGCTTTGTTTTAGAGAAGAGGAAGAAAGATACTGTGTCTCCTGGGTTCACTCCAGTATCCCAGGAGCTTGTCTGCCAACTCGACCAGTAAATGTGCCTTCCAAACCATGCCCAGACCAGCCCACCCTATGCCCCACTTCCCATCCTTGGTGGAGATCTTGGGGGAGATGCCTCTGACTATTGTTTCCAGAGACGGCTCACTCGGGTCAGGCCTAGGACAGGCTAGGGTCCTCAGCCCCCACACCCTATAGGGAGGCACAGGCTGTCCCAGACAAACAGTCCTTCCAGCCTTTGTTCTTGGCTGGGCAGGAAGCCACAAGGACACCAGGGCTGGGTGAAAGGCGAGCATTGGGTAGACAGTTTCCCTTTTGATTTCCCTTGGGAAGGGTTTTCAATGAGAGGAGACCGAGGTAAGGAGCAGATACTTGGCTCAGGATCATGGCAGAGTTAGAATGGCACCATAACATAGAAGGGGGCCTAGAGTTGATTTAGTTACTCTCTTGAATTTTAGGGAATGGGTTTGTCTTGATCAGGGTTGTGTCCTCAAAAATGAGATCCATGCCTGGCACAAAGTATGTGTTCAATAAATATTCATTGGGTATATGACTCTCTCTGCGTTCCAAACTGATTTTCCACTCACATCACCAAAAGCTGACAATTCTCCTGGTGCTCTGGACTGGGAGTTCTGTTATATCCCTCCCTCCCTCCCTCCCTCCCTCTGCCCTTCCTTCCTTCCTTCTTACCCTCCTTCCCTCCCTCTTTTCTTTTTTCTTTTCTGTTTCTTGCTCTTTCTTTCTTTCAGCACTGGGGATTGAGCCCAGGGGTGCTCTTCCACTGAGCCACATCCCCAGCACTCTTTATTTTTTATTTTGAGACAGGGCCTCAAAAAAAGTGGCTGAGGCTTTCTCCAACTTGCAATCCTGTAAGCTTACCCATCATCCATGGCTGGTAACTGCTGCAGTCTAGCTGGGTGTAATAACTGAGCTGCCACAAAGCCTTATAGATTCAAACAGCAACTCTTTATTCCCCAACTCTCACCGGCACTGCACACACCACACAGGAACACACTCCCTACACTTGGCTCTGTCCAATCTCCCTGAAATTGGGGGGGGACGGGGACGGGGACGGGGACGGGGATGGGGACGGGGACAGGGACGGAGACTCACAGGAACTCCATGGGCCAAGGCCTCAAGAAATCCCACTGTATCAAGTGGAAGAAACTGGGGAATGGGCCCTCAGATGACAGAGAAGCAAAAAGCCACCTGTTTGCGCCTGAGGCAGCAAGAGCCACCCTATTGCCCACAGTAAAGGTCAAATATACAATACAATCAATCCAGCATCACAGAAATTATGTACAGCTTAACTCAAATCATCATCTCAATTGTTCGCTGGCGTCACCTTTCAAACATTCCCTCTGGCAAATGCCAGGAGTCATTCTGACTGGGCCTTGGCTCTCAACAACTGACCAGGGATTCTCCCATGCTTGGAGTCTTTGGGCTTTGAGTTCTTCCCAAATTAGTACTTAGGAGGAACTGGCTTAGCTCCCTAGGCAAGGACGGCCCACTCCAAGCCCAGGAACAGCTCCTCCATCTCTGGGCCAAAGGCTCTCCCCAGCCAGCAGGCACAGAACAGCTTTGTTGCCCCATTTAGGCCTTTAAACAGCCCGGTCTGCTTTCCTCTCCTTGGGCCCAGGGCCTAGCTTGGCTGGACTGCATTGAACAACTCCCTGGTGATTGATGTTTCTGTTCCCCCCTCAGAACTCTGTGGTCTGCTTATTGGCCTTGCCCTTGTCCTTGTAATGGACTGGTCTGAAGCCATTTCCATTTCCTTTGGTGTGTTCTCCTGTCCCATAGCAACTATGACATGATTATGTTGTTCTCCCTTATCCTTAATCCTCTCAAACTACCTAGTTATCTTTAATTTCCTGTCCATTTCCCATACCAGGGAGTTAAGTGGAGCTCAGTAAGGCCCGCAGTGATGGAGTAGCATGGGAAAGCTCAGAGATGCTCACCCTGGGTCCCTGGACCCAGAGAGGTAGCTTGGGCCCTGGAGCCTGTGGAGGCTGGCAGGATATACCACCCCCAGGCTGGACCCTCTCTGCTCCAAACCAGAAATCATGAGCAGACAGCAGCGCTGGGTTTCTGGGGCCTTCCTCCCACTTGGGAAGTCTAGGTTCTTTTGAACTAGTAGGATCAATAACCTCCAAAGTTTCCACCTCCCCTAGCCACCTATATCAAATAATGCACTCTCAGATACCTGTCCCAGTGTCCCTAAGTCTCATGGACCCAGCAGTGATAGCCCATGACAAATTCTACCTAGACTGTGCTGTGTGTGTGTGTGTGTGTGTGTGTGTGTGCACGCATGCATATATGTGCAGTCTTGCACACGTCCCCATGACCACAGACTTCCTTTGGCATAGAGTCTGGCATATGCTAGACACTCAGGATGTGGCATTTCCTGCCTCTCTTTGGTGACCATCATGCCTAAGGTTCAGCAGAACTAGTCAGATCAGCACACAGTAGACATTTATTAAATGACTAGATTGATGAAGTGTATTCTTCCTAAAAGTGTCCTCTGTGCATTTCTACATGTGCACGTGTGTGCGTGTGTGTGAAATGGCTGCACCTTGGGCATGGAGTGTGTGTAGAGTATGTGTTATATGTGGGCAACAGTGTGCATGACATGCTGCTCTGTTTGTCCCCAGGGGGTTGGGTGCAGGCAGGAAAGCACAGTCATTCAGAATCTGGGGCGCATACTCAGAAGTCAGAGTGACCCAGACGTGAGTCCCCGCTCTGCACTTTCTCATGGTATCACCTTGGTCCATCAATCTATGGAAGTCCTAGCTTCGCTTCCTGTCAAAATGGGAAACACATTTGAAATACCAAACTCACAGGGATGTAGGGAGCTTAAATGCTCCAGTGTAGATCAAACTCCTACTATGTGAATGACACATGCTGAGTGCCCTATAGGGGATAGTGGCTGATGGTGAGGATGATCATTAGAATGTGGAGCAGCTTGCCTGTCAGGGGCACGTGGCGGTGCCCGAGTGGAAATGCAAGCGTGTGCATGTGCTTGCTGTTGTGGAATGTTGTATGATGACGAGTCTAGAAGGATTGGGTAGCCCCTGGAGATGCCCCTTGGGAAGGGAAACTCAAAAAGCAGGGGCCCAGGTTGCTCCAGATACAGGGTGATCTGGGAGCTTCTGAGGCTTGGCAAGAAGTGTCTGATGACCTTTTCTTTTGAATACTGTGACTTAATCCCAGAGACACTTCACCACTGAGCTACGCCCCCAGTACATTTTAGTTTTAAGACAGGGTCTCACTGAGTGGCTGAAGCTGTCCCCAAACTTGCCATCTTCCTGCCTCAGCCTTTCTGAGGTGGTGGGATTCCAAGTGTGTGCCACTGCGTCCAGCAGCATCTGGTGACTCACTGACCGTCTTCCCCCTGAGCAGCAGAAGGAATGGGGTGGAGTGGGCAGAGGACTGTTGAGCTGGAGACTCAAGAAGCAGCCTCTGGAACGGCATCCTGAGTTTCCCCCGAGGACCTCCATGGATCTCCCCTGAGCACTTCAAACCTTGGCTTATCCTGGAGAGGGAAGGAGAGCCAGAGAGGGCTGGCAGGCAGGCTGCAGCACAGGCTGGTGAAGGTAGAGTTTGCAGGGCTGCAAAAGGCTGAAGAGCAATAAGGAGCAGCAGGGAGCAAAGGATGGGGAGGAGATGGAAGGGAAGAGGAAGGCCCCCTCCCCCTCCCCCTGCACCTGCTGCTGTCCCCTACAGGCTTCCCTTATAGCCCCCCAAGGCCACGAGGCCAATCTTAAGGGCCACCTCCAATGCCTGGGCTGCAGCTGAGAACATGGAAGGGAACCAGAACTGCAGGGTGACTGAGGGGTGCCAGAATATGTGGGAGACACGATCCTTAATCCAGAAAAGAATCTGAGAGCCAGACACCCTAGCTCTAGCCCCAGTTCTCCAGGACATTGTCCCACTGTCGGGCCCTCTCTGGAGGATTCCATGTCTCAGGGCAGCATCATCCAGCCTGACTATGGGCCTTTGTCACTTCTGAGGCTCTGCTGAGGGTCATCTGGATGGAAGGCCACTGCCCTCACTGTTTGCAGTCCTGTCCCACTTCCACGCACTCTCCAGGATAGACCTGCACTCCGGCAAGTGATGCCTTCTTTGGCCATAGTTGATGTGGACATCAGAGGCCTCCATTCTCCCCCACTCTGGGTCTTGACCCTCACTCTCTTTATTTTCTGTCTTAGAACCTATCAATTTTCTCTAGGCCTTTGAATGCAGGGGCCAAAATGATCTATCTCATTAATGATAAAAAATAGTGATGATTTTTGTCATTCTCAGGAATGACGGTGATTACCACCGGTAAACACGCTGAAAGTGTCAATGGTGGTGATGAAAGTGTCAGTTAACAATGGCATTGATGGTGGCGGTGGTGACAAAGGTCATGGTTAGGATAACAATAGAGTCAATGATGGATATGATGAGAGTGGTGGTGAGTGTGCTGGTGGTAATGGTGTTAATAGACTTGGTAATGTTGACAGAGGTAGTGATGATGGTGGAGGTGATGGTGGAGATGATGTTGGTGGAGGTGATAAAGGTAGAAGGGATGATGGTGCTGGAGGTGATGACGGTGATGTTAGAGGTAGAAATGGCAGCAAGGGAAAAGAGGAGGGTGAAAATGATGATTGAGATAGTAACAACTGTGGTGATGACAGACGTGGGGATAAGAGTGCAGATGTGGTGATGGTGTCAATGAAGGTGGTGTGATGGTGGCTGTAGTGCTTGTTGTCGTAGCAGTGCTGATGATGCTGACTGACGCCCATGTCTGGGACATTGAGTGCAGTGAATGAGACAGTGTCAGGATAGTGGAACTGGAGGTGAGAATGGTTGTGATAGCAATACAAATGGTGTTGAGGAGAGAGATGGTAGTGGCAGTGGTGATGACAAGCAGAGCAATTACAGAGGGCAATGATGGTGATGATCTGGTAACCGAGGATCTAAGAAGTCCACTTCCTACACCTCTCATCATCCCTCTTCCTCTTCCTCCAGTGATTTTTGTCATACCCTCCATCTTACTTTGACTTTACTTTCCATGTTTCACAATCGCTGTGGAATTAGAAAATGGGGCCAATAAATAAAGATACTGTGCAGCTGTTGGTTTTCAAAAGAGAAGCTGGGTTCCCCTGGTCTCATTTGTTATTGGGGGTGCCTGAATTTAGGAAGTGGTGTCCCTCATTTACACTAAAGTGAAACGGAGAAGAATTGGCCTCAGAGACTCAAGTTGGGGGTTATGAAGAGCATCATGATGGTGGGGCAGGCCAACCTGGAAGGTGATGTCAGGAGGGCTATGGAATGTCTTGCCTTTGAGATGGCTCAGAACAAGAGAAGGCCCCCACTGGTGCCAAGGAAGGATTATGAATGGCTTTCAGAGTCTGAATATTTACCTTGCCAGGTGGGGACAGGAAGTAGATTTGTCTACTAAAACCTTGGGATGTGGGCTGGGGTGGTGGCTCAGTGGTAGAGTGCTTGCCTTGCACACGTGAGGCCCTGGGTTCGATTCTCAGCACCACATAAAAAATAAATAAATATTCTGTCCATCTACAACTAAAAAATATTTTAAAAAACTTGGTTTCCATCTCCAAGGATACCAGGAAGGAGATGAGAAGAGGAGGTCAGGGAAGCCACAGGCAACATAGCCTCGTGGTTTGGAGAAATGCTGGAGTTCTTGTACAGATTTCTTATGGTTCTGAGTGGGAGGCAACCTGGGATATGGGCCTCTGTGGCGCTGCCTCTGGCCCTGCATCTGCCAAGAGGCCGCCCTCCTGGGACATTGCTTCCATCCCCCTGGCAGGCTGCGCTCAGAAGGAAGGGAAGAGGAAGGAAAGAGGGAGGGGACCCTGCTGACAATTGGGAGGAATCTGATTTCTCCCACAAACTCTCGGAGCTCTTGCCTCCCCTGCAGTTCCCCTTTCTAGGCCCTCACCTCAGTTCTGAAGGCCACTCACTAGAGCCTTTGCAGGGACAAACTTTCTGTACCAAGTGGAAGGGTACCTACGCAGCTGGTCACATGGCCAGTGTAGGGGACACAGAATCCTGCCTCAAAACATGGGTTTTATATAAGCAGGGCCAAGTCCTAATTCCAATACTTACTCGCTGTATGACTTTAGGCCTAGAAATGTCACTCTCTAAACCTCAGTTTCTCTTTAAAATGAGAGACTGTCTTACTGAGTTTATCAGGATTAAATGAGATAATATACACAAGGTACCTAATACACTACTTGGCCCCTGGTAGACAGATGTTCGAGAAGCATTTGTCTTCGTTCCCATATTCCTATCCCTTTCAGAAGAGAGCAGATATGCCTGAATCCCTACCAGGTACCTTCCCAGGAAGGGATGCTAACTATGACACTCTTCCCCCTGAGTCCGGAAAAGTCCCATTCTAAGATTAAGGGTCCCAGGCATCCTGGTAACCCAGATGCTGGATTTGGTGGGTGGACTTGCTGGTGGTGTGACCTTGGTAATTGCTTTGCTTCTCTGGGCCTCCATTTCCTCATCTGACCATAAGGTTAATGCTCCCTGCTCTGCCAGCCTCCCAGGGTTATTGTTGGACTTGAATGAGATCATGCTTTGGGAACTGGAAAATGCTGGATATCTGTGGGTGAGAGGGAGAGAGAGAGAGAGGGAGGAAGGTGAGGCTTAGTCCTTGGAGACTGTGTCAACACCCAGCTCTGGGGATTTCCCCTTGGAGATAACATTGTCAAAGTATTTGGTGGTTCAGGGGTGGCTGGGGACATAGATTTAAAGCTCAGTTCTGAGACCATCTGTGTTCTGCTTGTGAGGAGTGGGACAGGAGGGTTCATTTATGTCCCTTGGCCTGTGTCACATGTATGTATGTCAATTATGCGGTTTGAGTCAACTGCCTGGAGACATCTTGAACCAGGTGATGACCCAAAAGGCCAAAAGCCTCCCTCCTTCTTGTCCTCCCACCTTTTGGTCCTACTGAGACCTATACTTGATTTGACCAGGCTGATCCTTCCCCGCCATCACAGGGCACTGTGGATCCCGTCCTTCTGGATGACCCAGAGTCAGAGGAGGGTTTTGTCTGAGTTGGGAGTTTGGAAGAGCTGCATATCTTTCTGGCACCCTCTGCCTGCAGGATGCACAAAGGCCCTGCATCTGAGGCCTGGCTGCTGTCACCATTAGTCTCCTTCCTCACACCTGTCCTCACTGATGGTCCACTCTTCCTTCACACGGTCATGGCCAAGTGCTTCACACCGTCAGTTCTTATCAGTGGATCTTCTTTTTCCTGACTAATGTCTCATTCTTCACTGCAGTGTCTGGGCAACAAGGGTGTCCTGTGCCTACAATGTGCCCCCTTTGTAGGAGAGCACTGTGGCGGGGACATGTCCCATAGCTGCAGTGTGATGCGAGTGTACTTGGAAACTTGGGTGTCCCAGTGCTAGTGTGTGGTGGGGATGTGCTGGGTGTCACCACTTCACCTCTGAGTGTGTTTCTTTGTCTGCTGTCCCAGCCTCTCCCTGAAGGTCTCATTTGAAAACGTTGTCTTGGGCCACCTCACAGCCCTGGCTCACCCTGTCTCACCTCCCAATCCCTGTCACTGTCATCCTCCTCTGGTGAGAGCCTCGAGGAGCCTGAAGCTTCTCCTTCCACCCTGTCCCTCTGTCCACCCACCTTCCCGCCACAGCACCCCTCTCACCTCAGGACTCAGCTTCTGTCTCGGCCCCTGCTGGCGAGGCTTTCAGAGGCTCCCCATCCCCACCCCAGCCTGGACTCCCCATCCCCACTCCTTGTGCCTGGACTCTGCCTAGCAGTGAGCCAGGGCTTGAAGATCCATCTGTCCACAAGCCAGCAGGAGTGGACGCCTGCTCTTCTGGCCTCTGCCTGTGCCTCCCAGCTGCCCTCCTGCCATCACGGCCTTGCCTCAGGCTTCCAGGCCTCCCCTGTAGAGGCCTTCGACAGCCTCCCCACCACTCTCTTTACTTCCATACTCACCAGCCCCCTGTCCCAGCTGTAGCCTGGGGACTGTCACAGGAAGCTGTGCTTACTCAGCCAAAGTCACTGTGGTCCTACTGCAGGTCAGGCACAGTTCTAGGCACTCAGGAGCCATGAGTCGAGCAGGAAAATAAGCAAGACAATTTTATCATTAGTGAAGGATGTAGTATGTGAGAAGCCGGAATCCACTTTAGAAAAATAAAGGAGAAATGTAACAGATGCAGGAGTGTGAGGAACAATGTTGAACTACCTAAGTGAAATAAGCCAATCCCCAAACCACAGGCAGAATGTTCTCCCCGATCTGTGCATGCTGACTCTCAATAAGGGTGGGGGGCAGGATACAAGTTCACTGGAGTAGACAAAGGGGCAGGAAGGGAAGGGATGGGGAATGGGAATGGGAAAGACAGTGGAATGAATGGGACAGAACTTTCCTATGCCCATATATGAACACACACAGTGAAACTCCACATCCTGTCCAACCACAGGAATGGGGAGATGCACTCCATGTATGTGTACTATGTCAAAATACACTCTACTGCCATGTGTACCGAAAAAGAACAAATAAAAAGAATTAAAACAAAACAAACAAAAAACCTCAAACTACCTAAATGGTCAGGGCAGGCCTCATGGAGAAAGTACTTTTTGAACAAAGACTTCAAGGAGGTGAAGAAGTCTTTATTAAACATCTAGTACATGCTAGGCACTATTGTAGATGTTAGCAGTATAGTAATGCACAAGATACAGCCCATCCTCTCATAAAGCTCTCTTCCTAGTGAAGGTAGACAAATAATCCTATAAATGAATAAACAATATGACTGATAGTTATGAATGCTATAAGGAAAACCAAGGAGGGCAATGATAGAGAGTCCTGGAAGTGATGGGAGGGGCTACTTTAGCTGAACTAGGAAATATCTGAGAAGTGACATGTGAGCAGAAATCTGAATGAAGTGAGGAAGGTAGACACACAGGTGGCAAAAGAAAAATCATCCCAAGCAATGGGGACAGTAAGCACAAAGCCATTCAGGCAGGGATGTCTCTGGAGTGTTTGAGGAAGAAAAGGGGATTGGATAGGAGGAGTAGGCAAGAGTAGGTGATAAAGTCAAGAGATGGGGTGGTGATGGTGACTGATCACATGGGCAGTAGTTCTCAACCTTGGACACATATAGCTTCATTTGTCAAACTCCCCCACACACAGGATACACCCAGGACCAGTGAAACAAGAACCTCTGAGCCTAAAACCCAGGTACCAGTATTTTTAAAAACTCCTTAGGTGGGGCCAGGGATGTAGCTCAGTGGTAGAGTGCTCACCTGTCATGTGTGAGGCACTGTGTTCGATCCTCAGCACCACATAAAAATTTAAAAAAAAAATTAAAGATATTGTTTCCATCTAAAACTAAAAACTAAATATAAAAAAAAAAAAACTCATTAGGTAACTCTGAAGTGCAACCGAGATTGGACACCCACGATAGAGAGTCTTTTAGATCATTGCAAGACCTTTGGCATGGATCATGGTTTATGAGAGGCCAAGAGATGGTTTTGAGAAAGGGCATGATATGATGTAGTTTATGCTCTGTTAAGATCCCAGCATCCTCTGCGCTGATGGTGGACTGTATGCAGGGAAGAGGAATAGAAGAAGGGAGAAGCCGTGAGGGTAGGGGCAGTCATCCGGATGAGAGATAATGAAGGCCTAGGTTATTTTAGAAACTGAAAATCTAAAGATCAATGTGGGCAAGGGACTGGTCCAGGGATTCATTGCCAGTCCTTGGTAGTGTGAGAAGTGCCACTAGGCCTCTTGCCTTGCTCTGAAGGCCAACCTCATGGCCATTCTTAGAATGGGAGGCAGAAGTAAGTCAAGAACAGGGGCAGGGCTGGCCCAAGTTGGACTGAAGAAGCATCCTGGGTCAGGCCACTGAGAGCTGCTGGGCTTCCTGGGCACCCCTAAGGGATTTCTAGGGTTTCTGCTCCTTGATCCCAATGGAAGTGTCTGGAAGGAAACTGCAAGAAGGTCCTGACTCAACAGTCATCCCTTCATAATCAATAGCAAATTCCATTTTAAGAAACATAAGGGCAGTCAGCTGTGGTGGCACACACCTTTAATCCCAGCAGCTTGGGAGGCTGAGGCAAGATGTTTGAGTTCAAAGCCAGCCTAGGCAAAAGTGAGGTGCTAAGCAACTCAGTGAGACCTTGTCTCTAAATAAAATACAAAATAGGGCTGGGGATGTGGCTCAGTGGTTGAGTGCCCCTGAGCTCAATCCCTGGTAAATCCCTCCCCAATTTTTTTAATTAAATAAAAAGGGCTGGAGATGTAGCTCAGTGGTCAAGGGCCCCTGCAGTTCACTACGCCAGGTGTTCCAAGGAGGAGACAACAGAATAAAACTGAATGATGATGGCAGAGGAGACCATTCTGTTTTTGTTTAGGGAGTCAGAGACCCCAGGGCAGATGGAGACTCAGAGGAGCCAGGGAATCAGTTCACAGGCAGTTACCCCAGCAGTGGAAGCAGCAGGTCTGAAGATTTGGGACATGACAAGTTTGAGGAATAATAGTGAGTACTAAAGGGATATGGTATGGGGAGAGACAGGAGGAAATGATACAGAATGTGTGAACAGAGGCCCAAAATCAGAGAGCTTCTGAATGATTTTTAAGAGTTCTAAAAGCTCCCAAGGGTTTAAGAGTCTAGTAGGGCCTCATCATCTCAAGTCACATTGGAGTGCTCAGGTGCCTGTTTAATATTGTGAAGGCTTGCCAGAGTGGTGGTACATGCCTGTAATCCCAGGGACTGGGGAGGCTGAGACAGAAGGATTCCAAGTTCAAGGCCAGCCTCAGCAACTCTGTGAGGCCCTAAGCAAACTCAACAAGACCCTATCTCAAAATAAAAAATTAAAAGCGTTAAGGATGTAGCTTGGTAGCAAAGCCCTTGGGTTCAATCCCCAGTACCAAAAACAAAAAACAAACAAAAAATGTTGTGAAGCCTTTGTGGGCTCCTGGAAGAAACAGATGATTCATTTTGAATACAGCATACTTCCTGAAGAATTCACTCCCATCTTCAGAAGGTCAGAAACAGCTGACCTAGACTGCTGGTGTATGTTAGGTTCTAAGTAAAGAAACTCAATCTGGACTTCAACAGTCAGGGCCTGGGTCACTCTGGTCCCCAGTGAACTACTCCCCTACAACACTGATTAGAGCCATGATTCACTTTCATCAATCCAGAAACTTAGTGAGAACCATGGGGTATCATTCTTGAGGTGGGAAACAGAAGGAGAGAGCAGAGTTCTGGCCTTGCAGTCTTATGTTTTGAGGACACGGGGAAGGATGTATGTGGAGGAAAGCAAAATATACATAAAGCAATCAGAAGGAATTCCAAGTAAAGGTCTAAAGACATGGAAGGATTTGGGCTGATAAGAGGAAGGAGAAGGAATTCTAGATATCAAACAGGTAGCCAATAGGCTAATGGCTTGAAATGACTCTCGGTCTTGAGACCCAACAGGGTCTCATCACAGCCATCTTCTGTAATCAAGGTTCCAACACAACCCTTAAAGAACCAGAGGCACCAGCAGGGTGTAGCCTGGGCGCCAGCAGAGAGCAAGGGAAGCCATATCCAGGGCTCTCAGAACACCCACAGAGATGGGAGGAAGCCACATGGAAGAGGGTAAGGGCTGTGGAGTCAGGCTGGGAAGAGGCAGAGTGGGTGCAGGAGGCAGGACGAGGAGAGGGAAAAGTCTAACACATGTTCCTACATGCTGTATGACTCCCCCCAGTTGACACATGTCCAGCCACACCATGCCCTGATTTAAAATGCTCCTGACTAACCATCAAAAACAGTCTCAGAAGACAATCTGAACAGCTGACTTGACTCCAGATATTTCGCTGACCATCCTTTGGTCTCCCAGAGATCCCACAGGCCATCTTTGTAGTGCTGACAGTTCTGGTCATTGCAATGGTGGCTCTCGACAGAGCAGACGATGCCTCTCATCCCATTTGATTATAAAAGGAAGAACTGCTGTGGTCAGGAGTTAGGAGGTCCTTCTTTGATGCAGGCCACATTAAGTCAAGTAAAAGTTGAAGTGTAAGTTAAATTTTAAAAAAAGCCTCCTCCCCTGTTCTGATTTCCATTTTTACCACAGCCCCCAGCTAAGTTACCATCATATGGAGAAGCAACAGGGTATTTGTTTAATATGCCAAGATGCCAATGGTCATGAGTTGTAGAATATGTATTTTCCACACAGGCTGTTTCCCTCTACCAGAACAGTGAGAATTCAAATCTATAGGCCGGCCAGCTGGAGGCAGGATGCAGAGTCTGGCAGGCTACCTGGGCCTGCACATTTACCTCGCCCTCACCAGGGGAGGTGTGATGGCAGGGCTGCATTTTTATGCTGGGCTCCTATAACCACCCAGTCTTCCTTGGTCGGGAGTTTTGCCAGTGTTTATACTCCTGCCCTCAGGTACAAGCTGCCCTGCAGCACTCGTACCTGGATTTCCCTTTAATAGTGAAGCCACCCTCCACGCCCTGCTCTGATGGTGGACCAGTTTCCAGGGAATTCTCTGTGGTCACCATGCACAAAGAGAGCCATGAGCTGTTAGTCTGTCCAGAAAGAGAGCAAAGTCCCGGTCCATGCACTACAAATGCATGGGCTTCCCTCGAGAAAGCATCTTTCATTCCAAGGGGTGGGATCCATGGGAGTAGAGGGCCTTCACCCCTTTACCAGACTCACAGGGAGGCATTCTGCAAGTCCTTCAGTCTGCAGAAGGTACCAGGGTCCTTTTTCCCAGGGCAGGGCCAAAGCCATGGCCCGCTTTGCATCCCCTAGGAATGCCACTGCTGCAGAAGAAGCCCAGAACCTCAAGTCACAGCTTCGCCTTTTTTCCTTCATGAAGGCTCACCTGCCTTTTCAGAGAACCTAAGGAGCCACCCACATCCCCAGAGGCCCTTGTATTTTTCCGTCTTTCTATTAGGCATCTTTTTCTTATTAATGCACTAACACTCAAACTATGTGCAGAAGAATGATGAAAAAGAGACCTTGTGTGAGGCTTGGGATTTGTTCAAAGCCCGGGGAAACTGTTTTAGAGGGTGTATGTTTTTTATTCCTTTTATGAGAGATGCATGTTTCCCTCCCTCTGTGACTTGTTTAAAAGTAAAGTTTAATATGCTGCCAGAGAAATTGCTGGTTAATAACTTAATAAGCTATGTGCTGGGAATTATGGGGGAAAAGTAGTATTCAAGAAAACTTATTTACAGTTTGGGGCTTGGAGGATATATAGTGTCAATTATTACACAGAATGTTAACAGAGGTCCCCTTTCTTTCTAAGAGCATAAAAAGATAAATAGGTGAGGAGAATGGAGCTTCTTGATGTTGCATGAGAAGCCTGGAAACATCAAGATGAGGATTTCTCACAGCGTGCTCCATAGAACCATGGTAACATGAACTTGGCACATGCTTGGACCTCAGCCCCATCAATAACAGTAATCATGATCATAATAGTAAACTGCATATTTTTACTAAAAGTCTTATCTTCAAAAATATTTCTATTCTATTTCATTTAATCTTTATAAAATTCTTAAGAGGGATGGGAAATAGGCATTATCATCCCTATATTCCTTTTTTTTGCGAATCATCAAAGTTGTTCAGAGAGCTCAAGTGATCTATCCAGGATCAGCACAAAGCCAAGAACAAAATTAAGGTTTTCTAGACAAACAAATTCTATCTTTGTGTCCCCAACACAATCAGATGAAAGGAAGATACTGTGCCACGCAATTACAGCATGTCAGTTTGTACCCACATGCTCTGGTATTGTGCCTGAGAGCCAATCTGGGGAAAAGCAAGGCTCCAAGCACTGCTGCTCTGGTGATGATCGGCCTGAGGGCCTATTGCAGCATGCTGATGATGTTGATGACAAATTACTGCTGGGTAAAGTTGTGCACACCTGTAATCCCAGCAACTCAGGAGGCTGAGGCAGGAGGATCCCAAGTTCCAGATCATTCTGGGTAACATGGCAAGACCCTATCTTTAAAAAAAAAAAAGATTGTGGGTGGTGGTATTACTAGGGATTGAACCCAAGGGTGCTTTGCCTCTGAGCTATATCCCCAGCCCTTTTTATTTTTAATTTTGAGGCAAGGTCTCTCTAAGCTGCTCAGGGCCTTGCTAAGTTGCCAAGGTTGGCTTTGAACTTACCATCCCCCTGACTTTGCCTCCAGAGTCACTGGGATTACAGTTGTGTGCCACCATATCTAGCCCTGTCTCAAACTTTAAAAAAATAAACAGGGCTGGGGCTGTAGCTCAGTGTATAGCACCTCTGGGTTCAATCCCCAGTATAAAAAACCAAAACTTGGGAACAGATACTTTCCATATCTGTGTACTCTTTCATGCTTTTACAGCCATTATTTATTATGTCTTCTCCATCCTCATGTATTTCACACCCACATTTTAGAGCTTTCTATTTTACAGATGAAAACTCAGGACTGAAGACAGATAAGGCCACACCATGCTAGTGGGCAACCCAGACCTGTTGACATCAAGAATACTCTGCCTCTCTCAATGTCAGCACAGAGTTGTTTTCAGACTAGAGGCTTTCCATTCACCAAGCACTTCTAGAAGAGACCCTCTGCACAGTCACTCTAAAATACAGAACCCACAGGCTGATGGGGGCCCTCTCTGGCTCAGGGAGTCCTGGAATGGCCCCTAAACTTTTGTGGGATGGTGTTACTCCATGAGGCTGCAGGTCCGTCCAATCACTCAGGAAGGCTGGGCAGCAGGGGTAGCTGAAGGAGGGAGAGAACAGGGAGCTGAGGAGGGCCCCTCTCCAAGCTGCTCCCTTGGCCCATTCACATAAGAACAGTCCACGTTCCCCACAAGCCCTTCTGAAGGTAGCCTAAAGCCTGGCCACTCAGAAAAAACATATTGGGGCTGAGTCAGCTCAAAATGAGGGCAGGGACATGTTCCAACCAGGTCTTCACACTGCTAGAAAGCCTTGGTCAGTTACTAACTTCATAAAATGTACTATCTCCAAAGGATCACTGCTGCAAACAACTGTGCAACCCAGGAGAACTAACTTACTCTCACGTTAGAACTCAGAACCTGTTGGCACGACTAGCTGGTCAGATCCAGTGGTAGTCAACCAGCTGTGAGTGGATTTCATTCTTTTTTTTTCCTAATATTTTTATTTTATTTATTTATTTTTTGGTGGTACTGAGGATCAAACCCAGCGCCTTGCATGTGCTAGGTGAAAGCTGCTGCTGAGCCCCAGCAACAGCCCCTGTGAGTGGATTTCTAAGGAAAGAATATCTGGAATAGCTATTTTGATGGCAAAGAGGACTGATGCCGAGTGCCCTAGCCAGCAAGGGCAACTACTGAGGGAGGACCCCAGGCAGCTCTGGGGCACAGGGTTGCAGGATTTTCTAAAAGGATGATCAGGAAGCAGGAGAGGGAAGCAAGTCAAATAGCAAAAAAGCAAAGTTGCTATTTACATTACAATAACTTGAGCCACCTCTTGGGCCAGCCACACCTGCCCCCACCCCCACCCCGTGTCTAATCACCTCTTCTGCAAATATCAGTTTGGATTAGACTTTTTTTTATTAATAGGGAGTTGGAGTGCTTCTCTTAGTCCCTTCTGAAGCTTCCAATAGGAAGGAAGTCATGAAGGTGGGTCTCCTGGCCCCGATCCCAGCTTAAACTGTATTTACCACCTCTACTATCTTCAACATCTCCCATCTTGAATTTCCACAAAAGTTTCTGTTTGAAGAAAGAATTCCACTGGGTTAAGTGACTCTAAATTCCCTTTCCTGCTATAAATTCTAAGGTTCTATGGTCGTATTAGCAAGCTTAGGAAGACAAAAACGATGTGGTCTTGGGTACATACAAGTGTCTCTATTTCCATGACTACTGGCCCAAGCAGAAGACAAGGACTTCCAGGTGACCAAGACAGGAAGTGGGTAGACTGCTACTAGGGAGCTTCTGGTTGATCACCAGGAAAGAATGGAAATTCTGTTGACCAATGTGGGGCTGGAAAGCCTTAAAGCCTCTCTGGGCGGGTTCCATGTAAGCACACACAGCATCCTCTCACCAGTATCTGCCTGAGCTTAGTACTTCCTCTTCACCCTTGGCCACACTCCTCTGGCTGACACTTAAGGGCTGACACAATGGGTCTTGTATCAAATCTTGCACTGCTCCCTAAGCACAGCACCTCTTCTTCACCTTTATCTCCCTGCGGCCCACAACAGACTGACGTGCACTGCCTGCAGTATGCCACACTACACTTGCTGTATGCTCCCCCTCAGGACCTGCTCTTTCGGCATTGCTTCTGGCATTTCCAAATCAGACCCTTGCTCTAAGGCCCAGCTCAATACCTACCTCCCCCAGAAAGTCTTCCCCATCTCAGTTCACACTCGTTGCCCACCCCCAACCTCTTGTACTTATTCTATATACTTTTATTTGTGCTCCACTGTTGGTTAATTATTTCATAGGAATAAGCTCTCTTCTCACCTCAATTCTGACAACTGAGGCCCTATTACGGCTCCATTATACATGCCTAATGTGCTGGTCACCAATGCTCAGCTCTATTCCAAGATTCCTTCTTTGTATCTGGGCAATGAGATCTTAGTGCCAGGCTCCATCCCAGCATCACCTTCCTCATTATCCAATCTAAGATTACTTTATCTAATAACTACCTCTCCCCTAGCCTTTAAAAACTTCCCCTGCCTCCTAGAAGACTTCCTGGGCACCTCTACCCCTATGAGCTGGCACTTATTTCTCCCTTCCCAGCTCCTGTAACACACTTTGACTCATTCCAATATTTACTAAATTCTTACTTGTTCATAGCTAATTAAATCTGTACCTGTCCTACTCACATGGTTTTTCAAACACAGACTCATTGCTCACCTTTCAACTCCCCACTCTGCCTACTACCTTGCTTTGTTCTGTCTGTGCATCTGAATTGACTTTAGTTCACCAGGAAAGGCTCAATGAAAGTAAGGAATGTGCTGATTTACTCAAAAGATGGAACAAGTTACATGCCAAAGGGAAAAAAGTATCCCACTGCATGAGGGCTTCACATAACATTATGAGAATGTGCTCAGGACACTAAGGCAGCACTCCTTGTGAGCTAGACAATGACAACATTGTCCAAATTTTCCAGCAACAAGACCCCAGTGAGCCAACAGCTACAAGGGGAGGAAGATGTTTCTGAGCCTTCTATTGAATAAATTATAATTTCCAGGTTAGGGCTACAGATTTTCTATATTTTAAAAATTTGAGGGCACTACTGGGGGTGAATTCTTGGAGTGCAGTTGTATAAAAGGATTTTATGTTTCTCATTGTGATATGAAGAAGATTTGACCTTGGGCAACTTGCTCAAAGTCTCAGTTTAACATACTGATCAGTTTTAACTGATTTTACCCAGACTATGAGCCCAGGCTGTTGATGGGTGAGGGGTGGTGTGCAGAGAGAGACAGAGAAAGGAAACTAAAAAGCAAAACACAACCACCAGCAATGCCTGGAAACTTGCTGTGTGACTAATCGTCCCTGTTGAGACTTGCTTCCCTGAAAGTTTTGGCAGGGACCACAAATGATAGCCTTAAAATGCCACACCATCTGAATATTTTAACAACCCTCCTGGAAGGGATTCTCAGAAGTGGCATGGAAGTGAAACAGCAACCTGAGCTTGGCAGAGGGTTCAGCCTCTCTTTATTTCAAGCTGTTGTGAAAGAAGGACCTCTTTCTTGGGGAAGGAAAGGGTCTGGGAGGCAGGACAGATTTGGAAAGGTGAAATCAGACGTAAGCCCCAGTATTTCTGCCTGGGAAGTGAATCTCTTGTGTGAATAAATCTGGTGGTTAGAAAATAAATGCTGTCTTCAGCTGCTGGAGAGCAAAACAGAATCCCAAACCAGATTTTCTGCAGCTGGCCACAGACCCCTTAGGGAAGAACCAGGATTGCCACACAAAAGCAAGCCTGGCTCTGTCTATAAGCATGTTTTCCTTAGGCATTTAAATCCACATGCTCTCAAGGGGCATACCACTCAGCTTGCAGGGACTGGTAAGTAACAGAAAAGGAAGAAGAGATGGGAGTGTGGATAAGGGGTGGCCAGGGGAGGAGACCAGAAGGTGGCTGGAAGCATATGTCCTGGGGAGAAGAAATAGATGAGGGGCGCAAAGAAGGGTGAGGAGCACTGGGGGAAAGCTCTGAGGAAGTAGCTGGATCACACGGTACATACACAGCCTGCAATTTAGAATTAACTTGGGATAGTAAATTAGACTTAATGCAGGGTAGCAAATCATTAGGTCTTTGGCAAACATTAGCTCCCTGCCATCATCTCTTCCCTTCATGAACACTATTTTATTCAAAAATTTATTCCCAAGCTTGCTTTCCTAGTAACCTTGGGACCCATTCTTGTAATTCTTGTATTCCTGAGAGGCTGTTTTTTCTACCACAGTATCAGACTGTTAGTTTCCAAAATGATAACTGCTCACTGCATGCCAACAAAACACTGGTCCTATCCCAGGCACTGAGGACACAGGGATGGCTACCTGGACCAGGGAATGTGACTTGACAGCACTCATGCCAGGCAGCTCCTCAGTGCAGGTTATCTCAGGTGGGTGAGGAGAGAATGCTGGGTGGACACCTTAAGTAAACTCGGCCTTCTCCTGAGCTCCCAGTTGCAGCCCCAATCCCTGGGGAACGAGAGCATAAGGGTGGTAGTATTTCTAACCTCGGGCTGGACCATCAAAGGGGCTGGCCCTTGCTCCTCAAAGTATTTACTGAGTCCCAGCAGCAGTGGAGTCAATCACATAGGAACTAGTAAAAAAAATGCAGGCTTCCAGGCCCCACCCCAGACCTAGTCAATGAGGGTCTCCATTTTAACAAGATCTCCAGGGGATTCATGGACACTTCTTTTTCTTCTTCTTCTTTTTTCCCCTGAGAAGTACTGTTCTAGCAGATGCTGAAGTTATTGGCTCTTCAAAGCCTTGATATAAAAACTGTATCTTGACAGATGAAGGCAGTGTGGCCCAGAGGAGTGAGTCCCACAAAGAGCTGGGAGATTGGTCCCCAACAATACTAGCAGTAGTCAGGAGGATCTTACTCCAGGCCAGCTGGGGGAAATGGACAAGTCCCCAACCTCCGTGGCTATAGTTTTCCACGTGCATGGTGCTGGGAGTGGATGACAATAAGCTGCATGGTTTTTCTAGATCTAAAATTCCAGGTCTATGAGTATACTTCAGAAAACTCTAATTTTCTGCCCTCTTTACAATGAAGTAGTGGTTTTAATAACCAGGCACAGTGTTTGATACAGCATGGCATATGGCAGGGCTTAAGAAATAGTTTATTGAATGTTACGGGTTAGATATTGGTGTCCCCTTGAAAGCTCATGTGTGAGAATGCATGACAGTTTAGAGGTGAATGATAGGATGATAAGAACATTTAACTAATTAGCAAACTAATCCCCTCATAGAAATTAAGTGAGTTGTGGGCTGGTAGGGTGTGGTTGGAGGAGGTGGATCTTTGGGGTCAGACATGCCTTTGGGGTTTGTATCTGGTGAGGAGAGCTGCTCTCTGCTTCCTGGTGTCCTGTCCTAACTAGTTTCCCCTTACATCTGCCTCGCCTAGGAACCTATCTGTGGAATGAGACCACAGAAACCGTGAGCCACAAAATAAATTTTCCTCCTCTAATTGTTAGGTGTTTTGGGCACAGCCATGAAAAAGTTGACTAAATCATCAAATGAAGTGACATAGCTATAGTCCCCTCTATTCAAACTTCACCCAAAAAATGAAAATGTGCCACAGTTGCCAGGATAACCACCATACCAGAGTATCCATCAGCGTTAAATGACACTTCTGAGGGCAAAGGAAACAAAATATCTAAATCAAAAACTCTAGCTGGGCTGGTGGCACATGCCTATAATCCCAGAGCTTGGGAGGCTGAGGCAGGAGGATCATGAGTTCAAAGCCAGCCTCAGCAAAGGATAGGCACTAAGTCAGTGAGACCCTGTCTCTAAATAAAAATACAAAAATAGGGCTGGGGATGTGGCTCAGTGGTTGAGTGCCATCGAGTCCAATCTCTGGTATACAGCCCCCCCCACACACACACACACAAACCCTCTGGGGTGGGGCCTGGCATAGGTTTTAAAAACTCTATCTAGACAATTCTAACATGCACTAAGAATTACTGCCTGGAGTAAAAACTGACCATCAGCCAACCTGGTACTTGATAAATGCCAACACTGATAGTTACAAATTCCTATTTCCAAGAGAGCTCAGCAGGGAGCAATGGTGGGGACAGTGGTAATGCATGAAGAGCATGCTCCATCCAGAGAGCTCTGGCAAACTAAGACCAGGTGGCAACAGGGGTCTGACGTTGCCAGATCTTCTAGTTTTTCAAAAAAGTTGAATATCTTGATTTATTGTGAAATTTCTTGATCAGAAGATGAAAGAAAGAAAGAAAGAAAGAAAGAAAGAAAGAAAGAAAGAAAGAAAGAAAATTAAATCCTGTACAAGCCGAACAAAGTACATGTATGTTCAACGTGATCCAAATGCACTGACAGTTTGACCCCTCTGGCTAAAAGTGCTGTATGCCCATTGCTGAGCAGTACTTTGTGCAGAGCTTGGGGGAAGACCCCTTCTTAGGCAGATCAAATAAAACACAATACTTCGCAAGTATAGCAGTGACTGTGCTGTGATGCAGGAAGCAAAAATTGAAAGAAAAATTTACCCATGCTTGTCTGACTTAACTGTTAACTGAGGCCAAGGTGAAAGGCTAACTAAACTGGGTGCTGTACACACAGGGTTTGATTTCTTATACTAAGAAAGTTCTGAGGAGAGTTCTTGAAATAACATATACTAATCTCCTCATACAGAGAAAAGTAGGCATTCAAAAAGGAAAAGTTTCCTTAACCTAATTTTAATTTTAAAAATCCTTATTAAAATTTTCATAGAGGTCTGCCACAGCATTGTTGGTGGAAAGATGAGCTGAAATTTTCCTTCTGGAAAACAATCTAGCACTGATATCAAGACCTTTCAACATTTTTGTGTCTCCCAATCAACTTATTCCACTTCTGGAAATCAAGCATGAGACAATCACGTTTACACGCACACAATCACCACAAAGATTTTCACTGAAACACTATTTAAAACACTAAAATATGGGACACAAACTAAATGGCCAGCAATAAAATAATGGTTAGGTAAACTTAATGACTGATTATTCAGGTGACAGAAATATGCTGCCTTCAACGAATGATGTTTTCAAAGATGTTCTTCATTTGAAAACTGGCAAAATATTTTAGTTTTGGGGTTGCACAAGGGAATAAAAGCTAAGAATTATCACAAAATATCAAAACAATGAAAAGCTTGAAGGAGTGATATGGTAAAAGGCTTTATGATTTCAATGTTTGTCATTCAATTTTTAAAAATCATAACAAAATATAATATAAAAATTGCCATCTTAAAAATTTTTAAGTGTATAGCTCAGTGGGGTTAAGTGCATTTATACTGTTGTGCATCTAATCTCTAGAATTCTTTTCATCTGGTAAAACTAAAACTCTACCTCCATTAACTAGAAGCTCCTCATTCTCTCCGCCCCCAGTATCTAGGAACTAGCAACCTACTTTTTGTTTCTTTTACCTCTGGTGGCCCTTAAAGCCAGAACAACTTTTCTCTGTGTATCCCCACCTCTCCTAAGACAAAAGTTGGCCTGGAGCCTTTGCTTAACAATATTTTCTTGGACCAAAATGATCTGTGGGCCTCATGTCACTCATTACTTGATTTGCCATATAAGGTGGGGGACTTAACGAAAGTAAAAAATAAGCACATTTTTTAAAAAAATAAAGAAGAGAGGCTGCTCTTTCAACAGACTGCAGTATGGAATGTGGTGAGGAAGTGTGTGGGTCTCCTCTGGACCCAGTCGCTGGGCACTTACCGTCCTACCAGTATCAGGTACACCAACATACATTTGAACACAGTGTTACAGACAACCCTTCATGTATATTAAATGCAGAATTCTTTTTATTCCTTCATCTTTCACATACAAAAAGTTCTAAGTTCTAAAATAAATGAACAACGGCAAGGATGAAAAAAAAAAAAAGTAGCCCCCTTCTTTGCCTTGCACTGTCAAGCTATCCTAGTGCCCACCTGAAAACGGCAACTTCCCTCTCCCGTTCCTATCCTTGCCCTAGGATATCTCTCTGAGCCTCAGTGCTGCTCAAGTCTGACATCAATCCCACAGCTGTGAGCTGCCAGGGTACTTAAGAGTTTGTAGCACATGATTGAGAGAATCACTGTCTTTCACTGTTTATTTCTAACACAGGGCACATAATGGGTATTAGCTACTTGGTGGGCAGTAAAAATCCATATTATGGGCTAGGGCTGTAGCTCAGGGGCTGAGGCTGTAACTCAGTGGTAGAGCGCTTGCCTCACATGTGTGAGGCGTTGGGCTCGATCCTCAGCACCACATAAAAAATAAATAAATAAAGATATTAAAGAAAAAAAAACTACATAGACTTTTTTTTAAATCCATATCACATGCCCTCCTAGTAACTCAGCAATTTTAGAAAAATCATCAGAAAAATATTTTTCTTCTTTCTTTACTACAACCTAAAGTTCTACAAGGATACATACTCCAGTAAGTTTAGAAAACTCATGCCAATGACTTTTAAAACTCTCCACAAGTAGATAATGGCAACTTTCGAATGTGCTGCTAACCCCAAAAACTCTTTGCTAATGTGGGGTTTTAACATACCTCTTGGCCAGCCAGAGTTTGGCTTTGGTACAAACAGTGATGTCAGTCAGTTCCTGAAGAAAATCTGAACTCGTTCGGTGTTTGGAGTCTGTGTAGGCTTTCAACAAATGAAAAACCTAAGCCAAGAGAGAGAAAAAGCAACATCCTGCTGTGAAAATGTATCTTTCCTAAATGCTCAGTTCCTCCCTTTAGGTTTCCTCCAAATACTCCCCTTGGAGAAAACAGACACCTGCAGAATGTGGTGCTGCTCTCTGCAGAAAAGCATGTGGATTTTGGAGGAGGGTCAAACCTGCGGCCTTGACCCATAGTTGTGCTCTGTGTCTCTCACACAATTCCAAAAATTGGGGACTATTCTGTGACCACACAAAAATTTATTATTAGAAACAATCTATCATTTATATCAGCAAAGAAACACAAATATGTCAGTAGTTTTACATGAAAATAAAATGTGCATTTTCAAGTGAGTCTTCCTATAGGAAAAATAATTTTGAGTGTCCAAGCTGGTTAACACTGTGGGTTCATCAGAATAGTTTTGAGTAAAAGAGCAGGCACACCAATGCTTGCCTTGCAAATATTGAATAATGATATGTGGATTAAAATTATATATATATATATGTAAATTAAAATCATATATATAATTTTATATATGTTTAGCAGATCTATCCTTAGGGGTCAGAAGTGGGGACAACAATGCAGATGTGTAACCCCCAGCCTTACATGACATAATACACTAGAGTTAAACAGAGCAAAGCAGGTCCTGTTGTGCCTATATTTAGAATGATGGCCATAGTTCCAACAGATAAGTGACTAAGGCCAAGTGCAAGTGTGTGTGCTCAATTCACACTCAGCAATGACATCCATGAAGCCTCTGAGAGGAGTACAAATCTGCAGGGAATGAAAGAGAATAAGGGGTGGGCAAGAGTCTTTGACCTTAGCCAGTGCCAAGGAGAAAGATACATGTCAGAGAAATCCTTGGTCTCAGCTCCCTTATCTAAATCCAGGGGAAGAGGTGGGTGGGTGTAGGAAAGCAAGAAGAGATAAATGCACCAAGAACTTTGAAGCCTATTTTAATGGTATTTTCTTTCCCTATTCAGATCCTTTGCTGGAGCTGCAGATAATTTTTTCTAAGTAAACAGAATCAACTTTTTCTTCTTTCCCATCTGCCAACAAGGGGTTGGGCTCACGGTAGTAAAATAATTGAGAGTTCAATATGGAAAGGAGTAACAAGAAATGTGAGAGGCCAAGATAAAATAGATCAGGTCAGGAACAGCGGTACACCCCTATAACCCCAGGAACTAGGAAGGCTGAAATAGGAGGATCATAAGTTCAAGGCCAGACAGGGAAATTTAAGGAGACCCTATCTCAAAATAAAATAAAAGGGTCTAGGGATATAGCTCAAAGGTAGAATGCTCCTGGGTTCAATTCCCAGTCCCCCCCCCCGCCAAAAAAAAACCACAACAAACAAATAAACCCCCCCCAGAGCTGTCAGAACCTTGCTGGGTGACCTGCCAGGTATTCTGGGGTCAGACATCTGCAATCACTACCAAGAAATACATGCTGAGCACATTCTGTTTGGAGAATCAAAGTAAGTTTTGATTACTCTGCTATATGTTACTACTATTTTTTTTTTCGGAAACAGAATTAACTGTATAGAAGAATGCACACAGTCCCAGTTTGGAGACTGGAAATGCTTTCTCTAATAAAGGATCTGTTATTTCAGAAGCAACAGATCAGATGTCGCTCCCTCACCACACCCCCGCAGGGACCCAAACCACCCGGCCTGGAGTCTGCAGAAGTGGGTCTGGCTGGGGCTTTTGTTCTTATGTGGTAACTGCCAGAAGGAAAAATACCTCCCTCAGCCTCAATCCCCACTGTCCTGAAAGAGATGGCACAGTCACTGGGCCTTGCTTTCTTTTCTCCACAGCTGCACAAAACCAACCACCAGGGCTTTTCATGGTGTCACAGGATTGTAATTAATCAGCAGACACCAGCAAAATACATGACTTTAGAATTTACTTGTAAAGAAAGCTGTGAGATTTTCAAATGCTTCTCATTTAGAAGCAATCACTTCAAAAATAACTCCTGATGGATGTTTAAACTTAGTCCTATATTTGCTCACCTTGCTTGGCAAAAACAAGACTGTTTTTGAAACGCTTGGTAGCTCTGGGTTAGGAAAATCAGCCTACAGGCCCATCAGTTCTGTTACTCTGGGCACAAACCAGACAACAATTGTGATCCTGGTTATTCATCAGGAAGGGAGAGTGATCTGTTTCCATGGGTCAAATGGAGAGAGAGATACACTTAGAAGAACTTGCAGAAAGAAGCAAGCAGAGTGACAGAGTAATATAAATGAAGCACAGAATAGGAGCAGTCACAGAGGAAATGGAGTAGAAAAGACAAGGAGGAGAAAAACAGAGGAAGGGGAGAGGAAAGAAAAGTTTTAAAAGCAAATGTATTAGTAAGTTAGTGACTTTTAGATAATATTTTTTCTTTAAGAAAATTAATGAAAATATTTGAACACACAACCACCTTCACATGACATTTAGTGTTGGGTTCAAGGAAAAAGAGGCCATCTTTTGGTGTGAGGTCCAGGCATACGGCCAGGCCTCTGGAACTGGGATCTACAGTGAGATCCAGGCATACCAGGCAGCTCCAACCTGAAAGGTCATTTGTCCACCAGCTCTTAAGGCTGCCAGAGGCAAGGCTACTCCTTCTCCTTTTCCCTCTTGCCTACAGTTCTGATCCAGAAGAACTTCTGGGCTAAGAGCATGGTTGAGCCCAGGCCTGGGATAATTTGCAAACAGCCTGTATCCCACACTGTCCTGAACCAAGCACAGAAAATCCAAAGCTGCTAGACCCAAGGTGGAGGGTGATGAACTGAACACACATGAGAACTCTGAGAAGTTTGGTGGGGTTTCTTGTTGTTGTTTGGTGACACTGGGGACTGAACTTAAGGGGTGCTCTACCACTGAACTATATCCTCAGACCTTCTGATTTTTACTTTGAAACAGCGTCTCACTAAGTTGCCCAGGCTGGCCTCCAACTTTTGCTCCTCCTGTCTCAGCCTTCTAAATTGCTGGTTTGCACAGCTGTGTGACCATCACTTTCTCTTTTATTTTATATCTTTTTATTTATTTATTTATTTTTGGTACCAGGGATTAAACCCAGAAGTGCTTATGCACTAAGCTACATTCCCAGCCCTTTTTATTTTTTATTTTGAGACACAGTCTTGCTAAATTGCTTAGGGCCTCACCAAACTTGCTAAGGCTGGCTTTAAACTTCTGATCCTCCTACCTCAGCCTCCTGAACCCCTGGGATTACAGGTGCATGCCACTGTGACAAAAAAGATTTTAAATGGTATCAAAATATTGGCATTGCCAACAGAAAGAGTGAATCTTAACATAAACTATGGACTTTGGTTAATAATGATTATCAATATTGGTTCATTAGCTGTAACGGATGTACCACTCTAATGAAGATATTAATAATACGAGAAAACTGGGGTGTCCAGGGAGGAGAGGAATATATGGGAACTTCCAATACTATCAATTTGATTTTTTGATAAATCTAAAATTATTCTTGAAAATAGTCTAGTCATTAAAAAACATACATGTTTATACAGCTTGGGAGACAGCAAGCATCCTGTGTGACAAGAGCACAGCCAGGGTGTGCAGAGGGTGGTGGGGTCAGACTGAGAAAGTACTTAAAGGTAACCTGCTGGGATGAGCATTGCCCTGTGGACAGCAGAGGCCTCTTCGGAGAGCACTTCAGTGGGGGAGCTGTGACCTGGAGAGGAAAAGTCACTGGGAGCGGGGGTAAGGTGTGGAGGGCCAGGACCACAGCAAGAGTCTAGACAAGAGATGGGCGCATTGAAAACAGGGCTCAAGGCCAACAGTCTGTGGGCTGAGGCTTTACTTGGCCCATACAGTACTTTTAAACCAACATTTATGAATTGGGAGATCACATCAAAATCATCCTGATTCCCCAGTTCTTTTGGAAAGTCAAAAGATCTAGCTGTAGCTGGCCCACCTTCTTGCTGGCTGACAGTCACCTGGCTGTGGCTGAGCAAAGTGTGGACAGAGAGGGCCATGAGTTTATCCTCACTGCCCGTCTTGGCTCACTTAGCTACCTGGCCTGAGCAGGGCTCTCATTTTGCAACTTTCCCATCTCACCCACCCTATCTCAACTCCAGCAGCAGTGGATTCAGAGGAAAGGATCCATTCTTCTGGGGGCTGCAAAGTAGGGCTTGACAACTGCTGTGGACATGGAGCTGAGGGGCAGCTGGTGAACCAGGGTCATCTTTCAGGACCAGGTTCATAAGAGAATACACAACAGGTCTGAGAATGAGGGAGGGGACTTAAAGAGTCTGGCTGGGAACATCAAGGTTATGGCTGCTCTAATTAGGGCAAAACCAGGAATTCTTCTGTGAGGAAAGAAAGCTCAATTAATAATCACATCAGAACAAACAGAGAACAGATAGTTATTACCCCCCTAGCTACAGCATGCCCCTCGGAGAAGGGTGAGGGGTAGACTTAGAGTTGTCAGCAAAAGAAAACAAAGAAAAGCTTTGTTGCTTTATGCCCAGTCACAAAGAGACCAAAAGTACAGAAGACCAACAGCACTGCCCATGACTATCACAGGCATGGGACGGTCAGCCCTGCCTTGGAGAGGGGTGGTCACTGAAGAAGCAGGAAATGCAGAAGAGGGCCAGAGAATGTGCTGGATTTCTTGCCCCTAAGACACAAGGCTCAATGAAACTCCATGTGGAGAACCTAGAAGTGGTTACCCTCTGTCCCCAACCCCACCCCAACTCTAAACAGAGAGGGCCCAGGCATCTGTGCAAAGCTCAGGGTCCACTTAGGGAGTACAAGATCTTAAAAGCAACTCCAGAGAGCAAAATATAAGGTTCTCTGAATAAATGCCACAGGCTTAAAAGGAGTCATGAGGCAGTTCCCTGAAAAAACTCACACTGCACCAGTAAAATATGTCTGGTTTATGCTGCTGGACTAAAATAGTGACTTGTGTTAGACAAGATCAAGATGATATATGGCTGTTTGGGAATGTAACGCTGAGATGGGTTTTCCTCTTCACCAAGCATGGCTTCCAGGCAATTTTCCCCCTTATAAAATCAACAGCAGCTGAGCTCCAGAAACCAGCAGGATCCAGCAATAACAGGACAGTGAGATAGGCCATGAAAAAGGCTAATGCCAGTAAGAAAAGAGATTCTCATTTCAAAGGCTAGATCTCTATGGAGTGAATGAACTGGAACCACTAGCAATCCCAGACTCTTCGAGATCAACCAGTCTCTCCACTTTTGGAACTGTATTTTCTTAAAAGCAAATTCAATCTTTTCCTTTTGCAGCATGCAGACTGTGAGTGCGTACTTCTGACCCTATCACATTCAGCCAAGTATAAAAGTCCTGTCTCTACCTTTCTGCCTCTTCTCTCTGCTTTGCTCTAACCCCCCAGCTAAGTCAGTGCTTCATTTTTCCAAACTCAGTGTTTACACAGGGTTTTATTTCGGCTGGTAAAACATCTGTATTTTTTCAGGGACTTAAATAAATGATCTATGCCGGGATTGTACAGTATAGGGTGATGTCAGGCCCCCTTTTTTTCTCGACTCACTGGGCAGAACAGGCAAACATTGTTTCAGCCTGTAGTTGGGAATGTGAATATTTATCCTGTCGACTTAATTCATACAAACAGAACTAAAGGCAGGCAGGCAGGCAGAAGTATTTTATGGCTGTAAGTCAGATTGCAAGCTGGGAGTGGGGGGAGGCTGAAGGAGGGATCTAAACTTTCTAATTCACAGAAACATGCCTAATCACATAACTGCTGGGAAACGGATACAGCAAAAGACATTTAAAAGGCAGATCTGTGCTTGCATGTGTGTGTGTGGAGGAGATGGGAAAGCAAGAGAGAAAAAAGTTGTCTAACCTATATATCATTTCTAATCATAACAAGGTGGGTTAGGATTTGCTTTCTGCTTCAGGCATATCAATCAAATCCCAGCCCAACTGTGTTTTCTCAGGAGCACCCATCTTGCTACAGACTTCCAAATTCAGGGCAATGCTTACAAGGCATATGTACCTGCCTATGTCACAAGAACAGAGAGCTCAATGTCCTATTTTTCATTGACAGACCAACTATTACCAGTCTTGAGGGTCAGTGTGGGCTACAGACAGAACCTTAAGAAACTGGAGCCCCTTGGTCCAGTTATTCCCTAGAAGAATGACTTAGTGGACATGTGCCACCCACACTCACCCACCAACTGAACCCTTCGCCAGAGGGCAGGCCGGGAAGCATTTCAAGTGGTTGCTCCCTGTCTACCAGATGAGACCACATCCTTAGGAAGGTCTTGGTAAGTTCCAAAAAGATGACTTCACTATATTATGTTGATGCTACCAGGAAGAGGACACTAATTACAAAGTGTAATTACTTCCTACCTAACTCTGGCTGGGGGAAGAGAATTGTAGGAAATAGGCCATAAATATCTTTAAGGACTAAAATGTACAAAAATACCATCTCTGTGAGAACTGAGCAAATCACTTTGTGTCTCAAATCTACCACTCCTTTCCAGAACATTCCCACAGTCCTGTTCAGAATCCAAAAGACCTTGTACCTAGATGATGAGAACAACCTAATCTGGCAGGTCTCCCCCTCTCCCACACAGATTTTACACACAGCTGTCAGAAGTTCTAAAGCCAAGCTCAGAGGTATCACTCCCAAGTTCAAAATCTGTCAATGACTTTCAATCTTCTCAAGAACTTACTGGGAATTGAAGATTCAACTAACCTTTCTGGTTTCACTTCCTGTACATTCTCTATTGCATAAAACCTGTTCTATGGCCACAGGAGATGATTCCCCATTCCTGACAACCTATCAGCTTTATAGAGTGAGTATATATTTATCTTGGATCACCTCTGGCCTGATGTTTCAATTTTTAAACACAATCAGGAGTCTTGTCACCCAGCAGTAGTGTCAAAGGCCCCTACACTGACATAAAATTGGTTCTAACCAAAGAATTTCTAATTTCACTTATGAGAAAATATGTATAAAAAATTAAGTTATATTTATTTGCAAAATAAGGCTCTGTTTAGATTCCTTAGGAGAACCCTTTTCTATACTGGCTAATTTAACTTTTCTGTCTATCTGGATCTTCAACTATTGAGATTCCTTAAAGATAGTACTGAGATCTGTAAGGAACTCTTTGATGTAGCAAACTTATTAATTAATGAAAAATAAGAATTTGTTCAGTCAAAACAAACACAGAGCTGGGTGCCATGGCTCACATCTGTAATCCCAGTAGCTTGGGAAGCTGAGGTAGGCAGATTTCAAGTTCAAAGCCAGCCTCAGCAATAGCGAGGCGCTAAGCAGCTCAGTGAGACCCTGTCCCCAAATAACATACAAAAAAGGGCTGGGGATATGGTTCAGTGGTCAAGTTCCCTGGGTTCAATCCTTAGTACCCGCTCCCTCCAAAAAACAAACAACACAGCAATGCAGGAGGGGGTAAGTGGATAGAAGAATAAATGAAAGGAAATTAGTCAATAATTGATCACTGTTGAAACTGAGTGATGTATACACTGGGATTAATTATATTACTTGTATACACTTAAAGTTTTCTACAATATGAAGTTTAAAATATTCAGAGAGGGAAGAAAAGAAAAAACAGTAAAATGTATGTAAAATACAAAGATGAAATTAATAAAGAGCTATGATCTTGTGAAGGAAATAAGAAATGTGCATAAATAACTGAAGTTTAAGTGGAAAAAATATAAGTGCTATAAGATAGAAAACACAAGGTCCAGAGATAAACTTGCTGGAAATTCTGCATATAGAAATAGAATACATGATAAAAATGACATTCAGCCTGTAGAGAAAAGACTGATTCATTCAAGAAAAAAATACTAAAACAACCAACCAGTCCTTTGAGAAATAATATAATTGGAAAACTACCTAAAGCCTTGAACTGAGGTAAATTCCAGATAGATAGAAAAAAAGAGTCCAATGTAAAAAAAGAAAGTATAAAAATGCTAGAGAAAAAATGTTTTATAATATTCAGGTAAAAAGGGTTTTTATGAAGAAGCTGGGTGTGGTGGCACACCTCTGTAATTCCAGCTACTGGGGAGGCTGAGGCAGGAGGATCACAAGTTCAAGGGTATTGTCAGCAATTTAGAAGACCTTATCTTAAAATACAAAATAAAAAGGGCTGGGGAGTGGCTCAGAGGTAGAGCGGCACTAGGTTCAATCCATAGCACTCCACACAGACACACAAAAGAAGAAGCCATGATGGATACAAAGGATGTATGGATGTGTAAAAAGCACTAAGAACTTCTGCATACCAAAATCTACTGTGAATATTCAAGAGTGAAGATAAAAACTGGGGGAAATATTTGCCAATTCCTTATCAATAACAAAATTAAAGTTAAATATGGCAAGGATTCCAAGAGTTTTTCAGTTCATAGCCCGTTCAGTACCTCAATAATATTTTCATGGTGCTCTCTTGGCCAAAGGAAATACCTAATAGTTTCATTAAGTAGGTATATCCAAACAACCCAATAAGTATTTATGCCCTTACAAAGTAATGGTTGTTTTAAAAAGTGACACATAAAAGTTAAAAGAACGTATGTGTATCACTTCATTCTTAAATAACCACAATACTTAACTCATGGGACCTGTGTGCCTATTGGATATTTCATAACTGCCCAAGCCTTAGAATCATTAGATTGTACCACTTTAATTTCTGTTCCATGTTGATTTCTCATGGCTCTTGCTTTTTATTACAGTAACTATCAAATACTCAGTTTTACTACTATCAAAAGGAATGTAGTATAATTTAGAGTTGTTAACTCTAAATTACTTCAAGTCAGTAGTTCACATATCATCTGACAGATGGCAAGTGTCACTGTGCTTCTCCCCAAAATTTAAAATTTGGCATACACTTTGGGAACTGCAAATATTTAGCAAATAAAATAAACAAACAATTCACAGATGAAATATAAATAGCCAATAAACATGAGAAAATGTTTCATTATTGTTTAAAGAAGTACAACAATGTTTTTTTTTTCAACTCATAAATTTGGCACAGAATCTTTTTTTATTGAATGGGTAAGATCCAATTAATATCTGGATAAGAAAATAAATACTCATTCATCATTGGTGGGAATATAAATAGGCACTACCTCTTTGGAGGGTAACCAGCAGAGCCATGTTGTTGCATACACAATGTGTCCCCCATGGTACTGGGGCAAAGCAGCAATCTAGAGGTCTAGCAGTTGCCATCAGAATGGAAAACACATACTTTCTTCAATCTTGCAAAATCTACTTCTAGGAGTTTATTTGCAGACATCCTTCCATGGGCGGACTAAGATACAGATGCTCAAGGATAACCTTCAGCAACACTGGTTGCACCAGGAAAGTTTAGAAATGACCAATACAAAACCAGATGAAAACAATCATGGGGTATTCCTACAAGTGGAGCCAAACTATATGGCCATTCAAAAGAAGTGTTGGAGATATACATGGACAGAACTGGAAATATCCCAAAATCATACTTTTCTTTTTTTGGGTTGTGGAGGAGGAAATGTGCTGGGGATTGAACTCAGGGTTGCTTTACTACTAAGCTGCATCTCCAGCCCTTTTTAATTCTTTTATTTTGAGATAGGATCTTGCTAAGTTTCTGGGCATCTTGCTAAGTTGCTGAAATTGGCCTCAAACACGCAATCCTCCTGCATTTACCCTCCTCAATTGCTGGGATTACAGGCATGTTCCACCGTATCAACTCCAAATCACACTTTTAAGTGAAAAGACAGGCTGTAAGGCACTGTGATCTCATTTTTATTAATAGTGGGGGTGGGATTCTTATATTCAATGTTTCATATTTTTGTAATTTAGAAAGCTTTTACAGTAAGAAAATACATTACTTTAAAATCTTTTCCTTTGAAAGAATTATACTCATTTTATTTGTAAAAACAGTAATCTGTGTACATTTCCTTCAGCTTATTCCAACAGTGGTACCTTATATTAGTTTATATCAAAATTAGAAAATGAACAGAAACATTACTGTCAACTAGGCTATGTATCTTATTCAGTTTTCACCATTTTTTTTAACACGCATTGTGGCAGGGGATAATTTTATCCAGTGTATGGATTTGTGTAAGTTCTATCAAAATCAAGATACAGTGTGGTCCTATCATCACAAAGGAAGAGTATATTACTTTTGGAACCAGAAACATTCATATATTTCTTAACTCCATTGTTAGAATGAAAATCCACATACTAATTATTGGGACAGGTGTCTATGTGGTATTTTCACCAAAAGATGGAATTTTCAAAGCATCAGTACAACGAAGATCTCATGATATCGCCAAGGTATCTCCCTGGTGTCCTCCTCTGACATCTCAGTTGAAGCCCTGTGGCCCTGGAAGGGCAGATCAGAGAAGACCATTGAGAGGAGAGAAGGCTGCCCCTGGTGTGGACATGCAGCAGCATTCTCAAAAGTGGCAGTGAGATTTTCAGCGAACAAGGTCCAAGGACATGTAAATCTATTAAATTTATTTGCACTTTCCAGAATTTAAGGCAGCTCTGAAATTTGCCTTGTAAAGAGTTTTAATTATGGAAATTAGATGAGCATTCAGCATCTGGTCTTCAGGCTGGTAACTCACATTATCCGAGCTGTCCAGAGAAAGGGTTTGGGGCAAAAAAAATTAAAAACCTGGGCCTGGACTGTGGCAGCCTTGGAGTCTGAGGGTTTCCTGTGTACCGTGGTAATGAACAGACTCCTCTTTTTGAAAAATGAGGATGAATTTTTTTTCTTTTACTCTTTCAGTTGCAGCTTATTTCAAGGGTAATCAAAGTAAACAAAAGGAAAAGACTGTGAATCTTTAAAAGTCAAAAAGTGACAACTGTTTATAAAGTGTTTATATTTTCAAATGGAGGAAGGAAAAAAAATTATCCCTCTAAGCCCTGAGAGACAGGACTGGGGTGGCCACTCCACCCCCCTCCCTGCAGTTTGTTTGTTCATTTGCCACTCAACACCTCCAGCAGCCAGGACCAGGAACATCTGCTGTGTCCATTTTGTGTGGAATTTTAAGTCTACTGGATGGCTGGGGTTTGTGGAATAAACCCTTCTGTGTCTCAAGTGAAGGCCTCTTGTAGCCCTTTTATTAATAACTGAACCTCCCACAATCCTGCTGAGCTATGTGACATCCAACATCCCACAGACAAGTTGCCTTAAGGTCTTTCCAAATCCTGAGCCCCGCTTCCTAAGAGGGTATCACTGTTCAGAGAAGGCAACTCTGTAAGATCTAAACGAAGCAAAGAGCCAGTGAAATCAATCCTATGAGCCTCCTTTGATCCCTTAGAGTGATCAAAACCTCTTGATTCAGGAGTGTTCTTAGGTGAGCTGACAATGAACTCTGAGCAGTCATCATGAATGAGCTTCTAACTGAACTTTGTAACTGTTACTAGGCATACTTCTTGATAACAAACCTCACATGGTATTAAAATAATCACCTAAAAGATACCATTTACATCAGCATGCTAAGCAAATTAACCAAAGTGCAATTCTCAGTCTACAGCAAAGACTTCATATCATTTCTCCTCGTCCATCAGGGCTCAGCTCCCCAACTCCCTCTGCAAAGTTCCAGGTCATAGCAATCTTTCCATCTTCTCATCCCACAGTATTTATTATCTGAACCACTCATTTGGCACCTAAGAAATGATGCTTTGATTGCTACTTATCTTTTTAAGTAAACCATGCTGTTTTAGCTCCTTACATAGCCTTGCCAGAATGCAAAAGTTTGTTGATTTGATTTTAAATTTAAGGCAATTACCTTGCGGGCTGAGATAAACAATACTTGCAAGGCAATAGTTAACTCCATAGTGAAAGTAAACAATGAAACTCCTTGCAAATGGGCTGGTGGACAAGGTAAGATGCCCAATGAATGCAAGTCTTAAGACTGGATATGCTTGTGATAGACCATCTGCCTGTTCCTCCTCACCTACTGACAGGCCATGGGATTTGTGTGAATTTATCATCCCCCAAACTCATTTGAGGAAACTCAGAATCTTTCCTCTAAATCTGCTCCATCGAAAACACTGATGCCTCTATGAAACCATTCTCCCTGGAACTATTATTTGTTGGATGCACAGCTGAGTGAAACAATGACGTCACTACCCACCCACCATGCTATGAACCTTTTTGGACTTTCCTTTTTCACTATATTGCTGGAAGGTTCTGAGCACCAGGTTTTTAAAGTTCAAAATTTTTATGGATTTTCCCTCTAACAACGCCCCCCCCCACTCCCCCGGGAATGACAGCAGTGGGACAAGAGGACGTTCTTGGTTTCCACCAGACTCATACTGATAAACTTCAGTCTTTAAGTCAGTAACTGTACCTCTGGGGGATATCTGGCAATGTCTAGAACATTCTTGAGAGTCACAACTGAAAGTGGGAACTACCAGCACATAGTAGAGGCCAAAGATTCTGCTCAACGCTCTACAAGGCACGATACAACATTTCGAAACAAAGAATTATCCAGCCCAAACTGTCACAAGCACTGAGGTGAGGAGCCCAGGACAACTGTCAGGTCACATGCTTTGTAACCAAGAGTAGGCTAGTGACCTTAGAAAATTACTTAACCTTTCTGAGCCTTCATTTTCTCACTTATAAAATGGAGCTAATAAGACCACTCATCTAACAAGGATGCTGTGAAGTGCTTTGTAATTACTCCTTAAGAAATTTGTCTACCATGTTAATGGATGGTATGCTCTACGTGGGCAATTTGCAGCATCTCTCTCTGTGTTAGCATCTCTCCTCACTCCTTCTAGCCATCTCTTGGCATTGCTCTTTTAGAATCTTTCCTATGCCTCTGAGTACCTACTCTTCTTGTTTTTTTTTCTTTCCTTTTTTAGTGGCATGTTCCTTAGCAGCACTTACTTTCTTAGTGGTCTCTGGTGATTTTTACAGAGACTATGCTTTTTGGCTAATCATCTTACCACACTTCCCAACAATGACAGGTGTATGGCAAAGACAAATAATTATTATCCCTTGGGTGCTTTGAGAAGTATAGTCCTTATTACCAAGTTTGCCCTTTTTGCCTTAAAGCTAAATTTTCAGTGTTTGTGGTTTACATCTAAGAGTTGTGCCGTTAGATGTCTCAAAAGAATAATTTGGTGATTCTTGAAGGTATTAGCTTTGTTAGTTATGACCCTCTAGAGGTTTATCCTTGATAGTCTCCCAACTGCACATGTTCTATAAATTCCCATCTTCAGAGGTAGAGTTTTGAGCTCCTTTGTGTTGCTTTGAGAGGCACACTCTTTTAAAATAGGTGAAGTAATGTAAGCACATTCTTGTTTTCCTAAGTATTTCCCAAGTGACCCAAATCAGGTAACACTTTAACAAATGCTTCAGCTTCCACATAGGTCATTTTCTGGGTGAATCTGTCCAGTTTGCCTTTGCTTTATTCAAAGGAAGCCAAGTGTCTTTCCTATGTATATTAGTCTCAAAGAATGGATAGTTGGATATTTATAAAATGAATTTAGGCTTATGATTACACATTATAGTGTTATTTTTAAGGTGTATGAATATGTATGCATGAACCATGTCTCCACAAAAGGAAGAATCCTGGTTATCATGAAAAAGTTGTTCACTCAAGAAACCTCTGAAGTGGTAGGAGGGAGAGAGAGGGATTTCTAACCTGATCCCGAGGGATGCCTTCAACTTCAGTGGTCAGTGAGCTACTTTATCATTGGGAAAAGAAATGTACAGCAGCTAAACATTATGAGGAAATGAGCAAGGTGCCCACCAACAAAGGAGTCTTGGTTCATAAATTTGTGGACTAGGTACGTTTACCCTTCTAGAGAGAAGCATCTCTGAGGTTGAGGGAGGTTGGTTTTCATCAGGAGGATACCTTTTCCTCATAGTCAAGTAAGCTTTTAATGTAATACAATAGACTTGAAGGCCCAGCAGAGCTACTAAACTGACTTCTTGGGTTGGGGATGTAGCTCAGTAGTAGAGTACTTACTTAACATACACAAGATCCTAGGTTCAATTCTCAGTACCAAAAAACCCCACAAGAATAAACACCCTGACTTCTCTGAGCTCAACTCTATTAGCCTAAGCAGAGTTTACATACTCAGCAGTACTCACATTTGGGGCTGGATGATGCTTTGCTGTGGGTGTTGTTCTGTGTATTGTAGGATTGAGAACCATTGCACTAAGCACTCTAGCCTGTATGCACCCACACATCAAAGCCACTTTGGGAAGGTGGCATTTAGTACAGTTTCTGTCCTTATGAAGCACTCATTCACTCTGCAAGTATCTGTTGACATTTGCTTGCATGCCTTCTAAGCAGAATGAAGAACAAGTATTGAGGCCCAGGAGCAAGAAAAGGCCTGGGGATTAGAGAAAGGCCTA
This sequence comes from Urocitellus parryii, assembly GCF_045843805.1. Classification (NCBI taxonomy): domain Eukaryota; kingdom Metazoa; phylum Chordata; class Mammalia; order Rodentia; family Sciuridae; genus Urocitellus; species Urocitellus parryii. Next base: position 6,708,640 of record NW_027553327.1, on the reverse strand, counting down.
TGGGATTAGGGTTGAATAAAAGGAAGAAAGCAGAAAGGGGTGAGACTGGAGACATGGGCTGGATCAGGTCTTTTTGGTGCTTATAAACTATTTTAAGAAAGATTATTTTAAGTGTGATGATAAATGACAAAAGGATTTTATGCAGGGAATTAAGTTAATCTCACCTGTTTTAAAAAGGCCCTTCTGTTCTATATAGAAAATAGGTTTGAAGGGAGAAAGAACAAGCAGGGGGGTCAGATTTGAGGCAAATGCAACTGTCTGAGGAAAAAGTGAGCATTGGAAAAGAACAGCAGTGTGGAGGTTGAGAGGAGAGAAGTACAGATACTGGTAGATGAGAAACCACACTAGAGAAAAGGGAGAGATCAAAACGTGATCTTGAGAGGCTAGGTGAATGGTAGTGCTATTTACTGAGGACCAGAAGATCAGTGGAGGGCCAGGTTTGTGGCTGGGCCAGGGGTAGAGTTAGATTACATTTGCCTCCTGACCTGGAGGTGCAAAGAAGATAATCTTATGAATTTATGATTTATTTAAGGAAACAGCATACATCCTACATGGAAAGGAGGGTCTACAGCCAGTGACCAAGGTAAATATTATATACAGTTAAAATCAGCACTGAATCATATTCAGGACAGCCAGAAACACTAAAGAGATAATATAGTCCTAACATCCATCTCCGGTTAACTCCAGGGCACATACTTACTGAGAGAGAAGGGAATATTTAAACTGCTAATCCTTTTCTCCCTTTTATTTCTTAATTTAGTGCAGACTGAACTAATTAAATATGTTCTATGCAACCCCAATAAATGCAAAATGAGATTAATTTCACTTAAGAAGTAAAAAATACCAGCAAGCAAAAATTACTGTCCAACAAGTTGAACACAAAACCTCAGGGGTTTCATTTAGTGAAAGTTCTGAGGAAGGTGAGTGAAGACGGAAAGCTCACTACCTAAAGGTCATGGAATTTTATTAGGAAAAAGTCACAGACAAGAGAGGACCTAAAATTACATTCACATTATTAGTAATTTCCCTTTGTGACCACTGAATCTCCAATCTCCAACTACTTCTCCAGATCTTCAAACAATTTAAGTGGAAAATGTAGGAGGTTTGATTGTTTCAATAGGATTGAGATATGAAGGTAGGGCAGAGAGGGGTTGGAATCCACAACACAGTACCAGAGGACAACTGGGAAAGCAAAAGTTTATATATAATACTTCCTAATATTGGAAGAATTGGAGGCCAAGAAGCAAACCACCAGGATTTCAGTGAAGTTACCATCTAAGAAAAACAGGAAATTAAGATTCCCTACGTTTCTATGGACAACAGTATGATGATTCCTAAAAACATTTTAAACAGGATTACCACATGATCTAGCAGTACAGTTTTTGGGAATATATCCAAAAGAACTGAAAACAGGGTCTTGAGAGATAGCTGTACACCCATGTTCATAGCAGCAATGTTCACGAGAGTCAAAATGTAGAAGCAACCCAAATGTCCCATGACAGATGAACAAAATGTGGCACATACATTCAAAGGAATATTATTCATCCTGAAAAAGGAAGAAAATCCTAACACATGGTACAACACAGATGAACTCTGAGAATCTTATGTAATATTAAGTAAGACAGTCACAAAAGGACACTCTATGACTTCATTTACACAAGATATTCAAGAGTAGTCCAGCTCCAAGGCATGGAAGGTAGAATGGTGAGTGTCTGTGGCTGAGGGCAGGGAGAAATAGGGAATTGTTTTTGCTTTTTTTTTAAATTTTTTTCCTAGCTGTAGATGGACACAATATCTTTATTTTTACTTATTTATTTCTATATGGTGCTGAGGATCGAACCCAGGGCTTCATACATATGAGGCAAGCACTCCACCACTGAGCCACAACCCCAGCCCAGGGAATTGCTTAATGTGTGCAGAGCTTCAGTTTTCCAGGATGAAAAAAATTATGGAGATTGGCTACATAATAATAATATATGATTGCTTTTTCTATTTTTATGGAGAATATCACTGAGATTTTAATAGGAATTGCATTAAATCTGTATAACGTTTTGGTAATATGGCCATTTTGACAACATTAATTCTGCCTATCCAGAAGCATGGGAGATTCTTCATAGAAATAGAAAAATCAATCATGAAATTTATTTGGAAAAAATAAGAGATCCATAATAGCTAAAGCAATCCTTAGCAAGAAAAGTGAAGTGAGAGGCATCACAATACCAGACCTTAGACTATGCTACAGAGCTACAGTAACAAAACAGCATGGTACAGGCACCAAAATAGACTTGTAGACCAATGGTACAGAATAGAGGACACAAAGATAAACTCACCAAAATATGGTTATCTCATACTAGACAAGGGTGCCAAAAACATTCACTCAAGAAAAGATAGCCTATTAAACAAATGGTGCTAGCAAAACTGGAAATCCATATGTAGCAAAATGAAATTAAACCTCTATCTCTCACCTTGCACAAAAATCAACTCAATGTGGATCAAAGACTTAGGCACTAGAACAGAGACCCTGCGCCTAACAGAAGAAAAAATAAGCCAAATTCTTCACCATGTCAGCCTAGGATCTGACTTCCTTAACAAGACTCCTAAAGCATAAGAAGTAAAATCAGAATGAATAAATAGGATGGATTCAAATTAAAAAGCTTCTTTTCAGCAAAGGAAACAATAATATGAAGTGAGAGCTTACAGATTAGGAGAAAATCTTTACCACATGCACTTTCGATAAAGCATTAATCTCTAGGATATATAAATAACTCAAAAAACTTAACACCAAAAAAAACAAATAACCCTAAGGAACTGAACAGACACTTTATAGAAGAAGAAATACAACTGATCGACAATGTATGAAAAAGTTTTCAGCATCTCTAGCATTTAGAGAAATGCAAATCAAAACTACTAAGATTTCAGTCTCACTCCAGTCAGAATGGCAATCATCAAGAATATAGGCAACAAGGGGTTGGGGTTGTGGCTTAGCGGTAGAGTGCTTGCCTTGCATGTGTGAGGCACTGGGTTTAATCCTCAGCACCACATAAATAAATAAATAAATAAATAAATAAATACAGGCAACAATAAATGTTGGCGAGGATGTGGAGAAAAAGGTACACTCAGGAACTGCAAATCGGTGCAACCACTATGGAAAGCAGTATGGAGATTCATCAGAAAACTGGGAATGGAACTACCAAAGACCGAATGTATTCTCTAATATGAGGATGCTAATTCACAATAAGGTGGGGGGCACTAGGGAAGAATAGCGTTACCTTAGACTAGGTAGAGGAAAGTGATGGGATGGGGAGGGGAAGTGGGGCTAGGAAATATAGTAGAATGAAACAGACATTACTACTGCAATATGGTTCTGCAACATGTACACAGAAAAATGAAGTTATATCTCATCTATGTATGATATATCAAAGTGCATGAATGCATTCTACTGTCATGTATAACTAAATTAAAACAAAAATATTTTAAAAAAACATAATATCAATATACTTAACTCTACTGAACCGTAAACAAAAAATGGCTAAGATGGTAATTTTTTTGTAATATGTACTTTATCACAATTAAACATTCAGAAAGATTTTTTTTTTGGTACCACAAGTGCCCAGGGGTGCTTAACCACTGCACTGAGCCATATCCTCAGTCCATTTATTTTTTTATTTGTTTGTTTTGAGATGGGTTTCACTAAGTTGCTTAGGGCTTTGTGTAGTTACTGAGGGTGGCTTTGAACTTGTGATCCTCCTGCACAGCCCCCCAAGTTGCTGGGATTATAGGCATGCACCACTGTGCCTGGTCATTTAGAAAATTTAAAAAACATTCCCTAGGGACTGGAGTTGTAGATCAGTGATAGAGCACTTACCTCACAAGTATGAGGTACTGGGTTTGATCCTAGCACCACATAAAACCAAATAAAGGCATTAAGTCCTTAATGCCTTTAAAAAAATTCCCTATGATTTGATATTATAATACTGTATTTGATATTATTTCTGAGATGTGTTTGGATTCTGTTTATAGAATTCATCTATTAAAACGTCTATGGATGAACTACACATTTACTTTAGATTAACCAACTGATACTTTGTTCCTGAGTTAAAGGCTCTTAGAAGCCCATTTTGATTTTTTTCAATCCCTTACTAAAGAGAAAGAGAGAGAGGAAAGTTGAGAGAGAAAGGGGGGTGGAGAGGACAACAAGTATAAGGAGCTGATTAAAAAGAGGCAAGCTAGAACTATAACATCTATAACAAGAGGCAAGCTGGAACTATGCAGTAACGGAGGGAGGAATAATTCTCAAGTGATTCTGAGACACTGGAATGTCTGCATGGATGGAGAAGGCCTGCTCTATTGCTTTTCTAAAATCCATTGTTTCCCACCTCTCTACTACTATATTGGGGGCATGGCATAGAGCAAATCTTCAGAAAAGTTTTACTGAAAAGAAAAGGAAAGGTCTCCATTGCAGACTTTAGAAGATGTGGTAGAGACTCTTACGATCAGTATGTCACCTGCATCATGTTAGGGAGATACAAAAGTTTATTCTTACATCACACACTTGTGCTGAACCCTCAACTTTTCTTGCCATACAAAATCTGTCTTCTCTCTGCTCCCAGCTAAGAGCCTTCTCAACCTGTTCAGCCCCCTGCCTCCATCATCACCATCCGCACCACTTGTTACACAGTTGGTAACTTCTCTCCATTGTCTTATGTTGAAGTCTGCTCAAAATTTTACAACTCAACTCACCACCTCCACTCAGTATCAAGGCATTTTTTCTGCTCTTCTTTATCCTCCCAACAGTCATGCAACCTAACATCGTAGGTCAGAAAACCTTGGGCTCCAATCCTCTTACTTTCTTTTCTACCTCTCCACCCTTTCTCTCTCAAGAGTAGGGAATTATCTAATTACTGAATTTTAAAGAAGCAAAATTCTGCTTCTTTCAGAATTGCTAGTGGGCAAAAGAACTTAACCCTGCAGGAGAAGCTGGAAATTATCAATACACATTAGGGACCAGGTATATAAGCAGACTAATGTAAGGTAAGACAAAAGCAGACTCCACATGCAGGCATATGTGAAGTTACCTTCTCCCATCTACTTCATGATAAATATACAGGTATAGGAAAAGAAGGGTGTTGAACTGTCTGCCCCAAACATCAAATGTATTTGAAAGTGACACTGAAAATGTGATTTGGGGAGAGGTTGCAAGATCTTTGTGGCCAAGCCAAAAGTGTGAATTTTATCCATAAACAAACACTGAGGATTTCTAAGAAGGAGAATAATATAATAAAGGGAGTGTATGCCCAAGGATGATGAACCTGATAACATTTTACTGGATTTACTGAAGTCATTTTATTAAGTAATTTTCAAACTGAATTTTTTAAAAGACAGAACTGTAAAGACACTCATTATTATTCCTTTTTTTTTAAAATCAGTTTACTCCTTCAAGAAGAAAAATCAAAAGAAAGATTTGATGATCAGGGTCTATATAGTTATTAGCTTCAAAGAGAAAAAAAATCCGCAAATATGAAAATTGTCTGAAAGCAACATCAAATCCAGATTAAAAACTCTGTTACATTAAATACTTATATAGTGCTTTCTACATGTCAATGCTTTACAAAAAAATTACTAACACTACGAGGTAAGTACCAATATGCCAGCTTTTTAGGTAAAGAAACTGAGGCATAATGAAATTAAGCAAAGAAACTTTGACATAATAAGATCAAGCAACTCAGACCAAGGTGGGGACAGAACTAAGATTCCCACTGAGGGGGTCTGCATTTGAGTTCATGCTCCTAACCACTATGCTGCTCTCCTTGCTATTGTTTTTCTTTTTATGGCACTGAGCAACATTTCCATGTTATTGTTTCTTTCCCGGGAGTCTGAAAAGAGAGACAGAAGACAAATTCGGGCAAGATAAAAAAAAAAAATCACTCTTTTCAGACTTCTATCTTCAAAATTTTCCTTTTCTTGACTGTTTCCAGACAATTATCTGTGAATTACAGCTTTCAAGTAGAAGAGAGCCAGTCTACTGTACCAGTTCAGTCCCTAAGATTCCTACAAAATTCACATACCCATTCACTGTCTATTCAGGAATTGGGACAATATTGGTATAAGGCAGCAATTCCCCAAGCAAAAGCAAGATAGGTGCTATCTTTATCTTCTTGCTAATCATCTTGAGCAAGAACTTCCTCAAAGTTTTCGAAGAGATCTAAAAAAATGGTTATTGGCAGCTCTGCAGAATCAAGGTGCACACCCCGGGTCCGAGGCTAAGTGTAAACGTGACTGCCTAAACGTTATCACTGGGGGTCCTAGATCTCATCCACCGCCCACACACCGACTTGCACGGTCCCTGGGAACCAGCTAAGCCACGAAAGACGCTCTCTCTGGATAGCAAAACGGACAAGAGTGCTTATGAGGGTCTCCAGACTGGGAAGGGAGGGGTCCCACACAGGGTCCAGTTTAAGAATGGCTTGATGCGGGGGTGGGGTTGCTGGGAGAGGTGTCAGCCAGGGTTCTACTCATTTAAACAACAAACAATCCTTCGCGAGGCCGGTGCGCTTTGGTCCCGCTCGCTAGGCCAGGCGGCCTACTAGAACTCGAGCGCTGCCCGAGAGTTCCGCCTGCCTCAGGGACCGGAACTGGCGCCCTGCTCCTCTAGCGCCTCCTAACCTTCGGGTGGGTGCTCATCCAGGCGTCCGCCGGCGTCCACTTGTGAGCGCCGCCGCCATCGCGAATGCCGCTGGAGTCCAGACCACTACAGCCCTGGGTCGGCTCAGAATCGCCACTCTCCTCCATGCCCGCCCGAGCGGCGCTCCCGTGGTGCACCACGACCAGGCCCGACCAGAAGCAGGGGGGCGCGCTTCAGGGTTCCGCCTCCCACCCACCTCCCCCTGCGCCTGCTCAGAGGGAGCACCGGAAAGTTGGGTCGGTCACTCCCTCTGACCAGGTAGCAGCACCTGCGCGATGGCACTTTAGTTTGGTTCTAGTCTATTCGAATCTGGGCTACCGTGGCGTGAAGGAGTTTCAAGAGTACCCTGAGTCCAGAAGCTCTTAACCCTCCTTCAGCCTGTGCGCTTTGTAGCTCTCTGGAAAAAGTGGGGGGACACTTAAATCCTCTTTGAGTTCTCCTTTGGGGGTGTGTGTGTGCTCATTCAGTGTCCTTGTCATAGAAATGTAAGCAGAGCCGTAAGTTTAGGGCAGACATACCTTTCAAGGTAAGTAGCACAGATGTTTATGGATGGTCAGAAGTCAGCATAAGCACGAGACCTGGAGGCCATGGACGAGCAGTTTCGACCAGCATTGAGGACATTATAAACATCTTTATGGATTTACCGAATGAAATAGGGGGACCTTTGGAGGCAGGATCACTCTAATGTGTTGAGAATGGACTGTAGCAGGCAAGGACAGAAGCAGGGAATAGTTAGGAGGTCATTACATTAACCAGGACAAGAAAGGATTAACAAAAAATCCCCGGCAGGATAGAAATTCTATTTCCAAACATGAGAGACTAAGAAGCTGCTGCTGAAACTGACACGTAGGATTTTAATGTGACTCTTGTAACTATCCTCAATGAAGTAAAACAAAACATGTTTTCAGCAGATGAAAATCACACGAGGAACAAAATCTCAGCGGAGGGGCGGGGGAAGGACTTTAAAAAATCAAATGGACTTTCTATAAATAAAGAAGATAGTTTCAGAAATTTTAAAAGTTGCCTGACGAGGTGGCTTAGGCCTGTGATATCCCAGCGGCTCAGAAGGCTGAGGCAGGAGGATCGTGATTTCAAAGCCAGCCTCAGTAACTTAGCGAGGCCTAAGCAATTCAGCCAGATCCTGTTTCTAAGTACAATATTAACAAAAAAGGACTGAGGATGTGGCTCAGTGGTAAGTGCCCTTGGGTTCAAAAGGAAAGGAAATTATAGAGGAAGAAGTAAGCACACTTGACAGTAGAGCAATAAGAAATCATCCGAGGCAATAAATAAGTAAATAAACTCAAACAGAAACTTGGTTTTTAAAAATGAACAAAGACTCAGAGCCTTGCTAACATGACAATTCAGTATACATTTTCTCAGCAAGAGAAAAAAAAATGAGGCAGAAAAAAAATTGAAGAAATAATAGCCAAGATTTTCCCAATTTGATAAGACTAAAATTTACCAGTACAAATTCTAAATGAACACCAATTAAAATAAATACTGTTCCAAACTGTTGAAAGTCAATGAAAAGAAGAAAACCTTGAATCTATCAAAAGAATCATACCACATTACCTACAAGGAGAGGCCACAGATGAGATTCATAAATTGCCCTAGAATATGTTGCATTTGAATGAAGTCATTAACCTTTGCCACATAAAGCAGCTACTAAATCCCAAAGAAGCAAACAGCACTGACATTGGTAGGCTTATTGAAGCACTCAACACTGACACTAATTCAAGTAATTGGAAGTAAATAAATCTCTCTGGTCCCTAAAGATCTAAATCAGTTGACATGATGGTATTTATACAACCATTAAGAGCATTTTGTTGCTAATCTGAGTACTGGGGAAATTTTATAAATCAGTAATGAGATCTAATGGAATCAGATCCTGTGTGAATAAGGCTCTGACATCTTCGAGAAAAGATTTCCAGCTTAAGTTTAAAATGAAAAGGGGCTGGGGTTTGGGGAGAGGCAGAAGGATAAAGAAAGAACCATAAACTGAAAAAGCAACAAATAAGTGCCATCCTTTGGCAAATAGACTAAGTACTATTGCTTAGGGAAAAAAACATGATATATTCAAGTATTCAAAAATATCAAATACTTCTGACTTATAATATCATTGCCTATTTAAAGAGTTGAAGAATGAAATTGGAGTGTCCCTTGGCTTCCAGATTAAGCAATGAAAGAATTTAAATAGGTCTTGCTGATTGGAAATGGCTATAAATGGACACAAAGGATTTGGAGACACTTAGACAACCAGGTGTTTTAAGCACAGAATCAAGATGGTATTGTTTCACTCTAGAGTGAAATCTGTCCTAGAATATGTTGCATTTGAATGAACAGGGTAAAATTTCAGCTTCTGATAGAAGGAGGGAATTTTTTTGTAAATGCTTCAATAGTTCACTATATCAGAGAAGCAAAGTGGTTAGAAAAAAAAGCTAGGTAAGTAACAACAAATAAAGTTCCCTCCAGAGCATACTGCATTTAATCAAATTCTGTGTAATCTGGCACTTGCTATACTGATTTCCCAATTTGATATCCTGAGTCAGACCATTTTATTCCTACAAAAAAATCTATAGTGTCTAGGCAGAGACATATTAATTCAGTTAGAGTCTCAAGAGGAAAAGAAAACATTGAATTATGATGCAGACCTTTAATGTGTTTTTTAAAAAGGAACAAGAAGAAAAACTTTTTACACAATATAGTATAAGACAATGATCTCAAGCTGAAAAATGTAGGCTAGCATTCTAGAAGAGCTTTTCATTCATTAGCTGTTCATATATATCTTCCTCTTTCTAATACAAACCATGCAATTTCCCACTCTGTTTCAAGAATGGCTGAGATATTAATTCTTCAAATTAAATATTTAGAAAACTATAATGTTTTGCTATTCATATGCATGAGCATATGTGAGGAGTCTCCATCATGTAGAAAAAAAATTAGAATAATCCAGATGTTATTCTTCATTCCCCATAAATTTAAGAGTGCAATCTATTCCCATTTATAAAATCAAGATATAGTATATTTATTTACTTATTTATTTATTTGTACTGGGGATTGGACTCAGGGGCACTTAACCACTCAACCACATCCTCAGTCCTATTTTGTATTTTTTTAAGAGATAGGGTCTCATTGAGTTGCTTAGTGCCTCACTGTTGCTGAGGCTGGCTCTGAACTCTCCATCCTCCTATCTCAGCCACCTAAGCCACTGGGATTACAGGCATGTGCACCACACCCAGCTAATTATTTAATTTTTAAAGAGCTGCTTACACTTTGAACAAAGCAACTACAAAAACTTAGAAGTTGTATTTCATATTTGCTTTGCAGATGTGAAAAAGCATTAAAAGCAATTCATTGTTCAAAAAAATCCCAACTCTGTCTCTAGCTGTTTATTCAATAAATGCTATCAACCTACCTTACTGCAGACAGAACAGAAACCCACACTGAAAATTAGCAAATTGAAAATACCATATTAAAATTACTCCAAAATCTTAATAGTGGTTCTGGTGGGGTAGTGGATTATGGAAGATTTTCCTTCCTTCTTTCGTTCCAATCCTTTCTCTCTCTGCCCTCCCCCATCTTTCTTTTTTTTCCATTTCTAACATTAAAAGAAATTATTTAGTAAAGTAGATTTTTTAAACAAATTATTGAATTTTAAAGACTTTGGCCTAGAAAGACAAATCCAGCCCTCCATATTCATGTTAAAATATCTCTGGGCTGGGGTTGCGTCTCAGTGGTAGAGGGCTTGCTAGCATGTGTGAGGCACTGGGTTTGATTCTCAGCAACATATATAAATAAGTAAATTAAATAAAGGCTCATCAACAACTAATAAAAATATTTTTTAAAAAAATATATCTGACATTTAACCTTATTTTAAATGCCCCTTCCTGCTCCTTTCAAGTCCTCCCTCCACTTTCCATCTCTTCCTTCCCCTTCCTTCCTTCATTTCTTCCCTCCACCTTTCCTTTCTTCCTTCCTTGTCCAAATCCTCCAGTACAGATCAAGAAGAAGTGATGAGACCTGACATTCCTATTGTTCCTGATCTTAAGGGCAACACTCTCTGTCTTTCACCATTAAGTCTGATGTTAGCCGTAGGCTTCTTGCAGATGTCCTTTTCAGGTTAAAAATGGTCCCTTGTAATCCTGTGAATATGAGGATTTCAGTGAGGATTGAATGTTGGGTTTGTAAAATGCTTTTTATGCTTCTATTGAGGTAATCATACTGTTTTTCATTTCAAGTTTATCAATATGGTAAATTGTGTTGATTGATTTTTTTCCAATTATTTTATTGCGATTAAATACATATAATGAAATTTATTTCTCGACCAATTGTACAGCTCAATAGTGTTAATACATTCATATATTGTGCAGCTATCACCAATATCTATCTCTAAAATGCTTTTCATTTTGTAAAACTGAAACTTCGTATTTCCTAAATAGTGACTCCTTGTGTCCCCTACCCCGGCCCCTATCAACCACCAGTCTAATTTCTCTATGATTTGTCCTATTCTTCATTCCACATGTAAATGGAATCTTACAGTATTTGTCTTTTTGTGACAGGCTTATTTCACTTAGTCTAATGCCCAGATTGACATGTTGTAGCTTACATCCCAATTTCCTTCTATATATATAATATTTCATTGTAGGCATATAGACAATTTGCTTATTCATTCATTAGTCATTGGGTACTTGAGTGGCTTCTACCTTTTAACTATTCTGAATAATGCTGCCATGAACACAGGTGTACAAATATCTCTTTGAGACTCTGATTTCAATTCTTTTGGTTATATGCTTGGAAGGGAAATTGGAGTTTTTGGATCATATGGTTAATTCTATTTTTAATTTCTTGAGAAACTGTCATGCTATTTTCCACAGCAGCTGTAGCTTATTCCTACCACCAGTGCACAAGGGTTCCGGTTTTTCTACATCCTCTCCAATGCTTATTACTTCCTATTTTTTGGTAGTAGCTATCCTAATGGGTGTTAATGTGAGTTTCAGTTTGAATTTCCCTAAAGATTACTGATGTTGAGAAACTTTATGTGCCCATTTTAAGAAATGATTACATATTAAATTATATAAAACCATATGATCTTCCAGCTTTCATTCTACTTCCCATGCTACCCTCTAGCCATGCTCCATAACTTCAGTGCAGGTTCTCAAACATGCTATGCTGTTTCATTCCTTGCTTGTGCAGTTCTACTTACTTGGAATTCAACCTCTGTCGCCCTTTCTGCCCATTGTCCTTTCCTTAAGATACTCTCATTTTTCATGGACAAAACTTTGAGACAGTTTGACTTGAGCTCTTTGTAACTCAGTAACTGCTCTTCCTCCCTCATTGCCTTTCCCTTTCTAGGACCCAGAGTCCTCAAACCCACACACCAGATATCTATAGAGCTTGCTTTGTCATCAAAATGTTCCATGCTCCAAGTAGCGATCCCATTCGGCCAATCTCTGCCATCAAAGCTTCTTATAGTACCTTTCAGTTTAGGTGTTAAGATTATGAAGTCTGATGTGATCATTTTGCAAATGTAGGAATGACAGAAGATATTGCCTAAGATAGTGCCTATTTCTCAAGTGTTTTATGTTAAAATTGGCATATTTGTCAGTTCAAGTGGATTTTACATTGTAGGATTTTAGGCTGGTTAAGATGGGGAATAAAAACTAGTCAGGTAGTGAAAGGAAGCTAGAAACAAACAGAAGAAACAAACCTGGATGATTCTGCCTCAAGATTCTCTCTGCCAAGTGCCGCCCAGCAGGACTATATGGAGGCCAGGGACCTTTTCTCCCCCCCCCTTTTTTTTCTAGGAGGGAATTCAAATGCACAACACCCAAGTGAGAGACACTAAGTAATTTTATAAATGTCTGTTGAATGAAAAAATGAGGCAAGTCTTCACTTTTTTTTTTTTACATAGGGAGTAATTGATTTTCAGAGAGGTCTTCAACTTCCCAAGGTCACAAAGAAAATAAGTGACACAAATGAGATGGAAATTCAATTCAAGCATCTATCACTCTTTCTAGCATGTCACAGCTGCCACAAAGGCAGCTTGCCTGCTGGAGGCACTGAAACCTTGAAAAGTTTTCCTGCAAGAATCCCTCTGCCCACCTCAAAGGCTTTGCTCCTGCCACTACTAGGCTAAGGGTGACAGTCAATGAGGCTTTATTGTCCCCAAAGGAAGCCCACTGTGCTAGAAGAGTGTGAGGAGGGGTTATGAGAGAAAGCATGTACTTCCAATTTCACGTGGGGACTGTTGGGGCAGTCCAGGGACAAAGACAGGTGTGCAGAACCCTGACTTCCCATCCCATAAGTTTCCATGGAGAGAACACCATAAGCAATGGATATTTTAAAAATACAATTGGCTTTCATTTTAATTAGGTTTTACAAATTAAATATCTTAGAGCATTGGTTCTATGAGAGCAAAAAATCCAAGATCCACATGACGGTTTCTAAAGAATTTATGGAACACCTCTGTGAGTAAATTGGGGACCCAACTTTTCCTAAGCTTTTCCTCCTCCTTTCCCACCCCACCCTGCTCCTATATTTAAAATTATCTTCTACTTTTAACACACCCTGCTGTGCCCTTAATATTCTCAGTGACTACATTAGCACACTAAGTTAGCTAAAAGTTTTAAATAGTTGTTTTGCAATTTATATAACTAGGAAAAGTTTGATTTCATCTACAGACCAGATTATGATTCTTCCAGGAGAACTCTGTGGAGTTGATTTCATTAAAATATCATAAATGGCCATAGGGCCCAGCACAAGTAGGACTTTAGTTGTTTCATCCATTGAAACAATGAGCTCAGATAAGCTGTGGACTTCAGGCAGCTGAAGGAAAATAAGAGAGAAATGTGGTCTCCTGGCTTTAATCTCCCTCTGTTAGCACTACAGTGGACAGATGATGAATATTAAACCAAGTGTCTCTAAGGCATGGAAATCCTAGTCTTGAACATCTCATGACATGCTAAAAAAAGAGAAAAGAAAGAAGATACAACAAAATGGAAATTATCTCTGTGAAACACTTCTTCTAGTCCACAATTACCCCCCACACTGTAGAAGTGACCAGGCCTTCCTCTCTCCCTCTGATGTAGCTGGTACAAAGTTCTGTTGTGACAATTCCAAGAAATGTTTAACTCAAGTTTCTCTACAAGACTGTGAGTCCCTTAAGAACAGCACAGTTCCCGTAGGATGGTGGAGGCAAGCAATGTCTTTAGGCTGTTAGATGTAAGAGTAGGAATATTAGACATGAGGGAAGGGCAGGAGGCATAGATTTGGAAAATGAAATCACCGCAGGAGAACCCAAGGAACAGAGGATCAGCACATGGGAAAACGGTACACAGGGAAGGGGCTTGTGGACAACTAGGATCAGAAGAAATCATGAAGAAGAGATTATGTAAGAGAGGTCAGAGAAAGTGAAAATCAAAGAGAAGTCACTGAATTTGCCAACACTGAAGTCATCTGTGGGCTCTGCCAGAACAGTCTCAGTAGAGAGAGCTGGAGCCACATTGCCTGTGGCAAGAGAGCTGAGAGGAGAGGAAGTTGGAAAGGATGGCAAACCTCTCTTTCAAGGAGATGGCCAAAGGGTTTTTTTTTTGGGTTTTGTTTTTTAAAATAAGAGAAAGCACTGACTCAGGGTTTTAGGTTGAGAGAAAAGAATTGGTGGGAAGTCACTAGTTGAGGATTCAGTGGACAGTGGAGATAAATGAAGGCGAAAAATCATGGTAAAAAGGGAACAGAGGTTATAGATGACCCTGGAGAGAATAGGAACCTGCAAGTAAGGAGTGCACCAAGAATGCTGGTTAAGGGAGAATGTTAAGGGAGTTGGATGGAGGAAGCCATGGTCTTCCAAGGAACTGAGCAGGTCAAAGGAGAGTGACCAAGGCTTAAGATCTGAGAAGGTTGACACAAAATACATGGGCCAAGGGACAGAGCTAAGGACGAGTGGGATCCTCCACATTTGGTTAAAGGAGTTCAAATAAAAAGAAGGAATTTCACATTCCATACTCACTTCCCTGAGCTACCTTCAAGAGTAAATATCTTTCCTGAGTGTATCCAAGCAATTTCATTGGATGTGCTGATTGGATTTTCCCTGTTACTCTGGGTTAGTTTAGGTCATTATGAAAAAAGAAAAAAAGAAACAGGGTGAAGGAAGGAGGGAGAGATAAAGGAAGAAAAAAGAAAGTAAGAAAGGAAGGAAGGAAGGAAGGAAGG